>NC_060161.1:7039030-7078106 GCF_021292245.1 Micropterus dolomieu
GTTACGTTTGTTGAGTTTCCTGGGAAGTGATGAAAGGACAGCATTGTAAGTGGGGGATAAGTGGTGGCGTAGACCCCCTCCCCTGTTCAATGACGGCTTCTCAACCCTGGTGTAGATGCTTCCTTGACACCTCTTTCAAACCATCCATCTTCTCTGTCTAAAATGTGCACCTGGTGGTCCTCAAACGAGTGTCCTCTGTCCTTCAGATGTAAGTAGACTGCAGAGTCTTGACCTGAGGAGTTGGCCCTTCTGTGTTGAGCCATGCGTTTGTGTAGTGGTTGTTTAGTCTCCCCAATATACAGGTCTGTGCATTCCTCACTGCATTGGACCGCATACACTAGATTGCTTTTCTTGTGTTTGGGTGTGCGGTCTTTGGGGTGGACCAGCATCTGTCTTAGTGTGTTCTTGGGTTTAAAAATCACAGACAATCACGACACGCAGAAAATGAAGTGGGCGTGGACATCGAGTGGAGCAGCTGGTAGACTTTCCTGTGCGTTGTGTTTGGAGTTTGACCACGCAGAGCCAGCGGACAGGCACATTTTTACAGAAGCGAAAATGAAGCATGACTTGGGACACTGAATAGCAAAGCGATTGATACATTTCTCGAGGCCTTTTCACGTGGAGGATTTAAAGAAAAGTAAATGTAAGGAGTTTTTTTGGGGCGGCTGTGGCTCAGGAGGTAGAGCGGGTTGGCCGTTAATCGGAAGGTCGGCGGTTCAATCCCTGGCTCCCCCTGGTTGCGTGTCGAAGTGTCCTTGGGCAAGATACTGAACCCCGATTTGCCCCTGGTGGCTGTTCCGCCAGTGTATGAATGTGGGTGAATGTTAGTTTCCGTTTGTGCTCAGTGTATGAATGTGTGTGACTGGTGAATGCAGATGTACTGTAAAAGCGCTTTGAGTGGTCGAAAAGACTAGAAAGGCGCTATACAAGTACGGAACATTTACAGGGATGTTATGTTTGTTGAAAATCCTCCTGAGTTTCTCTGATACTCCAGACACGTATGGAATCACAATGTTGTTGCGTTTGACCTTCTTTTCCTCCTCCCCTGTAGTTTTGTTCTTCTTGGATCTTGTGGCTGTTTTCACAAAGGTCCATTTAGGGTATCCACAGGCTGTAAGTGCCCCCTTCAGGTGGTTCTTTTCCTTCTCTCTGGCTTGGGCGCTTGTTGGTATGTTTTCCGCTCTGTGGTGCAGTGTTCTCCTGTCCTCTTCAATGTGTACAGCGCTGTACACATTGAAGAGGACAGGAGCCTGCAGGTGTTTACAGAAAACCCACACACACAGACCAATACCTACTGTTCGATTCCCACCACCCACTGGAGCACAAGCTAGGGGTCATGAGAACACTGGCTCAGTGGACTTCATGGGCTTCTCAGATGGTCCCGAATTCGATGTGTTCATGTGCTCTCAAGTCGAAATGTGTAATCAACATGGACGCGACTACTAAGATGTTTTACGTTAGCATTATCAGAGCATATAAACAACACGCCTACATCACGATATCTTGTATCAATTTAATATCTAAATCAAACAACAAAAAGGCTGTGAAAACGGTCAACTTATGGACCTCTTTTACAATCTTTATTTAATATAGACTACCCCTGGCAAAGTTTTTATTATTTGTGTCTTCTTCTTCTTTATTTGTATACTGTTCTGTATCCTTCTTTATGTCCCATGTACAATTTACCGTCCCTCCAGCATTTCATGGGCCTTTTTTGTGATTGACTGATTTTGCGGCAGCTTCTCTAAAACATTGCGATAAAAGTTTTTCTGTCTGCTCTTGTGCTAAGTAATCTGTGTGTGGCTCCATTTGTCCTAATTTCACTACTCTTCTTACTTTTAACATACCAGAGGACTAATACTACTACTACGTCTTCCTCTTGTATGTATTCAACGTAGTGACAAAATGCGCTCTGCAGTTTGTCCGTTTGGGTTACTGTAGAAACATGGTGGAACAACATATCGACTTCCATGTAATAAGACCCCCAGTGGATGTAGATAGAAATGGCTCATTCTAAGGTAATAAAAACATAACGGTTCATATACACCACTGAAAATGTACTCGTACTTTACTGGGATGCCTACACATTACTTATATAACTTCCCATTCTAAATCCATAGGCATTAATATGGAGTCGGTCCCCCCTTTGCAGCTTTAGCAGCTTCCACTCTTCTAGGAAGGCTTCCTATCCTAGAGATCTTAGAGTTTGTCTGTGGGAATTTATGCCCGTTAATCCAAAAGAGTATTTGGATTGTCAGAGACACGAGGGCCTGGCTCGCAATCTCCACACTAGTTCATCCCTAAGGTGTAGAATAGGGTTGAGGTCAGGGCTCTGAGCGGGCCAGTCAAGTTGTTCCACACCAAACTTGGAAAACCATTTCGTTATGGAGCTGGCTTTACATGGGGTATTGTCATATTGAAAGAGGAAAAGGCCAAACACAAACTGTTATCTAAAATTGTATGTTGTGGCATTAAGAATTCCCTTAAAGGCAGTGCTTGAAGTGGAAAAAAATAGGTGCCAGTACTCCCCCTAGACATGTTGGCCTGTGTGTCAATCGTTATCAGCAAATCATTGAGTATAACATTCAGAATTTTTACTGTGAATAAGATACTAGAACATATTGCTTATGTTCACAAGATTAATTTATTTAATCAAGTACTTTAAGTGTGTCACACAATCAAAAGACTTCTACATTACCATGCTCTATGTTTACACCAGCTTTCGTTGCGCAATGAAGTTATCAGGCCTGCAAATGGGGGACTCCACTGGGGGGCGATGAAAAAAAGGTGAATCCGTCTGTCAGAGGAGGCATGTGGTAGTTTCTTCCTATCAAACTAGCACTTCATGTTCCCTATGGACACACACAAAAGAGACAGATACGGATATTAGAGTTTGTTAGACAGAAAGAAAATCAGAGAGTAGTTACCTATGCAGGTGGCAATGAATTCAGACAAGAGACACACTGCTGTGTTAGTGCTAGACATTTTTTTGGAGGACAAACAACACTGTTTTTCATAATGAATAAAATGTTCACGTACTTATATAAATTATGTTCTGGGGTTAAACTCAATTATCAGATTCTTTTACTGTTGTTTCATCAGCATCCCCCCCATTGCCTTTGCCAATCAAATGCTGAAAGAGAGAGAGAGATATACATAAAGGTAGAACATGAGTTAGCTATGAATGTAGTGATGAATTCACCAAAGATATCAACTTGTCACCTATTTTACTTTGGAATAATGAAACACATTAGCAAAGTGGACAACTACTAATTGTCAAAGACAGAAGAGGTAAAAAAAATAATATCTGAAATAAAAGATTCTGCATGCACAACATATATATGATATATATATATATATCATAAATAAGATATTAACTTCTTGGGGTGAGCTGTATTTGAATGGGGATTGAACAAAGCTTCTGCATCACCGTGCTGTATGTAAATGCTCCATATTTGTATTAGCGCCTTTCTAGTCTTTTCAACCACTCAAAGCGCTTTTACACTACATCTGCATTCACACACATTCATACACTGGCGGAATAGCCAGTATCTTACCCCCAGCGGAGTCCTCCATTTCCTGGAGGAGCCGAGGATTGAACCACCGCCCTTCCGATTAACGGCCAACCCGCTCTACTTCCTGACTTATTTTATAATTCCATTGTTGTATTAAAACTTGATTGATTGATTGATATTGGCTTGAAAAAAAACAACTCAATTACATTTATATTATTTAATGCCAAATGAGTCAACAAGAACAAATGCAAAATGCAGACTTCCTTTCTTGAGCTTTGAGAACAGTTTTTGTGTAGCGGCCAGGTGTTGAAACCATGGACTCAGAGACCCGAATCTGTCGAGCCAGCAGCTTCAGGCAGCGTCGTGTCTCTCTCTTTTGGAGCATCCTTGACAGATCACTGAGTTCTGTTAGGGCATCAAACACGACTCCAAGATTAAAAACAAAGGGCACATAGGAGATAACATCATGAAGTCCCTTGTATTTTGCTCTCTCTGTTGAACCCCTGGTAACATCACTGGCAGCACTATAGAAAAGTGCTCCTGAAGTGCTCTGTAGCTCTCCCAAAACAGCTTTGACAGTTCTCTCAGTGTACACGCCCATCACTACATTGAATACGTATGTCTTTGAGTAGGCTTCTAGTTTATTGGAAGTAAGAAGAAAAGTGACATTTGGACAAATGAAGGAGCACACGTGTTATTTAGCACAAGAGCCGACAGCCTGTGGATCTTACTGCGATGAAGCCGGACGGAGTCGGGACAGATACTGACAGCTGACCGCAGAAATCACAGATATAATTGGAGTGGATTATCCTATATGGCTCTGATGTGGGACAGGTGTTTTCAAGTCTGTTTTCTGCTGGACAGGTAATTCAGTTGGTCGGACTTTAGCAATGCAAATGAAAACTGTTGATAGCTTTAGCTGGAAGATGGGCATAATCACCAAGAAAAGTATTTCCCCTGTCAGTGGTGTAAAATATGTAGTTGGATTAATTTCATGTAGCCTTGTTATTCTCCATCCTGTGGTTTGGCTTGGTTAAGTTAGAGAGACAATCAGCTGATCACTAATTGGCAATAAAAATTATCTTCCAGCATCGAAGCTCAGATCAGCCAGCTGCCCTGGACTGTAATTCCACAGTGACAAAATATATTCGTCAGAACTGTTGAGGAAAACACAAGATACAGTTAAAAACTTATTTCCATTGTGGTCTTTAAGACATTTTAAAGAACTGCAAGAAGACAAACTCCAGCTTCAATATCTTTCACAAGGTTGTATGAACTTAAACATTCTTGTTCAGGAAGGAGTACAAATGCTAGGCAAGTTCAGTCTTTTTCCAAATTGTTTTAGGATTGTTAGCTTCCACACTAGCCAGCTAATGCTAGCTTCCTAATGTTTGATTGACAGCTAATGCTAACATTAAAAGGCAGGCACAGGATCATCAATAAAATCCTAGGTCTTTATGTTTCATATAAACATAGCGTTGCATGACATTTTCTCATCTCCACTTCCTGCTCCCTTTCTTGCTGTCATGGAGCAGTGTGGCAACACCACAAAGAACCAGAACCTGACTGGTCATCATGTGTGCATTCAAAGAGCTGTTTAGCTAACAAGGTGAACCTTATAGAACCAAGTAAGTGTTTGACTTTGGAGACAGAATTCCTTTGTTTTCTAAATAAAATGTCCAAATATGCATCCAACAACTCACATAATGTCAATAAGTTGTCACAGAATAAGAAAATGGCAATGGCAAAATTTTGACAAAAATATCAGATAGAACTTTAAGATTATAGAAGATTATATGTTTTGACATTTACCTTCAACTGCGACTTGTGTCTACATTGGCCACAGTTCAGCAAAATGATATAAGCCGGCTTCAAATACGGCCCCACAAGCTGGGAATTACAGTTTCCCTGCAAATGTCCCTACATTGCAAATCATTCCTGTCCACTCAAAGACCTTATGTAAAATAAAGCAGGCAAACATAAAACAAGAAGAATATTTACGTTTTAGTCTGATCAGAGTGAATGCATAGTAGTGTTGTCACATTGAGTCATGTGTGTTCAGTCTACTTTAGTGCACTACTGTACAATATCTCTGTTGCTGGCTGCAAAAACCAACACAAAGGTCTTCTTCTACTCCCTCAATCTGAGGAAGTAAAGACAGTTGATTAACTTCAGGTATAGCCCATGGTTATTTCGCGCCTTGACTACTGCAATGCCCTCCTAGTAGGGCTCCCAGCTTGTGCGGTGAAACCCCTACAAATTGTGCAGAACATGGCCTCCCCAACCGAATTTAAGTCACTAATATACCCAAACTCCATAATCCAAGTTTACGTTCTTTCTCGGCCACTGCGCTCCTCCAACGAACACCGCCTGGCTCTGCCATCCCTACACAAAGCAATCCAAGTCCCATCTGTGACACCACAATGGTGGAACGAGCTACCACACACCATCACAGCAGGGGCGTCCCTTTCTAACTTCAAGAAGCTTTTGAAAACTCATCTCTTCCGAGAACACTTTCTCTCATAATTCTCCTAACACTCCTTCTTCTATCTCCTTACAATTCTCTTGGATTGATTGCCCTATTTCGTAAACTCTTACTTCTTTTCCAAGGTATTTACCCATTAATGCCAAACGTGCTATTAGCTCTTACTAGTATTTATTGCTGCCCTTACTAGTATGTAGTCACTTGCAGATTTTGTGTTGTATTTGATGCTTTGTTGATGCTTGTATGTTGTTCCTCAAATGTAAGTGGCTTTGCATAAAAGCGTCTGCCAAATGAGTAAATTTAAATGTAAACTTAATTTTTGATGGAAAGGTTCCCACAATCGGAGGGATAACCATTTTACTTTGGATGGCTTTTTCACCGAAGTCCAGTACAAACCTGTAGGCTTAAATAACCCTGTGTATAAAAAGCTGGATGGTGGATGGACTATCTGTCAGTAAGTCTGCAGTATTTTCTGCCTGTCAGTCCTGGCATCCTAACAGGCAGCTGGGACATTTGGTCTAATTGCTGTAGATTTATTAAATTTGCAGGATAATGCTAATGTGTTTTTATGGCATGTCTTTACTGTCCTCAGATAACCTTGGTAAAGGATATTGACAGAGTGCACTGTCCCTGAGATGCACATGGATTATTGGTACAATATGAAATAAACATGTGTTGCTCTGGATAAGGCTGCAGATACACTGGAAACACTTGACTTGGTCACATTGGTTATTTTTTGGGATTCCGTCCAGAGAAAGCCAGTGTTTCCATCTTTTAAAGGGAGCTCTCCAGAGTGGATGAGTGAAAGCACCAGCCTCATGTTGAAGCCTCAAGTGCAGTAGGGAAAACAGAGCTGATGAGTTGGTCTGAAGTGAGTAGATAGCAAAAGCTGTTTCGAGTTAGTTTTTCTGAAGTACAGCCAGTATAGCTAATTAGTTTAAAACATAAATGTTGTGACAAGTAGTCACTTTGTTGTGACAATTTGTTTTTCAACAAATGAAAAATTTGTGTTCACTTAACATTGTTTGTGTTACTGTATGTTTACATCAATACAACATTTGTTAAAATGGAATGTATTATCATGCTCAATGGACAGCATATTAACAACACAATAAAACAATAAAATGTTGAACATGAGGATAGGCACTTCTCAAATTGGCCATACATAAGCTTTCACATGTACATGAAAATGCTGTGAGCTATACAAATACAAACAGATACTCGTCAGAGGTGACATCTTTTTCTGTCTCTTAATGAGTTAGCTTCAGAAAAACAGAATTTAAGAACATTACTTAACAGAGAATGAAAGGTGGCAAAAGCAATTGGAGGTGGTTTTACAGAGTGCAGAGGATCGTTGGAGAAATAAGATGTGCAGGATGGAACAAGAAAGACCAAACAACCATATCAAGGCTTGGATTTGGACACACTTGACTACAGCAGGAGACAACAGGGGAGATATACATGTTGAGTTCCAGGTGCGTGTGTCTTGGAGCACAGGCTGCGCACTGGAATTAGAGTGAGTTGATGACTCTTGTTTTACATAACTCTGGTTTTGAGCTCCTGCAGTTCTCTGCACTGAATGCCAGAATGTAGCCAGGGAGGAGAGGGTGGCTGTTCTTAAATCCAACAGCTGCTCCAGTGTGGAAGAACAAGAAGAAAAGCCGGGTGAACAGTCCAAAAATTGTGGTTAGACTTGGTCACTAATAAGATAAAACCAGCCAAAATCAGTGTCTTTTCGTCTGGCCTTTTTTCATACACAACTGCACAACTATGAGGGAAATCGCAAGAGCCATGATGCTGAGCAAGGGCAAGATTTACAGAATAGGGAAGTAAATATTTATTGATTGTTCTTTGACCTTACTCTTGTTTTGTTTTTACAGACCTTATAACAAGGTGTGGATCATGATGCCATTGTGTGTAAGTAGCAAACTTTTTACTGTGGTGTTTTATTTTTTGTAGTGTTGCCATGCTATCACTTATAACACATTAAATTTTGCTTATGCTTGTGAGAACCACTATGACACAGTACAGCCAACTACATCTTGCTGCTAGGGCGACAGCCTTTAAGAGTTCTCCCCAGTGTATTTTTCAGTGAGATGTATTGTTTCCCCCAGTCCGTGAAACTTTAGAGCTTTGACTCGGATTCATCCTCAGCACTGCTCTGTGAAACATAGTTTATAGTTTATTTCTGTTTATCACTTTATGATTATTTTTGTAAACTGTATTTTTTCTGCTTTGTAGCAGAAGTGAGTTACAAACTTCATTTAATTTTAAGACTCTGTAAAATTAAATGAAAACCTTCCTTGTGAGCATGCAGTACTGATTCTGTTCTGTTCGTGTTTACAGCTGTTGGAAGTGAGGCAGAGTGTACTGGCAGCAGATGAAGTGGCGTTCTGGAAAGGCGTCACTATCGATCTGTTATCTGATGAGGAAGATTGCAGCTTTGAGGGTGTGTCACGGTGGATTGTTTCTGCAGCCAGAAGCTCACCGACCTCTGTTGCACGCTGCAGACAAGGCTGGAGGCTAATCCATCCTTTTTAAAATTCATTGCAATGGGAGCGCCGCGTTTTTACAACATGGTAAAAACGCAAGCAGCGTGACGAGGCACTGAACTTGTTTTCTGTGCTGGGCGCTGGGCTTTTTTCTGAGAGTTGAAAAATGCTGAAAAACCCTGCGCTCGTCACTGTCCCATTTTACTCAGCTGTCTATTCACACGGTAGGGGCGGGACAAATACCACACCGTAGCAATGGTTACTATCCTGGAACCGGGCTTCATCCAACCTCAGCTCTTGGACCAAATGGTAGTACTCGCTGAGATGTTTCCTTGCCCATGAACCCACAAACGGCAAGTCCGTCCTCTCTTTCTACCTGCTTCAGCCTTCTCTTCATTCAGAGCAAAGGCCAGAGCAAGTGCTCTACTCTATGTTGACATTTTTTACATCCAGTAAAGTTACGTAGAATTACTTGCAACATTACTTCACGAATTTTATGCATCATATGAACCAAAGCAGTCAGAAAAAAACGCTGTGCCTCTACAACACCCGTTAGCGCACCCTGCTGGGTGTTTTCAGCTGGCAAAAAAATGCTCTGGCAGACACGGGCCCTAATATATCACCTGAATATTGTCTTCGGTAAGGGGGTCAATAAAAGAGCAGCTGAGTCAGGTGACTTCATGGCAATAGCGTGTCACACTGTCCACAGCATGTTGAGGGTTTCACTGCAAGACTGCAGTCATATAGATAAATAGTGTCATATTTCTTAATATGCCAGGTGGGGGAGTGTATTGGAACCAGTGTATAGGCTTATTTTGTATGTTTTAGCACCACCTAGTGGTGATTGCCCAAAATTGCTCTGAAGAGGAAGTGAGCTAAGGGTTAATATTCAGGATGACAGGAAGTAGTGTTTACCAACTTCTTTTTCCACATGGGCTCTTAGAATGAGCATCACTCTAATTTTCAGGTTCATCATGTTTAGTTTACATAGTTTCATTTTCAAAAAAAACACAACACAGCTCTTTTCTCCGTTTTAGCTATGGAGTGATGCATGTCACATCTAAAGAGTTGCACATGTGCAGTACCTAGTTAAGGACTACTAGCCAATCAGAAGCAGAGTAGGGAAGGCCCTGAAAAGCCGGTAAACACGGCTTCGGTTCAGCTGTATATGTTCAGTGTTGCCATATTGGGCGGGTTTCCGGTTGGGGGGAAAAAACCTCAGGATGGTAGATAAAATTTGGGCTGCTTTTGTAAATATTTGGCTGGGTTTTGAAAATATTGTGAGCACAAAATTACCAAACAAGCTGTCAAGGTCAACAACACAAATAAGCTGAAAAATCTTTAAACTTCCTTGTTGTCCACATTATTTCAACATTAGTTCAACATTATCTAGCTACACCTAGGCTGCCTGGTCTGTAGACAAGCTGCTTCTCTGCTGTCCAGCTGGCAGTAAGCTAGTTAGCTAGCATCATGCCAAAGTGTGGAAATACAATAAAATGGACAGGAACAAATGGGAGTTCGACCCTGAGCTAAAAACTTGGATCCGGGGGGGTCCGCATGAAGCAGCGTAGCCGTAGACGTGGGCTCACGCCAGTCACCTGACCGTGTCAAGGAGGGTGCATGGGGAGACAGAATGTGCAGCTTTGCAGTAAGCCCAGATATTCTACCATGCTGTTGTGAACTGTGTAATGCCTGGCCAGGACTGTTTTATTATGCTTGGGGCAGGTGTGTGCTTGGTGATACCCAGTGAGACGCAGACTCATCCTGCTTCTCCTATAACCAAGCGGCAAGCTTCCGGTCTAAAATATGAAGCCGATGCGGAAGTCCTTGAAACCTGCATTCTATTGAAAATCCAGCAGGGGGTGACTCTTTATTTTTCGAGTTTATGGTCTCAGTCACTAGTTTCAAGTCTTCTTCAATACAGCATGATGTTGATTTAGTAAATTATGGTCCCATTTATTTTAAAATAGACCAAAAAGCAGATTATGTTTCAGGGCAAGATTATATATGATTGACAAGTCGTTACCATGGCGACCTCTCAGTCAGGCTAGAATGACTCGTAAATTTAACCAGCACCATTGAAAAAGCTTATTAGGAGTTGGCTGTTCACTTTCTCTGGTGAGTACATTTAGTTTTAAGACTGTTGTTTGCAAACAGAGTTATCAGCCCTGTTAAAGTGACAGTTAACGTGAGTTAAAGTTCCACCTAGCTAAGCAAGCTAGCTAGCTCCGCACGCGGCCGTTAGCTCCGCCGTATCGTCACTTCCGGGCACTTCCTGGTTGCAAAAACTCGATATGGCGGCGCCCTATCGGCCAAACTTGAGGCTTCAAAGCGGCAGTCCACAAACCAACGGGTGACGTCACGATGACTACGTCCATTTCTTATATACAGTCTATGCCTATAACCCACTAGCGATAGCCTTAGTGGGCAAAGACTATAGGAAATAGAACAATGTTATGTATTGTAACTCCAGATTCTAGGCAGAGAACTACTGGACGGCTGCACATGTATTTATAAGGGCAGTATTCAGTGTTTTTAGAAAATATAAAATGTTGCTTAACTCCACTCTCTCCTGATGGGTCCAAGCATCACTGGTAGCAGCGGACAGAGTTTCTTTCTGCAAGTTTCAGGTTGATGTGCTGCTTTAGCTGATACTTCAATAAATCAGGCATATTATTATTTGGGGTTGAAATATTTTTGCTGGTCGCACAAAGTGTACGGATGAAAATCTTCTTTGCATCTTAGACTGTGACACAATAATGGCAGTATTTACATCTGATGAAAGATTGCCTCTCCTTGTTCACCATTCTTCCTTTTGCTTTTTGGCAAAAAGCCAATTTGAACAACAAAAGGTGCGGTGCCGTTACACTGATAATACTGATAATTTAATTACACATTGTAGAATACATTAAGTATTCAATACAATGCTGTGGAACACTAACCCTCACTTCCACCTTAGCGACTGGACATTACTAATACAAACCCAAGACGTCATTACAGATCTTTTTGCAGAACTTATTGCATTTTTATCAGCAAAAGAATTCCATTTCAAGTGACTGTAAAAACATTTTAGCAGCACAGGAGGTTTATTAGCTTCTGTCATTTCCATTTGATTCACAAATGGAGCCAGTAGAGAGAGTGGATCTCCTCCACCTCTCTACCCCTCCCTGTTGTATCTCCTTCTCTGGTTGGGAACAAAGCAGTGGAGTCTGAGTAAAGAGGGCAGTTCTGGACATAAACCCCACACATCTGGTTTTATTCTCTCCTCTTCCGGTCTGTCTGCCCCTCTGTTGTTATTTGATCAAACTGATTGCAGCTCCAGCCTTGCAGTGCATAAGAGAGCTGAAGACGGACTACCACACACATTATTTCATCTCCTGAATGTTTAGATCACACCTAGGTTTAAATACTGCATTCTGTACAGTAGATGTGTTGGACAAGTTTAGGTCTTGGATTTGTGTTAAATGATGATTGGGTTGGACAGGACTTTACAGGGCCTGAGTAAAACTCTAATGAGTGACAAAAACACAGCAACCCAACCCTACTGATTTTAATGTGACTAACTTTAAGAGCATTTCGGTTATGAGACAGCCATGGATGAACACCAACAACCAATGGAGTCAGTTTTTAACTTTGTTAAAGGGTCAGTTCAGTCAAATCACAAAGAAATAATTTGCCCAATACTTTGTTTTGGTGTCTCAGCTGTACCTTTTGTCTCATAATCCGTCTATGCACCCTTTTGTTCTTGCTTAAGAACATTTCAGAAAATACTGAGTGACTAAGTGATTGACTGTCATCTGTCCTTGTGTTTTGTCTATTTGCATGTGTTAAGTTGCAGTGCGTTGAGCTCTCAGGCCCACGGTACACATTACTTTTTAAATTTTCTGTGACGAAGAGAAGAACAGAAGAGTCAATATCATGTGTCAATGTCCTTGAAGACCCAATACAGAGTAGTCAGAGATCTAAGAATGAGTCAGTTGCAATGCTGCCAGAGCACAAATTCACATGTAAACAATAACAAATATAGTTAATAAACAATGAAATGACATAAAAACTAAAGAAAAAGGAATTAAAAACAAAGGAACAATTATTAAAGTAACAACCAATATTAATGATAATAATGTGATAATTAAATTACTTTATACAAACAACAATGGTTCTCAGTTTGTTGTGAATAAAATTTGTATCGAAAAAAGTATTGTGCAGGAACCGGTATCAAAGTCGAGGTATCATATCAATATTGATATCGAAAATCTTTGAACGATACCCAGCTTAGAATCATGAACACCTCTGCACAAATCTATCCAACTCAACGCTGTCAATGTCGGAGGCCCACCTTCAAAACAGTTATTAGCAGCTGCAGCTGGAGGTGTACAGGTCTTGAAGAGATGGAAGATTGTATGGTGATGGAGGAGGTGAGAATGGACTCAGTGATGGCGGTGTAGAAGTGCACCATCATTGTCTTTGGCAGACTGAACTTCTTCAACTGCCGCAGGAAGTACATCCTCTGCTGGGCCTTCTTGGTGAGGGAGGTGATGTTCAGCTCCCACTAGAGGTTCTGGGAGATGATGGTGCCCAGGAAGCAGAAGGAGTCCACAGTGGTGACCGTGGAGTCACACAGAATGATGGGGGAGGGTGGGGCTGTGCTCTTTCTAAAATCCACGACCATCTCCACTGTCTTCTGAGTGTTGTGCAATTCTGGCTGCACCCGGTCACAAGATGGTCAATCTCCCACCTGAGCCCAATGAGGGTGGTGTCATCCGCAAACTTCAGGAGTTTGACAGACTGGTGACTGGAGGTGCAGCTGTTGGTGTACAGGGAGAAGAGAAAGAACGCAGCCTTGAGGTGAACTGGTGCTGATGGTCCTGGAGTTACATGCTGCTTGCTGTCCGTCAGGAAGTATGTGATCCACCTGCAGGTGGAGTCAGGCACGCTCAGCTGGGAGAGCTTGTCCTGCCGCAGAGCCGGGATGATGGTGTTGAAAGCAGAGCTCAAATCCACAACAAGGATCCTGGTGAAGATTCCTGGGGAGTCCAGGTGCTGTAGGATGTAGTGAAGGGCCATGTTAACTGCTGTCTACAGATCTGTTGGCTCTCTAGGCGAACTGCAGGGGGCTCAGGAGTGGGTCTGTGATGGATTTAAGGTGGGAAAACACAAGGCGTTCAAAGGACTTCATAACCACAGAGGTCAGGGTAACAGCTCTGTAGTTGTTTATTCCTGTGGTCCTTGGTTTTTTGGGGACATGGATGATGGAGGCTTTGAAGCAGGCTGGCACATGCATGTCTCCAGTGAGGTGTTCAAAATGTCTGTGAACACCGGAGACAGGTGATCAGCACAGTGCTTCAGGGTGGATGGGGAGTCTGGCCCAGGTGCTTTGCGGGGGTTTTGCTTCCTGAATAGTCTGTTGACATCCCTGTCTGAGTTGTAGAGAGGGGGGGAGGGGGTGGAGCTGGAACCCCTTCAGACAGAAGTGGGGTCGTTTGCAGTGAACCGGTGTTGAAGCTTCTCTGAATAGCCTCCAGTCGTTTAGCTTCTTGCACCTCCTTGCCCGGTCCCCACTCCTAAATGCCTTGTCCTTTTCCAACCTTAGCTGTCTGAGCTTAGGTGATAAGCACAGCTTAATGTGGTGTAACAGTGATCCAAAATGTTCTCCTCTATGGTTGGACATTTTATAAACTGTCTGTATTTGGGAGTTCTTGGCTCAGGTTTCCTGAGGAGTCCGGGAATGTCTGCCCGACACACAGTATGCGCTGTGCGTTGTGGACGTTGGCCTGTGGTGGAATGTAAACACCGACCAGAGTGAATGAAGCAAACTCACGGGGGGAGTTAAACGGTTTACAGTTAATGATAACATATTCCAGATCAGGAGAACAGTGCTGCTGAATCACTGTCATGTCGTTACACTAGCCACTGTTAATAATATAAAACAGACTCCTGTTCTGTGCTTCACGGAGACGTGGCTGTGTGGATCAACAGCGGACTCCGCACTGGAGCTAGCTGGATTCCAACTCTACAGGGCGGACTGCAACATAGAGCTCTCCGGCAAAACAAAAGGTGAAGAAGAATCACAGCTGAAAACGGTGTTAACACACAAAAACAAAACAAAACAGAGCACACCTAACGCCGTGGCAGCTATATGAAGCGCCATCTTGGTTATTGGAAAGAAGCACATATATATATAATATACACACCAAAACAAAACAGAGCGCACCTAACGTGGCTCTATGTTCGTTATAGTGTAGTATCTAACCCACCTAAGCAGGAGAGGAAAACGAGCCAGGTCCCTCTGCGTTATATATAACACATACAGTATATACAATATGAGCTTAGTATCATCATCATGATCATCAGCGGTCACTCGGGTGCAGCCTGATAAACCAGTACTTTGGTCCTTGTCCATGATTATTTTAAAGACCTTTTTTAATAGCAAAAGCTTTACTAGCACAACAGATGTGGTGTTGTATCTAAGCATGGTAAGTACTTTGCTCTTGGCTTTAAACCAGTTTAGGTTTAAGAGTCAGTCATCTGTTGCTTAGATGAGTTGAACACACTAGAGTAGAGTTTTACCAATGAGATGTACGATGGCTGCAATGAAAATGGAAAAAAGAAACTTATACCAAAGTATGTCAGTATGTTCTTTGGCCATAAAAAGAGATTATGAATTGACACAATATTTCTCTACTGTCAGCGATAGAAAACAGAGACAGATCCTAACCAAGTACATATGTGTCCCAACGTGTATAACTACGATGAATGAGTGGACCATATACTTCATTATTATTCATTATACTATGATTTACTACACTATGCTCATACTATACTTTATTGTATATGTTATTCTTAGCAACAGTATATTGCTGTAATGTACATAATGTTGTGATATATCATTACATTCCACCTTATATTATACTTTATATTCCAAACTATATAATTCTTTATCATATTAAAATATAGCATATTATCGTATGTACACATAATATATATATATATATATATTATAATATTCATGTGTCCACTGTTATAGCTGATGGTACTGTATGGTATTACTCTTACATATAGGCCTGATATACTTTGTTGACTTTGCTCTTACTAATCACACAACCATGTCACTTTACTTGAGACTGCATTGCACTATTGTTTCAAGTACAACTACAGTTGTGGGTACTGTATATGTGATGCTATTGCCTGGATTATATGAGTTTTGAGTTGAATTGCTCTTGTATAGTTTCTATCTTATTTTTATATACTTTACTATAATTTGTATGTAAAAAAGGAAAATGTAAAAGTGTGGCTCATTGATCTGTTTTTATTTGGTTTACCAACAACAATAATAATTATAATGATAATCATTATAATAATAATAATTATTATTATTATTGTACAAAAACGGTTTCCTCCACAAAAGCAAATCTCTCTGAACGTCATCCCATTTTCAATGCACAGCAGCTGCTTTCAGACATGGACATTTCCCAACAAAGTCAAAATGTTGCCCTGAATATCACAAAGTTTCAAAGGAGGAACCCTTTGTAAATAGAGAGACAACAACCATTATGGACAGGAAGTCCGGGGTCAAAAGCAATCTGACAATTCTCCCAACAATATTTATTCTATAAACAGTTTGACTGAAGTTGGCTTACATGACTTTGGTAAAAAAAAAAAAAAGACAACAGAAAAAAAAACCAGTGCAGATGGTGCATATGTCATTTTGGAATGAAGCTCTTTCTTAAGCTCAGCCCTCAAGGGGAAACTTCAATATATGTACACACATTGTTAGATCATGTGTTGATTCTTATTCACAAACTCAAAAGCACAATGGCTGCTTTTATTTCGAATGGGACAAACACAATGTATTCAATTTTCTTATGCAATGTATTTTACTTTGTTGTATTGGTATTACATTTATTGTGAAGCACTTTGTGGTTTTTATCTGTGAAAGGTGCTATACAAATAAACTTTACTTACTTACTTACTAAACTTTACTTACAATATATCCACAAGATGTGCGCGCACACACACACACAAAAAAATACATCAATCTTTTGCACCTCCATCTACACACATACACATATATATAGCGTTTACCATTGCAGCAATACAATCTCCTCCATGTTAGTCTGCTGACATCACATCCTCCTCTCTTCAGGGGTTTGTGTTGTCCTTACAACCCTCTGCTTTTTTCATCTTCTCTTTATCCTAATTATCTTCTTCCTACATTTCTTTGTTTTCAGAGCATCAAGTCCTCCAAACCAAACCACAAAATGTCATTTCTCATTGCCTTCCAAAACAACCCTGTTTTCTGACATCTCTAATGGAAGGAGTCAATGATCTGTCACTGCATTCCACGACATTACAAATTACTGTTACATAAAGATTCAGATAAGCCTTTTCTGAGCTACCACCACTATGGTTACGGTTTGGTTAGATTAGAGCAAACTGTGTATCTATTTCATTGTATTGAAACCTTTTATCATGGGAAAGTCCTGGTATAATACAACCATTCACCATGCAAAAGAGGTTTTCATGAGTCGGTTCCCTCGTCGGAGGTAAACTAAACTGTTCCTTCCCCCCTGTTAAAAAATTAACAAATTGACTACTGGGCCCCTGCATCCAAAAATGTTGCATTACCACCACCTATTGGATGAAACAGTCTCTCAGCATGGATAAACTCCCACTGCAATGTTACAGTAACATTTTTATCAGCTTGAGGTTGAATGAGTCCACGACTCTCTGGTGTTCTCCCTTGGGGCGGGACATGGCTGTCCTCGGGACATGTGGTTTCGGGTCCTTTTGGAGAGTCACACTGGAGTTTTTGCTTTTTGTTGCCTGTTGCTGGGGTCGGTACGGTACTGTTGTGGCGTCCCACTCTCACTAACAACTACATTCTGTGACAGGCTTATGCATACACACACACACACACACACACACATGTGTAAGTGTCCTTGGGCAAGATACTGAACACCGAATTGCCCCTAGTGGCAGTTCCACCAGTGTATGAATGTGTGTGAAAGTTTCTATTTGAGCACTTAGGCTCAGTTAATGAAGGTGTGAAGACTAGAAAGGCGCTATACAAATACAGAGCATTTGCCTTTTTACATAGACACACACACACAAGCAAATTTGGTTGTCCATGGTTGTCACAGGTAGAACTATTCTTTATGCTTTTCAGTAAGTTATTTATTTAAATTAATTGTTATTATTCCCCCTGCGATGGACTGGCAACCTGTCCAGGGTGTACCCCGCCTTTCGCCCGATTGCGATTGGCTCCAGCCACCCGCTGTTTAACTGGTTGTCTCTTTGTTTTTGTTTTTTTGTTTATTTTCTCCGCCCCAAGCCCCCCTCACCGTTCTCTTGCAGGTTTCGTAGCTTTCTGCAATTGGTGTTTTCCTCTGCTGTTTCCTCTTGTCCCCACCCCCCCATCCTCGTTCTCTTACAAATGTTGCATGTAATTAAATCATCAAACATAAACATCTGAAAAACATTGCTATGCCCATTTAAACATAAATCTACAATTACATAAATGAGGATATTACTCTTTGGAAAGATATAAGGAGCCTCACATATGTAACTAACAAGTTTACATCATAGACTGCAATAAAGGAGGTTTACATAAGGAGCAATGGCGACACCCTGAGGCTACTACACAATAGCGTCTGCACATGGTCTCATGAACACAATACTAACTCTTCTTAACTCAATGTTATAGGTGTTACTACGTAACTTAGACATCAGAAGGCTGACACCAGTTAACTTTTTATTTCTTACATTTTTTTACAGCATGAACATTTTGCTAACATTATAAATCTCACTCATCACGCTGGTCACATGTAAATGCATGTTAACTGTACAATACAGAAACGTAAACACAACACAAGGTACAGTAACTTACTTTTCGTCATTATCTCAATACATGGAATATTGAAAGCTGGATCATTCAGGAGGAAATAAACATGCTAATCGCCACAGGTACGTGGGCTAAACTATGCACGTTGAACTTGAAAACGTTTCCGTTCCCACTATAGCCAACACACTAGCTACACAATTCCTCTACCGTAACCACAGAAGAAGAGTCTTAAAGCGACAGGCACCCAGAAATGTCAGAGCCTTTTATACAGTTGCACCCCTACACTGAACATATTATAAAAATGATATTCATCCATCCATTAATTATACCCACTTATCCTTTAGCCTATAGTTAAGATGCCATAGGCTTAAGCTCTTAATGTTGAACAGGAAGTTATAGCAGTTAAAATCCTGTTATGTTGGCCCGAGCTGAACTAAACATCACAGCCTGCTGGCAGGGAGTTTGGGCTTTTAGGGAGGGATAAGAGCCACAGTTGAAAATGAAGGAGCTGCACTAGATTTAAAAGACAAAATGAGTGTCATTGTGAAACGGCTTGCGGCACAATTATAGTTTTATCTTAATGAACTTTTTTTATAATCGGTGGAAGTCAAAGTCGTACTTGAGATTACAACATTATTTATCTGCACAGAGCTATATTGCACAGTTTTTTTCTATATCATAATTAATATTTGGGGAGGGAGGGTGTCAAGACAGCTTGGGTCAAAATTCTCAAGAACAAGAATTAGGAGTCATTAGGAGTCATTGGTGTTAAAGTCAAAGTCGAGTCTAAAGTCTTTGATTTTGTCTAAAGTCATCGTTTTTGTGACTCGAGTCTGACTCGAGCCCAAGTCATGTGACTCGAGACCACACCTCTGGTAAAGAGTGCCGGTACGCAAGAAAAAGTCCCAGAATAAAATGTAACAGTACCGGTAACATAACTGTCCAGTGCAAAAACGGACACAATGAATGCCGACTGTAGAAATCGCCCAAATCCTGGACATTTTGGCCGATTTTGAAGGTTTCAAAATGAGGACATGTCTAGGAAAAAGACGTATGGTTACCCTAGCTTATCAGATCTCTGTAGCTCTTCATCTCTGCTTGAGGTTTCAGACCTCTTTAGCCAATACTAGCATAACTCATTTAAGAATTTGTGGAATTAAAACGACAATAGCTCAGGTTCTGCTGCATCAATTTCGTGTTTTACAAGTGCAATGCTCAATCAGTGACGTACTGTTTTAAGGCAGGTGGAGGTGGACCTTTTTCTATCCACACTAACACCACGATTGTACATAGAATAACTGTTAAATATGGGCTGACTTTGACTGACTTGTTTTCTGGAGGTTAATGTCTCGCACACAGAGCAAATAGAGGGGAAAATGAAGTCAAGGGCTGAAATCAAGCTGCAAGAAGGAGAAGGATACAGTTACCATATATCCATGTGTAGTAAACAGATGTTCATGTGTTTGTTTCTCTGTCTTTTACACATGTTCTCAAACATGCACTCATGTATTTTATATTCTCATATACACGACACAAACATACCTCTGTATCTGCTGTCCTCAGGTTAACCTTTGGCACATTTGTTGTTCAGTCTCTGTTGAACACATTTCTGACTTATACTGCAGCTCCAGGAATGTGTAATGAGGAAAACTGATGCTGCTTCATAAAAACAAAGGGTTCCCTATGTGGCTCCATGAAAATATTAATCCACATCTGATGATTCTAAAAACTAATCAAATGCTTGTATGAGTAATTATTGATTTCTTGACAGCAACTCAGAGAGAAGCAGTGCAGAGTACTATTATCTAGAACAAAACTGCAATCTTTGTGTCCACTTGGCTATTGTATGTACCCCACCAGTCTGCAATTACACCGTTTGAACCCTGTAACGAGTAGTCTCAGTGAGTGATTTGTTCATTCTCAAACTTTATTTGCAACTCATAACTGTGGGTCTTTGGATTTGAGTTGTTCATTTGATGATGATTTGTTCACCACTCAGGGGTCCTCGCAGTCTTTTGTTCATTCATCAGACTTCCTGCAATCACTGGAGAACGAGAGACAAATCAGGTTGACAATGTTGACTGACATTAAAAAACGATTTTGTTAACTATGTGACATTTATTTAGTCAAAGTGCAGTGCGTTGTGCTAAAGCCATAACACAGACATAACACAACGTTAGCATTAGTGCATTGTGTTTATGTAAACGGAACGGTTAGCTTAGCTAGCTGCTTGGCTATATGCTGTATATAACAGTCTAAAAGCAACTGCTACACAACAATAAAGGACGCCTAACTCTCTGTCCCCTGTGCAGCCGTTAGACTCTCTGATCACTGTCGGGTTCATCTTATCCCGACATACAGGCAGCGACTGAAATCTGCTAAACCTGCTGTAAAGATGAACCAACACGTTAAAGCTGGAGCTACAAGCCTGTAAATGTTTTTGAGGCTGCAGCCACTGACCTGGACGAACTAACTGGCACTGTGACATCTTACATCAGTTTTTGTGAGGACATGTGTGTGCCGACTAAAACCTTCTGCACATACAACAACCAAAAACCCTGATTCACAGTGAAACTCAGGCAGAGTCCTGTACAACCAGGCCAGGAACACTCTGACTAAGGAGGTCAAAGCAGCAAAGAGATGCTACGCTGAAAAGCTAAATAATAGCTTTGCAGCCAACGATCCTACATCAGTGTGGAGAAGCCTGCGGACACTCACAAACTACAGGAGACCATCCCCCAAACTGCTGGTACTCAACGACTGGCAGACGAGCTCAATGGCTTTTATTGTAGGTTTGAAAAGCCCACAGTCACACCTCTCCCCCACTCCAACACCATCTTCAAACAGTCACCTTCCACCTCTGACACACTGCCACCCACCCTCTCTGACCCCTCACCTGCACTCAAGATCTGTGAAGAGGACGTGAGCCACCTGTTCCAAAAGCAGAAGATCTTGAAGGATCCTGGCCCTGACGATGTGTCTCCATCCTGCCAGAAAATCTGCACTGACCGGCTGGCCCCCATCTTCTCACAGATCTTCAACAGATCACTGGAGCTGTGTGAAGTTTCCTCCTGCTTCAAACGCTCCACAATCATTCCGGTCCCCAAAAAACCCTCCATCTCTGGACTAGAGGCCTGTCGCCCTGACATCTGTAGTCATGAAGTCCTTTAAAAGACTGGTGTTGGCCCACCTGAAGGACATTACAGGCCCCCTGCTGGACCCCCTGCAGTTTGCCTACAGGGCTAACAGGTCAGTGGATGATGCTGTCAACTTGGGTCTGCATTACATCCTGCAACACCTCGACTCTCCAGGGACATATGCTAGGATCCTGTTCGTGGACTTCAGCTTGGCGTTCAACACCATCATCCCGGACATCCTCAGCAGCAAACTCACCCAGCTCACTGTGCCAGCCTCCACCTGTCAGTGGATCACAAACTTCCTGACTGACAGGAGTCAGCAGGTGAGACTGGGAAACATCACATCCAGCACCCGGACTATTAGCATTGGCGCCCCCCAGGGGTGTGTGCTCTTCCCACTGCTCTTCTCCCTCTAAACCAACGACTGCACCTCAAGACACCCATCTTTCAATCTCCTGAAGTTCACTGACAACACAACGGTCTTCGGCCTCATCCGGGATGGTGATGAGTCGGCCTACAGATGGGAGGTTGATCAGCTGGCTCTCTGGTGTGGTCAGAACAACCTGGAGCTTAATGCTTAAATAGCAATGGAATGACAATGAATGTAAATGTATTGCCCACTAAGACTAGTGATATTTACAGTAAACATCCATCCATCGTCAACCGCTTATCCTGCGTACAGGGTCACGGGATTTACAGTAAACAGTAACAGTAAAATTGTCCCTACTGAACAGTCGCAACTCTATACTATGCCTAATATCCCTGCACAAATAGAGGTTGGTGAACTTGAAATGGATTGGTCCACACTTGCTGAACTCCTCTAAATGGTATGGGTTGATGCTGGTATGGCATTTTAGCTGCATATTCTGCACTATAGCATAGCCTCGTAGGTGAAGATTTTAGGGGCTTGTCTTTCCCTCCTCGGTAAGGCATGTTCTTGTGCTCTTTGTTCTTCATCTGAATCTGGTTGTGGGGATATCAGAGTTTCATCCTGTGCTTCACCAACTGATTGTACAACTTCCCTCTGATTATCTTCTTCCTTTGACACATTTTCCAACTGTGTCTCAAACTCATTTGTGTTTGCTATGGGTCTTTCTTCAACCAATGGCCTCATTGGTCATCGCTCAGCACTGGTGTCTCTTTGTGACTGTCTACTTGTGTGTTGACATACTCAATGGCTCTGTCTGCACTGGGTACTTCAGGCTGTATTACAGGCTTGTAATAGTACCCCAATTCCTCTTAATTGTCTTCTTCTTCCTTGTTTGTATTTTCAGCATATGCTCCAATCATCCTTCTATACTTTTGCTTAGATGGTGCCTTTTGCTGGATTCTCAGAGGTAAGTACTCACATGGTAGCAGTAGGTTGCGATGCATGATTCTCGATCCTTGTCCTCCCTGCTCAAGTTTGACTTCATAGACTGGGATGTCTTCTCCAGCCTGACAGATCACCACGTGAATATTGTATTCCCAGTGATTATGGAGTTTTCCAGTGCCTCCTCTTGTTTGAACAAGGACAGGATCGCTGGGATGCAACACTGAGCTTCTCACTTCCATCATAATGCCTCTTACTCCCTGCTGACTTCCTTGCATTCTCTTGTACTATGTCATATGCCTCCTGTATTTCTTGTTTCCACTTCTCCATGTAGGTTCGATGATCTGTTTTTCCTGTGGTGAGACTAAACAGAAGATCAATAGGCAACCTTGGAGACCTTCCGAATAGAAGGTAAAAAGGGGAGAAACTGGTTACTGGCATATTGTGTACAGTTATAAGCATAGATCAGTTTGTTAGGGTTAACCCTTACCACATAATCTGATGCCACTTCCTCTGTACACTGCTCCATAATTTCCTTAGTATTTACTGGTATTCTTGACAGACTGTCAGCATGTAAGCATTTTCCTTACCTGGACGGTATCGGATGGTAAAATGGAGGTCTGCAAGCTCCGCTACCCATCTGTATCAGGTTTCGCACTTGACAGGTCATAAGTAAGGGGATTGTTATCAGTAAACACAGTGAAAGTAGGTGCATAATAAAGGTAATCTCAGAATCTTTCAGTGATTGCCCATTTTAGGGCGAGAAATTCCAATTTGGAGATGGTAATTACGTTCAGAACTGAAGAAGTCCTTTGGATGAGGGACGAAACGTCTTCCAGTATCTTCAACCAAGTCCAGTTGCCCTTGATTTTAACCTTCGTTGGATAACTATGACCTGGATGACTGAGAATCTTCATAGACATCAGAGGCAGTCAGCGTCCGAGAACTGTAGGCTATCACACAGAGTTTGTCTTCCTGCTATTTATACAGAACTGCTCCAAGGCCATGGTTTGAGGTATTTGTGTGGAGGATGAATAGCTTTGAGAAGTCTGGGAACCCAAGGACTGGTGGCTCAACCAGACTATTAGTCGCTCCAGTATCACTGGCGTTTTTCAGTCCACACAATTGGTTTGTGTGATGGCACAGCTTTACTCCTTCCTGTAGCTCATCTTGTGTTAATCGTTTTTTGTGGGATATTTTTGTCTTCTGTCGTGCCTTTTCGGCAAGTCATAAAGGGGCCTGCAATATGGAAGAAGTCTTGTATATATTGCCTGTAATAACTTAACAAGCCCATGACAGATCGTAGCTCTCCTACATTGCTTGGTCCCTTGTCTTTCGAGGCTCTCACAGCGATGCTGTCAGCTGGGTCAATTTTGCTACCTTCGGCTGAAACGATTCTTCCCAGATAGTGAACTTCATGTTTAAATAATTTGCATCTGCTGGGTTTTAGCTTGATCCCATACTTCCTCAACAGCTTAAGCATATCTCTGATATGGTTTACATGATCCTCAAATGACTGACTGTATACTAGTGTATCATCCAGGTAGGGGACGCAGATGTTGATTTTCACCTCCTCCAGACACTCCTCCATGCAGCACTGAAAGGCTATGGGTGCGTTCATTAGTCCAAACAGAATCCTTATCCATTCATAAAGGCCTGCACAAATGCAGTCAAGGGCTAGCTGTCTTCATCTATAAAGCCCTGGTGGTAGGCCTTTTGTCAAGTCAATTGGTGGTTGTCAGTATCTTGCTCACTCTCTACATTCACTTGACTTACCACAACTGGAGGGCAATGATCAGGTTTTTCTAAAATGGTAGCTGGATACACAGCCTGAACTTGTTGTACAGAACCCACCATAGTTCTTCCTAACAACTCGATATCATGATCAGTGGGATTTTGCATATCAAGAACAATGTAAGGTTATTACCACTTCTGAATAAAGTCTGACAGAACTCAAGGCCCTCAGCCCACTGAGGATTTATGTCAGGCTTAAATATAAGTGTAGTGTCTTTCTTCAATGGCCGTGTCTGCACCTTACAGTCAATCTGAACAAAGGTGTGTTTGGGCACAATGACTTTCACTTTTGTCATTTTCACAACATAGTCAAATATTGTGGTTGTTGTGGTGGTGATGGGGGAGTGGATAAGACACATTCCTTTGTTGTGAGAGACCCGGGTTCAAATCCCCACTATCACCCATCCACCATTGTCTCCCTGAGAAAGACACCCATCAAGAAACCCATTGTTGCTCCAGAGGCGTGCCTCTGATATGTATAGTAGTTGTAAGACATCCCTTAATTTCTCATGTGGTAAATGTCTCCTTTTCGGCAACGATACACACTTGGCAGCCTGTATCCCATAGTGCATTCATAGTGTACGTAGAATTCAACCATATACCATTTACAGCTAACAACCGAATTACCACAGAGATCTCCTTTCCAAAACAATGCTTATTAAAACATTAATGTGTTAATACAGCCACATTAGTGCTGCGGTGTGTTTACAGCTAACAGCTGATGGAAGTTATACTGGGCCCGCTATAGAATTTACGTATTGTAACTCCAGATTCTATGAGTATGAGTTTATTCCTCGCAAGCACGCACAGCACTGCAGAGCTTTATCAACGCCCACTAGCGGGATGCACTGCATGAAAAGTGGGATTCTCGTCCCTGTAAACTGCCTTGAATCTCGCTTTTTGGCGCTGCGCCTTCGACTTCGTCTGTGCCGAAAATCGTCGGAAACATACCTCCCCTCAATTTCACTATATAACCTGTTATATTGTGACAATAAATGTACCTACCTACCTATGTTTCATGGAGCAGTGCTGATGAATAGCGTAGCCACAGTACAAAAAAATGTAATAAAACACCACAGTAAAAGTTTGCTACTTGCCATGTTTCCATCCAAATGTCATGCAAATTTTAAATTTTAAAATTTTAATTATAATTTAGGCTTCACCCTCTAAGGCCATTGCTAGTGGGTTAAAGGTGAAGCAGGATGAGTCAACACCTCACTGGGTCCATATGGTACCACAAAGCACAGACACAACTGCCCAGAGCAAAAACATCTGCCCGGCATTACACAGTGTGCAACGCTGCACCACACATGCCAAAAGGAACGGCACAGCAGTATATGACAAATTGATTGACAGCTGCTGACACAGCAGGGTTAAAATATATATAATAACTGACTCGAATCTTCGAATCTCGTTTAGTAAAAACAAAGGAGGTGCAGAGATAGACATTCTTGAGACACTTGAGCCAAGATAGCCTGCGGGTGTCACAGCTCGCTCCATCACACCCTGACAACACAATGACGTGTCTTGGATTCTCTGTTGCTGGTTCCCTTCTCTTATGTAACTTGGCTGAATAGAAAGTTATCTTTCACTTGTTATTGCAATTTGATTATTCACAACATTGTAAACAGGAAGGTAAGATAAGAAATAATCTGACTACTACGCATTTTGTTGCCTGTTATTGCTCACATTCTTTTCCCACATTCCCAAACACATCATTACCATTTGAGTGTACCTTTTTGTTTGCATCGTAACAGATCGCCCACACCTCATGCTAAACAGATGCAAACACAAACACACTGAAGAAAAACACCACGTGTGTTTACGATCCAATCCAACTTTCACCAAAATGCTGTTCAATCAAAATATAGTTAAAACAACATAATAAAACACAAAACCCATACAAACAAGCAGACCAAGAAACAACCAGTAAAAGACAGGGACAGTAATATAGAAAGATTACTCTAATACTAAGTTCAAAGCCAGAGAATAAAGATGTGTTTTAAGACGGGATTTAAAAACAGGCACTGTATCTTGAATATGTCTTGACATACAGGCTACTAATTCCAGAGTTTGGAAGCTGCAACTGCAAAAGCGTAACCTCTTTCCTGCGGGCTTCAGCCTTGTTTTCTGGGCGATATGGAATAATTGGTCAGCTAACGTGACAGACCTTGATGGTACGGTTGTAGAAGGTCAATGGAGTTAGCCCACTTAAGGATTTAAGGTTTAGGTAAACAATAAAATGTTAAAATCAATCCTCAATGTACATGTCCATGTCCCAGATGTGGGAAATGTGCTCTCTTGCATTTTCCTACTAAAAGAAGTGATCCACTGTAACTCCAGATTCAGCCAATGGCTGTTTGTGTATAAATCACTGAAAACCAGTGAGGCCCATAGCTTAGAGGGCTGCGTCTGTACTCATAGAATCTGAAGTTACAGTATGTTACAATCATTCTCGGTGCGTCCGAGTGAGAGGAGGTGCGGAGCAAATATGCGCTGCAATCAAAAACGATTTTAAAATGGGTCTCCAAATTTACTTGGGCGGCTGTTAATCCCACTGGGCAGCCCGCCCAAGTAAAGCCTATGTGTGGGAAACACTGCACTATGCCTACAAGGCTGGGAACAGAGAAGGGAGTCCTGCAGCTGTAGAAAACACAGACGGATGTAATGCACTGTAACAGTACCAGCTATATACAGGTCAGGACGGACACGCACGGATGACGGATGACTATCAGTCCGACAGGACCCTGAGCACAGAGTGAGTCATGGAGAAACGGGAGACATCCCGCAGGTAAAAACGGATGAAAGAACACAGAGAAGACCAAGAATCCGCCCTGTAAATGTTGTCCACCGCCGTGCAGCGCCACAGACGAGGTGACCCCTGGATCCTGAGACACGAGGGTGCCACATAGGGGGCCGCCAAATTGCTGACCCCCTTGGCAGATGTCAGTGCTATAAGCAGAGCGGTTTTGGCTTAGAGGAACCTCTACTTCGCCAACTCCAGGGGCTTAAAGGGGGCCCTGGACTTCAACCATCACCAGGTCACACTGATGAGCTGTGGGGCATCAGCAAAACATTTGTGGCAGGAGGAAACGGCGGCAGTGTAGGTTTTCACTGTTTTGAAGGCCAGCTTTCTGTCCATCAGCAGCTGGAGGAACAAAAGCACAGAGGGCAGGACACAGGCCACAGGGTCCAGACTATGAGCCACACACCAGTGCTGTAACGCATATTGATAAAAACCGTGAATATTGATAAACATTCCTGTGACACAAAAGCACTAAGATGAGTAAATGGGCTCTTTCTCTTCGTCTCAAGCAGATGAATCATTTGGTATATTGGATGTCTGTACGGATGTACGTCTGAACGTACGTCTTTTGTCTCTCCACGCACAGCTCCAGTTTTGGCGTTGGTCTCCCATCAGATTTAATCTTAAATTTCGCATTGTCAGACTGCAGGTCAGTCTAAGGTGGTGCAATATAGTGTTTCACCACACATCCAACGCATAGCATTTAGAGGGGTGCTGTTTCACTTATAGTAAAATACTCAGTGAGAAATAGGAAAGAGGTGACAGCAACAGCACATAAGATTTATCGAAACTAAAAACCTTCCCTTGGCCACTGGAAGAAAATGTCACTGCTCACCAATAGGAATAAGTTTCTTAAAATCACTAACACCTCCACCAAAATAATAGGTCTTCCCACTATAACCTGCCAACCCTCATTAATACTGCCACTGCTCGTAGAGCAAGTACCATAGTACAAAATCCCTGCCACCCTCTCAACTCATGCTTCACGCTTCTCCCATTTGGCCTTACAGACAGCTGCTCTACAAAGAGGGACGCTTTGGAAAAACTTTTTAACCCTACGCTATAAGAGCATTAAACTCACAGACAAGTTAATGATGCCACTCCTGTGTTATGTGTGTAGATACGTGTATATTGTCTGTATATGTGTTTTACATGTAGTTTGTGTGTAGAATTCATGTTGAAGGTGCTCTTTGTACGCACCAAACTGCCTTCACATACTGACATGATCATCCCAGTGCAAGGTTGTAAAATAAAGTCAAAGAACACTTTCACAGCCCTGCAAAGGGCCCTGGGGTTCTCTCGAATTTAGGAATTAAGTTATTAATTAACAGTTTTGCTCTGTTACTTCGTCTCGCTCGCCTCAGGTAGCCATCTTGAATTTTTTGGAAACGTATAGATCGAGCCTGGACGTTCGGACGTTGATGATGTCAGACACTACGTCCCTGTGTACACTCAAAAGTTATGATTAATATATCAATGTTAACTCAAAAGCATTGCTTACACATACAATTAAAACAGCATTAGTCGTTAAGAGAACGTAGTTGTTTATTGTTGGGTTTACTTATTAGTAGGGCTGGGGACATCTAACCTGGACATGGGCAGGACTAACCAGAAGTTATTTAAGCCTGAAATTGATATGGGTTAATCACACTCGTTCTCGTAAAACGTATCTGTTCTGGATACTCATTTCAACCGAGTATCCGCTCAACCCTTATAATTAGTTGATTATGTGTATGTTTCTCTCAAACTCAAAAGTTGCAGGGTTTTTTTCTCTTGCTCCAATCCCTTGCCTTTTTTTCAACAAATAACTTACATGCGCAAGTTCAATTGACATATATGCACCTGTCTCAAATAGTCAACAAAATGAAGTAATGCTAGTCTAACTTTCGAAAACTCACACAGTAGATTTCAAAATCCAAAACTTGTCAGATCTCTTTGAGTTAAAAAGTAGAAGTAAGTTGACATAACTAAATGGGTCTGTAATGCTTTACAGTGTGTAGTACTAACACACACATTTTAATTGATTAATTTACTACAAACATATTGCCACACAGTAATCCTGGAGCCTTTGTGCCCTTCTGATGGCCCTGCATGCTTTTCTTTCCTTTGGATTGGTGATACAGCCTCATTGCAAGGGAAACTATGGTAAGTACAGTAGGTCAAATTTAAAGCAGAGAAAAGTTCTGTAAACTGATTATTACAAACTGTCCTGTATTAGCCGGGACATCCCTTATTTTTGGCCTAATTCAGTTGGACGCATACGTGACCTCTCTTGTGCGCTCCACGTTACTTGACTTTTATGAAGATAGTGATGAAACTGCATCAAGTTATGATGAACTGCCTGAAAAAGCATGAACTGGAAATAAAACACATCATAAGTAGCAATGTCCTTTTTAGTTTGTCATATGTACATGAAGGGGATAACCTTTTCTAACCTACAGTGCAAGTGTTTTGTAATAGACAAATTGTAAAGGTAACAGGTAGGCTAGTGTTTTAATTAAAGGACTGTGTTAAAGGTGCCTGCTGTAAATAACTACTAGCAACCTAGCAAATATTTAATTTTGTCCCTTATTTCATAGTGACAAAGTTGGCAACACTAATTACAATGGACAGTTTGGATAATACTTGTATCCTTTCGCTTTGTAAGTTTGTAAGTTTGGTTTAGTTTAATTCATTTCATCATATTCACTTAGACACAATATTTTTTTGCCTAGAATCTTTAAATACATTGGGAGACATTCAGAGAACAATTTGCCTAACTCATTCAGACTTTTCATGACTTCTGTGCTTGTTTATTTTAAATCTACTTGTTCTTGTTTCTTATTGTATTTACCGTGAATTTTAGATTATAATGAGAACCAGTATTTTGACATAAGGTGGACCCCCTTAAAAAACGAAATGGTGCATCTCAAGTGGTTTATGCTCTAATTTAATTTCAGGATAATCTGGGGATGTGTTTACCTGTCTGATCTGCTTGTGTTTCTTGTCCTGTCGCACTTCTTTTTAGTGATGGTCAAGATCTTAGCAAATAACTTAGCACAAAGTTATTATTACTGATAGGAATGATGAAGGAAACACCAACAGACCCAGTTCATATTAAACTAGAATTTTCACAGAGACTTACAAAGACATGAGCACAGTTACACTCACTGATGACTGGATTGTGTCTGTATACTGAGCTGCAGAAGGGATGACAATGTTGAAAATAGGTCAGAGGGGGAGGGCGTCCTAGAGAGAAGGGGGGGGGGGACCCCTCTGAGAGCCACTAGCAGAGAAAGAACCTGGTTTTGATCAGCACATTCCATTAGTCAATACAATCACAATTCTTCCTTACTGCCAGTGGGGCCTGTGCTCAAGAATCTTGTATTTTTGTTAAAACCCTTTCCACAAACAGAGGGCCCTTGGGGGATCATGGAACATTTTTGAAATTACAGTATCCTTTTTGTCGCACACTCCCTCCACCCCCATTCAATCATCCACCTTTCTGAGGATGGTACTCCAAAGTACTCTTTAAATTCACTCCTGAGTCTCTAAAAATATGAATAGCAAGAATATAGCTATCAGGACAAGATGCTTCAAACATTTAGAGCAATGAATTCATCACAAACACATTAGCAAACACATCCCTTCTCTTATGCTTGACCAAAAAGATTAAAACGAGGTCCACTTAATAGCTCTTTCTGGGGCTCTAAAATGAGTGGATAGTAGTTCTCCACTTATGTCACATCATAGCAACTAGAGCTACCTTCGGTCTAAATGAGGTGAATGTCAGTGAAATGTGGTTAAAAGCTGCAGTTAAAGCTAATCAGTGGACCACGACTTAAAAAATGGTTTTATCAAACTACTATTTCCAAGGTCAATAATAAACCTTCACGGTCAACCATTGTCATAGTTTTTAATTCACAATTTCTTAATATGTAACAGTAAGCCCTCCAAAGATTCTTATATTTCACAGTCTATCAAAAAAAACACATATATTTATGTATAAATTTGGAATGCGCTTTGTTCCCCAGCCATTAAATAGTAATTTATCCATTAAATTAAAGGAGTTGTAATTTGTTAGTGCTTCACTTTTATTGTCTTTTTACATGGCCATGAGACAGTTCAGGGCTGGTCTAAAACATAACCTGAACTAATGAATTAGGATTACAAATGGTTACTGATGGCCGTTTCATGAACGTCACTGCTAATGTCAACCACCTGTTCTTACAACATTCCCTGTGCATTGTGTAAATCTGCACTTTAATCTCTTAAAAAGACAGAAAGAAGGAGAAGTGCTCCAAAACTGGACATGAATGGGCAAAATCATTTTTGTGACAGATATTCCTTGGCACATCTCCATGGTTATGGGGTCCATTAAAAAATGAACATCATTGAATTATTACAATTGTTGCATTCCCCCAAAAAACTGGCTGGTGACAGGTATGAAACAAACATCAATACATACGAACCACTATATACAAAGAATTTTTGTCTCTTATCATTCAATTCCATCACAGTGATTTTCAGATGATTGCTTTCCCAGCATTATCATATGACTGCAGAATGTCTTTTCACTTGAAGGGATATTTGCTTACAGTCTCCTTTCACCCACTGCTGATATGGGCTAACAGTGCATCTAAATCCCTTTAACACAGTTGACAGTGACAGTTATCAACAGTGATGTGCTATTTTTAATTAACTTAAACTTAATGAACTGAGCCTCAGCATTGGCAGTACATTGAATTCCAAGGCTTTTTGCAGGATCTGGCTCTGTCTGTGATATTACTATTCTCAAATATTAGAGTGTTTGACATTAATAATGAAGGCAGTTATATTTTATAATTATGTAGCTATCAGATCGTGCTGTGTGGTCAGTGTATGAAACATGAAAGCTGTTTCTAATACATAGCAACTCCATTCCAAAAAAGGTGTGTGGTTTTCAATGTCCCTTCCACACCTCTATCAGTATTTAACAGTACTATCCAAATGTGTACAAAAAGATCCACAGTCAGAGAGGGTAAAATATTTAGCTTGTCCCATACCAGGTCCATTATTCACTCTTGTTTACCTCTGAAGCAGTCTGTTTATGTAAATGTCAGTCTCTCTCTTCTCTCTTTAAACATGGGTCTTGACCCCCGCTGAGGGGTTAGGAGCTCCCTGTTTGTCATGAGCCCCAGAGATCCAATGGTAGCAGTCAGTGGCATCCTTGTTGCGTGGCTGAACAGCACAGCGAGTGCAGTAGACGATGCCCAGCGCCACCATCACCACAATGAAGATGCAGATGGGCACCAGGAGGCCCACCAGGAGCCAGGTGGTGCTCTGCTTCTGGTCCCTGTCTTTCTGGACAGAATCCGGAATGTCACTGCTCTCTCCACCCTTGCTCAGAGGTGGCTGGGAAGGAGTAAGCTGGGTGGGAACAGCTGGGAGTTGGGAGTGTGTGATCTCCACATAGCTCTCCTCTGGGAACTGAGAGTTTTCCCTATGTGGGTACTGTTCTTCTGCTTCATTTGGGTAGCTAGAATCTGTAGGTATGTTGTGTTCCATGACTGAATCCTCTGGATTTCCTGGTTTCTGGCTGGAAGTGGTGAGCCCTGGCCACCAATTCCAAGCTCCCTCGGAGATTGTAGAGGTGGAAAGAAAGTGAAGAGCTGTGGTGGTCTCCTCCTCCTCCTCCTCCTCCTCATCCTCGTACCAGTCTGGGGTAGTGTTGGAGTTGGTGGTGGGTGGAGGTGTGGTGTAGCCAGCTTCTCCATTGTCTTTGTCTTCCTCAGCCTCCTGTGTTAGAGGGCCTAGTGCTAAATTAGAGGACACTTCCTCCTGTGGGGCACTGGTGACCCAAATGACATCAGAATCCAAAACTCTGGGTGGGTCAGTCAGCCAGTCTAGAGTCGGCTCCTCCTCTGTAGGCCAGTCAGTGTGGCTCTGCCGCAGGTCCCAGTCATAGTCCCATCTTGGCCTTGGCTGGTGAGTGACCCAAGGAAAAGGAGAAGTGACAGCAGATGGATCATCTCCATTTCCTGTCTTGCGACATGAGTATTGATCAGACATAAGCTCATAGCCTTCGTCGCAGTAGCACTGAAATCCACCCTCATAATTCACACACATCTGCTCACAGGTCCCAGGGATCTGGCACTCATCAGTGTCTTGACAGTGGCTGGAGTCTTCAGGCACTGGGGAAAAACCCAGATGGCAGTGGCAGATATGAGAGCCTTGAGTGTTCTCACAGGCGTGTTCACATGGGTCATCTATACACTCATCTGTATCCTCACACCTACCCTCATCGTCCGGATGGTAACCCTCCCGACATCGACATTCAAATGACCCCGGAGCATTCAAACATAGCTGCTCACAAGGACTTTGGAGGCACTCGTCTACATCCAGACAGCCACGTTCATCTGGTGCAAGCATGTATCCTTCAGGGCAGGCACAACGGTACCCATCTGAAAGGGGCAGGCACTCAAACTCGCAAGGAGCCCCTTGACAAACATCAGAGAGCTCACAGTTCAGCCCATCGTCTTGTAGGTGATACCCTTCCATACACTCACAGTAGAAGTAAACCCCGCCTGGCCTGCAGAAATGTTCACATCCGCCGTTATCCTTGTCACACAAGTTGTGTGATACTGGGGGATCAGAGCAGAGGGGGGGATCTCTTGACCACCCCACTGAGTCATCCTCCTTCAGGATACACAAAACTGACTGTTCCTCTTTGGTGTCTGCGGGGCAGGGCATGGTAGCAACAGATCCATAGGGTACATGGGTTAGCAGTGTGCTTAGAAGATAAAATGGTGTTGTGTAGAGGGCATTGCCGACTCCTTCACTCAACAAGGCAGAACACATTCCTTTGTAGGCATAATGGCAAAGATACCCATCTACAACGACTGAGCAGGAACCATCCAGCCACTTTAAGTTATTATTCTTCTCTTCAGTGTTGTAGCCCATAACCACACAGCGTGGCACCGAGCACATACTAGGGGAGTCCTCTTTCTGCCAGTTGGTAAACTCCGTGTCCTGGTCACCAGTAGTCCAAGAGAAACCCCGTAGTGGACGTGAGGTGGTACACTGGCGAGGCTGGCGTTGCAATCCAATCCATACTCTGACCTTGGTGCGCAAGTGGCGTAGATCCAGAGTGGAGAAGAGAGTGGCAATAGCGGTGGCATCCTCCTTGCGTTTAATGGTAGCTAGGTTGCCACCTTTCTCCTTGCAGGCTCTCCATGAGTCCAGAAAGGTCTTGCGTTGGAAGAAGACCACAAAGCAGCCGTCGGTATTGCATAGTGCATCCCTCTCTCTCAGTTCCTGTCCCAGGACTGAAGAAAGTCCAAAAATTAAAGCCAGCAGGAAACTTAGGAGAAGAGCAGGAGCACTGCTCATTCTGGAGCCCATTCTTTTTAGAACTGAATATATCTCTGCCTGTCTCTCACCCTAACTTTCTCCCCACTTTTATCTTCCTGCCTTTGAAATTTTTCTCTTGTAGCCTGCTTTTATTGTCTATCTGAACTTTTCTCCCTTCATTTGAACCCTGATTTTTTTCCCAGTGTCTGCCTGTCTTCTTTACTCTGCCCTGCTGAAACAGATCTGTGCTGGAGTTGAGAGCAAGCAGATTGTCCCAAGATTTCAGAGAACAGAGAGGGTGGGGAGGATAGAGGGAGGGAGATATGGCAAGGAGGGTGGGCAGAAGCGGAGTACAGGGAGGGAGTTGAGAGAAATGGGGGGAAGTGCAGCAAATGGTGCATTTCTTTTTTTTTTAGAGGATGTCATATGGTTTTCATAAACCCCGTTCATGGACATAGTTTGGTACTCTGCCATTTATGCACACAGACAAACACACACACACACACACACACACACACACACACACACACACACACACACATTCACATGCATCAAATTGTGACACAACAAAAGTTTTCTTAATAACTCAAATGAGAATGAATAATCACTTGAACAGCGATACATTAATTATCTGCTATCTTCTCTTCTTTAGCCTTTAACTTCTCAGTTTCCCTTTCTGAATAATTTCACCTTTTTTCAATGTAACAAGCTTTCTTCCTACAGAGTTCAATACTTATTATAAATTATTTGATGAATTAGTCGATGTAATTCCTTACACATTGATGGGACATTCACTCCACAGGCACTCCCTATGCATTTACAAGTTCATGCATTTACACTACTCAGTGTGTTTGATGATGTTTTATATATGTGTTTCTGTGTGTGTGTGTGTGTGTGTGTGTGTGTGTGTGTGTGTGTTTGTGTGTTGATGAGGAAAAAGCTGTGCACAAAGGTAATATGAAAAGGAAACAAGCTTGGACTTTAGCCTGGCATCTTACACCAACAACACAACCCCAGGCCAAATAGAAGATACACAAATGGTCTGCAGCTACATTAAAAACAACAATGTTCTCCTCCATGCTAATAACTTGTAGATTGGGATGGGGAAGTAGGGAAAGTTGTTGAGGCCGCTGGTGTGGAGGAAGAGGGCCTCCGGGTTTGCTATGAAAACAAAGCCAGGTCGGTGAAATGGAGACTTATGTTTCTTAACGAGGGAAGTTGGAGGGAAGATAGCATGTATGTGTGTGTCTGGTAGAGGAGGTTGAGTAATGGGGGATGTGGGGTCCCCCCACCTCAGTAGTCGGACTCCTGTGAGTCTGTAATAAATCCAGCTGATGTTTGAGAGCCCATACTGTGTAGTATGCAGCTTCCTGTTAGAGTTGTTTAAAAAAGTTAAAGCACACTGGAAGTTATAGTACAGTAAAGGTCTGTGGCTAGGAAGGAAAATGGAGGACTATGTGAAACTTTGAAATTGGTTATCCACAATTTACGAATTTTACACTCATAGTGTGTGCAAAGGAGCACTCCAGCAATCAAGCATTGTATATTATATGTATATTTTCCTAAAGAGTTTTAGTCCCTAATATGGGTCCACTCCAAAAACACCTCCCATAATGCAACCCCATAGAGTTTTTGGCTAGACCACAGTAAAGCAGGACCAGCCCTATAAATGCACAAGTCTGGCCTTGAGTGAGTGAGTGAGTGAGTGAGTGTGTTAATAATGAAGATACATCATTGGGTGGTCGAGAGTTAGCGTTTCCCAACTGGTCCTTATTCTTGCAAAATAAAGGTTCAAACACTCCTGGTTCATAAGCTTTGTTCATGTTTGAGACATGGTTAGTGGCGCAGGACTCTGCAGATGCTGGGTGAGCTAAAAGCAAGAGGCGATTATGCTCAGTAAGCTTTGTGTTGCGATAATCTCTGCAATATCAATGAAAAAGCAAGAAGTCAGCCATGTTTGGTCTATGCTATCTGCTATACAGCAGCTCAGTATTATTAACTCAAATGCAGATTTTTAAGATCTGTGTTTACATAATTTAAAAATGAATTGGCTGGCTTTTTACCCTTGAGACATATCAATAGAAAAACTAATGAATAATTCTTTATTAAAGTTATTTGCTTTTATTAGTGACTGTAGCAGTCATGGTCTTAGTTGTATTTTAATTAAGTAATGTCGTGTCCTACAGATGCCTGTTTGAACTTCTTCATCTTGAAATGACAAACCCTGGGCACCCAGTTGGAGCCTAGTCTCAAAAACTTGGGGGTGCAGGCCATGTGCCAGAATGAGCGTACGCATATAAGAAACAAGGCTTTACAGCGAGGCACAGACAGTCCTCAATTACGTCGTTAGGAGCACATTGACCATACACACTCCATAGAATACACTAGGTTTCTTCTGTTATAAATTTGTTGAGATACTGAAATAATGTCACTTGAGTTATGTTCTCAGACTTGACAAAGCTCCTCTAAAGCCAAACAGAACATTATACAACTGAAAAATGTGCTCTTTGGCGAATGGTTATCACAACACAGGAGCTATAGATAAGTAAACAGACAAGTAAGTGAATTCATGCGTATATTAGTGACCCTCACCTTAAAAAACAGTTTGACATTTTCTTGTTTCACACAAACAAATCAGCTGTCTCAACTTAGTGGAATTGAATCCACGGGTGACTCGGGCCATTTGTCCCCTACTGTGACATCACTTACACCAGGCGACCTCACTTGGCTGGCCTGTTTTTATGACAACCTGACATTTTGAGGGTAACTGGTGTTTAATAATCATGACCAGCCTTTAAAGTATGCCCGCTAAAAACCTTTTAACAAGTCCCTGGACGACGTCTCTCTGCATCGATCAGTGCTCCACGGTCCCCAGTGCTGGGTAAAACAGCATAAATATCATGTGTGGGTTGGGTGCATGACAGTCTGGCAGCTTTATTAGGTTATCTGTACAGAGCTTTCATTCACACACATGCACATGCTGACCTCTAGAAAATGTGTCTGTAGGACATGAACAACATTTGACAACATCAGTGGTCAGGTTGCCACTGGATTAGTTGAATATTAGTTTTAAAGGATTGATCTGGTTTGTTACAACGTCGCTCTTACTTTAGTAGTTTTGTTAATCCCTTCTATCAATTACAATAAAATTGTACTAACCAAAGCAATTATGGGGATACTTTTCCCACTTAGATTTTTCCCATTCATTCTAAAGCAATCATATTTTCTAACAAGGCTGCAATGCAGTGCACAAAAATGTCATCTTTATTTCACCATGAAAATATAAGGTTGGCAATATTCTATATTCTTCTTATTGTCAATGAATCACATGAAAACCAACAACTTGTTAGTCCTCCTCTGAATACTTTCTGACTTTCCGACCCTTACTGTGGCTCTCATCATGAAACATTCATTTTCAAAAACAGCTAAAAAATATAGTTTCTATTTTTTAAGGGCTCAGTAATTTCCCGTAACAGCTGGTGTAAAAGTTCATATGTAACACATAGTAATGTAGGAACATGACACCCAATGCAGCAGCATGGTTCATGATGTCTTATTATAATAGTTTACATACACAATACTTGTTAGTAGATTACATTCTTGGTTGGTTTGAGTCTGTGAAATAGAGAAATAGAGCTCCAAACTGATCTATTCACACAAAGCAGTGCAATGTGTGAACATAAATTCTTAACCTACAGTATGAGAGACTTTCATTTACCACGGTGCACCTGACACAAAATGTGTCTCTAAAGACTGCCCTGGAGGACAGATGATTTCAAGAGTTTAATACAGTCAGAAGCTGTAACTTTTAACACCGCAGAAATACAATTTTACCCTCATAACTATTCTAAAAATGTGGAGCAGTACAGGTGCTGGTCATATAATTAGAATATCATCAAAAAGTTGATTTATTTCAGTAATTCCATTCAAAAAGTGAAACTTGTATGATGTATACATTCATTCCACACAGACTGATATATTTCAAGTGTTCATTCCTTTTAATTTTGATGATTATCTGACAACTAATGAAAACCCCAAAATCAGTATCTCAGAAAATTAGAATATTGTGAAAAGGTTCAATATTGAAGACACCTTGTGCCACACTCTAATCAGCTAATTAACTCAAAACACCTGCAAAGGCCTTTAAATGGTCTCTCAGTCTAGTTATGTAGGCTACACAATCATGGGGAAGACTGCTGACTTGACAGCTGTCCAAAAGACGACCATTGACACCTTTCACAAGGAGGGCAAGACACAAAAGGTCATTGCTAAAGAGGCTGGCTGTTCACAGAGCTCTGTGTCCAAGCACATTAATAGAGAGGCCAAGGGAAGGAAAAGATGTGGTAGAAAAAAGTGTACAAGCAATAGGGATAACTGCACCCT
>NC_060161.1:7078206-7098230 GCF_021292245.1 Micropterus dolomieu
GTAATTCCATTCAAAAAGTGAAACTTGTATAATGTATACATTCATTCTACACAGACTGATATATTTCAAGTGTTCATTCCTTTTAATTTTGATGATTATCTGACAACTAATGAAAACCCCAAAATCAGTATCTCAGAAAATTAGAATATTGTGAAAAGGTTCAATATTGAAGACACCTTGTGCCACACTCTAATCAGCTAATTAACTCAAAACACCTGCAAAGGCCTTTAAATGGTCTCTCAGTCTAGTTATGTAGGCTACACAATCATGGGGAAGACTGCTGACTTGACAGCTGTCCAAAAGACGACCATTGACACCTTTCACAAGGAGGGCAAGACACAAAAGGTCATTGCTAAAGAGGCTGGCTGTTCACAGAGCTCTGTGTCCAAGCACATTAATAGAGAGGCCAAGGGAAGGAAAAGATGTGGTAGAAAAAAGTGTACAAGCAATAGGGATAACTGCACCCTGGAGAGGATTGTGAAACAAAACCCATTCAAAAATGTGGGGGAGATTCACCAAGAGTGGACTGCAGCTAGAGTCAGTGCTTCAAGAACCACCACGCACAGACGTATGCAAGACATGGGTTTCAGCTGTCGCATTCCTTGTGTCAAGCCACTCTTGAACAAGACACAACGTCAGAAGCGTCTCGCCTGGGCTAAAGACAAAAAGGACTGGACTGCTGCTGAGTGGTCCAAAGTTATGTTCTCTGATGAAAGTAAATTTTGCATTTCCTTTGGAAATCAAGGTCCCAGAGTCTGGAGGAAGAGAGGAGAGGCACAGAATCCACGTTGTTTGAAGTCCAGTGTAAAGTTTCCACAGTCAGTGATGGTTTGGGGTGCCATGTCATCTGCTGGTGTTGGTCCACTGTGTTTTCTGAGGTCCAAGGTCAATGCAGCCGTCTACCAGGAAGTTTTAGAGCACTTCATGCTTCCTGCTGCTGACCAACAGGACTTGGCACCTGCACACAGTGCCAAAGCTACCAGTACCTGGTTTAAGGACCATGGTATCCCTGTTCTTAATTGGACAGCAAACTGGCCTGACCTTAACCCTATAGAAAATCTATGGGGTATTGTGAAGAGGAAGATGCGATACGCCAGACCCTACAATGCAGAAGAGCTGAAGGCCACTATCAGAGCAACCTGGGCTCTCATAACACCTGAGCAGTGCCACAGACTGATGGACTCCATGCTACGCCGCATTGCTGCAGTAATTCAGGCAAAAGGAGCCCCAACTAAGTATTGAGTGCTGTACATGCTCATACTTTTCATGTTCATTCTTTTCAGTTGGCCAACATTTCTAAAAATCCTTTTTTTGTATTGGTCTTAATAATATTCTAATTTTCGGAGATTCTGAATTTGGAATTTTCATTAGTTGTCAGTTTTAATAATCACAATTAAATGAAATAAACTTTTGAAATGTATCAGTCTGTGTGTAATGAATGAATATAATATCCAAGTTTCACTTTTTGAATGGAATTACTGAAATAAATAAACTTTTTGATGATATTCTAATTATATGACCAGCACCTGTATGCTGAGTATGACAGAGAAGCGAGTGTGTTGCTAAACTTTTGACGTGTCTATAGTTCAAATGTATTGTTGATTTTTTTTTTTTTAACTGTTTAAAAAGAGAAAAGATCATATTTCTCCTGCTGTAGCTTCTCTGCACTGGCTCCCTGAAAAACCAGAATAGAATTTAAAATCCTTTTCCTCAGGCACCATCTAATCTTAAAGAGCTCATAGTACCTTACTACCCCACCAGAGCACTGCGCTCCCAGAATGCAGAGTTACTTGTGGTTCCTAGAGTCTCCAAAAGTAGAATGGGAGCCAGAGCGTTCAGCTATCAAGCTCCTCTCCTGTGGAACCAGGTTCCAGTTTGGGTTCAGGAGACAGACACCATCTCCACATTTAAGAGTAGGCTTAACTCTGAGTCTAGGTTCTGCTCGAGGGTTCTACCTGTTCTGAAAGGGAAAGAGCACGGTCTACATTTACATTTATTCATTTAGCTGACGTTTTTATCCAAAGCTACTTACAATGCTATATATGTCAAAGGTCGCACGACTCTGGAGCAACTAGGAGTTAAGTGTCCTGCTCAGGGACATATTGGTGGATGGGTCACAGTGGGGGATTGGTCTAGAACTGCTATATATGATGAAAAATGTAATGCGATAACTTCTGTTATGAATTTACATTGTATAAATAAGATTTAATTGAATTGATCTGAATTGATAATCATAACTGGGGATGGTTTAGGTGAATAATTTGGCAAGATTTCACGGAGTGACTTCGCCTGACGAAGAAATCATTCTTCACATAACATAACATTATAATTAGTGAGCTGTAGAGTTGCTAGTAGGTGGACCTTTGGACAGAACGAGGCCCTTTCCCCGTTTCCAGTCTTTGTGCTAAGCTAAACTAATTGGTTGCTGGAAGTACAAACTAGTAAGTACATCTTGAATTGAAATTATAGTTGTCTTATATTGTATAAATAATGCATTTTTGGTTTTCATTGTGGTAGGGCTGGGCGATATGGCGAAAAATGTTATCATGATAAAAACATTTCATACCATTCGTTATAGATAATTGTCACGATAAATGTTAAATCTTTATTCTTTCAAGTTTAAAGGCTTATTTTTGAAACCAGATGGTTAATTGTGTTGTTAAACTGTTCCTTATGGTCAGAACCATAGACTGTTTAAACAATGGGCGTAGTGTCAGTGATGTCAGCCATTGGTTTCTGAAGAGCCGTTTTGAAGCTCTTTTTCGGCCGAGCTGGCCGTAGTTTCCGTTGTCACAGTGTGGATAAGATATCCCACCAGGTTCCAGAGAGCTGCAGACACCTAGAACGCATCCTCAGTGTGCTGAACGTCCATATCTGATGGCATGGACTGACATGGAAAGGCCTTCTCTTCATCTCTTAAAGAAATGTCCAAATAAAACAAATATATAACATCAGCTTTTATTTTTTTACTCACATATGCAAAAACTTAATACCATCTTAATATTATCATGTACAACTGTAAACTATCACATTTTGTTAAGTTCAGATCACACTATATTCAATAACCTTAGAAATTGGTGAATGAAGAATGTGATTTTGTCCGATGAATTTTAAATACAAATGATTTCAAAAACAAGAGCAACAGTTTAACAAATTAAACAAATTTAAACTTGACTTTAGACTTGAATCTTGAGTGTAAGCAGGGCCTCACAGGTTAAACATACACACAGCTGGAGAGCCTAGACAAACTCAGAAGCCGCTTTCATTCAGCTAATTTTTCTACATAACAAATATTACTTTAACGTTACCCAACTCAGGAGCATGGCAATTACAGCCTGGCTAAGTTACCTGTCTTTACCGACACGACGACAGCTACCACCGCCACTTCTTCCTAGGGGTGGCTGTGGCTCAGGAGGTAGAGCGGGTTGGCTGTTAATCAGATTGGTTGCATGTTGAAGTGTCCTTGGGCAAGATACTGAACCCCGAATGAATGTGTGTGAATGTTAGTTTCCGTTTAAGCACTTAGGCTCAGTGTATGAATGGTGTATGACTGGTGAATGCAGATGTAGTGTAAAAGCGCTTTGAGTGGTCGAAAAGACTAGAAAGGCGCTATACAAATAGAGAGCATTTACATTTGACCCTCAACCCCGTCCGTTGAGCCACTTATTCCAGTGACTCTGTTACAGTAACTTTAATGTTTAAAGACATTAACTTTAATGTCTAACAAGTTTACCGTTCACATTGCATAACGTCTGCTAACTGACAAGGTAACTGACAAGGTAGGCCATTAACTTTACTTTACTAAAGTTACTTATAACTTATAACAGACGCCTTTTATTCAAAGTGTTTTCAACATAAATGCAAAAAATTCTTTAATACGTTTTGAATTCTGTGCACAATACTTTAAAAACTGGAGTTAGCACTCTCCAGTTATTTTAGCATCGTTACCAAAGCTGGATGTTGGCTAATTAGCTGTTTAGGTAACGTTAGCTAAGCTAACAAGCTAATGTTAGCCCATAAGGTTACCTGCTAATTATTGTAACAAATAAAAGACTAGAATTTCACTCACCAACTGGAGCACAGGCTTGTGGAGGTTACCTTTCTTTCCAGTAAATCACTCAGCATGTCTTTATTCGTCCGGTATCTGCATGAAGAAACATCCAAAGGCTCAAACAGGCAGAGCTGCCGAGCTACGTGACTGACTGTATTAGCTGAGCTAACAGACGGCAGTCACTCTGCTAGCTGTGACAGAGAGTGCAGCCGCCTATCGGCTTCAGTCCGGAAACCGGAGGTTGCCGCAGGGTCAGAACGTAAAAAACGCTTGATTACATTACATTATCATACACATAGAGGCCACCAGTAAATGCATAGACACATAAAAAATAAGAAGGGCAGAAATGCTTAATATATTTCTTGTTATACATTAGCTGGGTGTAGTAAATGTATGCAGCCTCCAGGTGTCTGGTCATCACAGTGAGGTTTGGTACCAAAACCAAAACTTGTGCTCACTGACAAATGCTGAACACAAGTGCAGAGTGGATTGATAAAATACTTTTCATCAAGAAATAGTCCCAGCATGTAACGACCCTTAAAACCACAATTGCTTTACATTTTTGTGTATAGATTAAACAAACAAGTTGCACTATGTTCATCGTGGAGGTTTAGAGGGGTTACTATCCAAACTATTAACTAATAACATTAATGAGCCAACATGTACAAACCAGGTCCCTGAATCTGAAGCAGCTAAATGCAACTCAACCATCATTCATTTTATTATTGACACTTGTGTGTTTTTTACTGACATGAAGAAATGTCTTCTGTGAAAAATATATATAAGTGTATATGTATGTCTATAGTGTATTTCTCAAAATGTTGAATTGCTCCATTACAGAGACTTTTACAACAAGTTTCAAGTCGCTCATTTTCTTAGTGTGCTGAATGAAAGGTAGGACAAACTTAAGCTTTACTTTGGAAAATGGTTGGCAGTGAGGTAGTACACAATTTGCAATTAATGACGTAATGTTGTTTTTTAGCTTAATCCTTTATTAAAGCTTTGTTAGCATAGCTGCAAAGTACATTAGCAGTAACATAAGCTGCTATTTTGTAGCACTTACTCTAGCTATGGAGCTGACAAGAATCTAAGCAACTGGTGTACAGAGAGGTAACTTGGTTCACACTGAACTGAAGGCCAATAAATTAATTATTGCTGCCTCACGGATTCAGTGGCGTTTCCTGACTGTGTTTCCAGACACATCGGTAAATAATCAGCTGTCTTCATGGAGGGGCTTCTGTTCACGGCACCTCCAAAGTGCATTTCACTTGTCTTGCGTGTCTGATGTTGAGGCTTGAGAGTTCCCAGCAGGTTCCCTATATAAAGTCTCTGCACTGACATTAACATAAACACAGAGCTGTCAGGACTGCCTCTTTTACCAACTCTCATGACAGCAAAACTGAGAACTATGAATAAAGGGAGGTATCTAACTGCAAACAAAGCTGCACTCTGCCTAGAATAGAACATTCAACAATATGAAACTTAATTCTTTAATCTTTTACTTAACCGTTAGTAATGAATTGGTAATCTCTGTCTCTCGCTCTCTCTCTCTCACCCACCCACACACACACACACACGTAGTAGTGTGAAGTTGTTACACTATGGTGTGGACAGGATATTGTACATTTTGGAGTTTTATATGCATTAAAACAGGTTTTTATTTTGATGGATGCAGGCTAATACTTCTGCCATGTTTTCTGGGGTTCCTAAGTGTTACTGATGTGTTGTAATGAGTTCTTTTAGCGTACCCTTTTATTAAAGAGGCCGAGGCTGAGGAAGTAGAGTGGTTATCACTCCGTCCATATCAGAAGTGTGGTGGTTCGATCCCCAGCTCCCCCAATCTGCACATTGAAGTATCCTTGGCCAAGACACTGAACCACAGTGAGGATGTGAATGAACAAGTTAATTCTTGTTTCTGGTGACCAGTTGGCACCTTAGCCTCTGCCTCAGTATGTGAATGTGATGTAGTATCAAGCCCTTTGAGTGGTCGGAAAGACTAGAAAGGACCTATACAAGTACAGAAAATTTACAAATATACGTAAAAATCTATATGTTTATTTTGGGTTTTCTGTTAAGCTTTCCCTCAGAGGAAATGTTGGAGCTCCATCAGTGGAAGTATAGTGGATATTATATTTTCTGAACTGCACTTGTCGCATTTCCATTGCCGTCACTTCCTTTTTGTTTTGGGACTTGAGAGTTTGTATTATCATTGTTATGTTTTGAAGTTTATTAATTGCTTGTATAAATCGAATAATTGTAGGAGGAGTGTGTCAAACAGAGGCTGTAGTACGATTTGTCTGCTAAAGTGTACTTTTGAGAGTGATGCGTAACTTTACTCCTGATGTTACAAAGGCACTGAGAGCATGTACATGAGAGAGACTCTGTATATGTTTTGTTTCTCCGTGATTAATTAATTAACTATTGCTGCTGTAATTTCTGCAGGCAAATAAACAGCTCCAAGATAATCTTGAGAACTGTGAAAGCAGTGCTAGACTCACTACACACACACACACACACACACACACACACACACACACACACACACACACATTGTGAAGAAGAACATTAATTTACAGCTGAAAAACCAAAACCTCAACTAGCTGGTTGGCAGGAATGTTATCATGCCCAGCAACTTTAGTCATATTTACTCAGCAGCAGGACTCTTTTCACATCTGGATACTGACAGTGGCCATTTTTGGTGGAGTAGACTTTACAGCTGGCTCTTGAGGCACAACTGGTATTATTAGACCGGACAGGCTGGGGCTAGCATGCAAGCTGGTCTGCAACACAATACATAGACCTCATTGACAAAACATCAGAACTGTTACTTCACATTCTGTTGATAACATCATTTCATTTTTGGAATTTATTTTATTAAAATTCTTGCCATCTTAACACTGAACAGTGGTATGTCCTGAGTTGTTTAACACATCTAGATGTGAATACTAGGAAATAAAAGCTGAAATTCTTAACTGTTGTCTCTTACTCATCTTTTGATCTTAAACTTAAATGTCTTCAGTGAACAACAAAAACAAAGGAATTTGCCTTACTGTTCCACTATTTTTGGAGGGGACTGTATACGAGATGCTTTGGCAGTGAAGTGATCATACTTCATTGTAGCCTGAAGTCTGCTAATATACTTTCTTCACAGCACACTAACAGTGTTCCGCTGGGCACTGTGCTGATATTTTTCCCATTTGCTGGAAGAGAGAAGTACAGGGCATGATGAAGGTTTCAGATTCAATCAGGACCCTCTGGGAGTTTAATAGTTTCCCATGGTGAGTCCAGCGATCTCAGTGAGTCATGGCTGCGTGTCAGGAGCACATATCTGGAGTATGATGGAGGAGTTTGGACAGTGACTGTCTCTTCAAATGATGTTCTTGAGCAGTAGAAAGTAACAGAAACATAGAAACATAATGCTGCCCAAATTTAGTTTTCTTCTCTGCATATAATATACTGCATATAAAGTGGATTTGGAAAGCTGCTCTGAATTCAGGAGTATTCTGGATGTTCTCTCACTTGGTTCCTCACGCATCTCTTCAGCTCTGACTCACTAGAAAATGTATTTTATTTTTTTTTATTATATTTATAATTCTGAGACTCTGGGTCATAGAGGTCCAGGTAATTTTTTACCTCAAAGCTTCTCTGTGACAGGTACAAGAGCACAGAAGAAGACACACTATCATCTGATATGAGACAGCAGCCAGGATGTGCTGGGAGAGAGTTTGAAAAAATGTGGTTCTTCTGAGGAAAAAAAGACAACACAAAAAAATAGGAAAGAGGTATAATATGTTAAGGTGCACATTATAGAGATAACTACAGTAATAACGACTTGGGTCTTATTTTTTCAGTTTTCAAACAGGTTTGATAAAACTGTACTCACTATAAGGTCCTGCTGAGAGAGCTGAGCTGATGGTTTGATTGCTAAAAAGAAGTATGGTGAGCAGGAAAAAACAAATAACAGGTTATTGGCACTGTAAATGTAAATGTGCTTTTATTTCATCTTGAAGACAAGTAAGATAGTACTTTGAAGAACAAGAAACGGAAGGTCTGAGAATTGAATGAAAACTTTCTGAAAAACATCTGGGAGACTGTGTTGGTGATATATTTCTTGTTTGTTTTGAAAAATATTATCAAACTTGCTTTCTAAGTAAAAAAACATTTTAAGATGTTTGACAATTCTGTACTAAAGGTTTATGTTAGTGTATCAAATATTTATGTTTATCTATAAGATTTGTATCATCAGCAATGGAAAACGATAAGATGCAGGTCATTAAGATAAATTTTAAAAAGCAATGGTCTAAGAATAGATTCTTTGCAGCACTTCTAGAAGAAGCATTTTGACAAGTAATCATAGATTACTACAATTATATAGCTAAAATATCCTGAATTCCATACCTTTGAAGCTTAGGTAGAAAAATATCATAATCACTGTATGAAATACTTGTAAGAGGTGTAAAAAAGCGAAACTTTTGAAGTAAATAGTTTAATTAAAAACATCCGTACAGGTGTCAACACGGAACCACCTTTATAATACTGGGATCGTGCATGTTTAAATGAACAAAGGGCAGACTGTATTGTATTCTCTGTCTTCCAGATGTTCTGCCTCATTGCCTAATGCACAGTATATCTGACTTAATGTATGTCATTTAGGCTGGGGCAACATAAACATTCTTAAATCAACTGAGGCTTTAAAGGCTGTTTAGGCTGTTTGTGTTTTGCATGCCAAGTAGAGGAAGTCTGTGGTGGTGTGGTGTGTGAGATTCTTCTTTCCCTCCCACCGCTCCTTCCCCACACTTGTGGGTATGTACGTTTACAGTATAACACCAGTACTGTAGCTGTGCAGTGTCTAAAAACACCTAGCCTCGGATCACTGCTCACCGACACAATCAGCTGTGGCTGAAGTGCACATGCTGAATTCACCCTTCATCCTGTTTATGATACGGGATAGTATCTGGAGGAAAGTTCACTCTTTATTCCAATCAGTGCAGTGCAGTCCCACAGAGACAGTTTCCATTACAGAAATTAATGCTATAATGAAACACGTTGGAATAATGGAGGTTATGTTAACTTGCACACAAATGGTTTTTTCATGTACAATATTTTATGTAAGATCTTATTTCCTCTCATGTAAGTTCCAACTACAGTATTTTAGATATTTTTAAACATAAGTGAGATATTTTTGATATTATTGATATATTCTCTGTGCTTCAACTTTTTTGGAATGATGTATTTCTAATAAAGTTTCCATTGTATTAATGTTCGTTGTTTTGAGATATTTATCATCCTTGGTGGGTGGGTAGTTCCGCTCACACTTATGTCCTCACAAAACATATTAATTTGTTCAAAACGTTTCGTGCTTGCTCAATACTTTTGTTGTAAATGAACTTCCATACTTGATTGGTAGATGTGATTTAATTGTATGGCGTCAACCAAATAGCCTGACATTCCCTCCACTTTATCAAGTTCCATTAGTCATTTGCAAGTGAAATTCTAATTAGGATAACAGTGGCTAGCTGACATCATTCTTGTATCAACATTGTATTAGCATTACTTACAGCTGCCTAAAGACACAAATTACCAGGCTCTCCTGACAAAATCATACCATGATAAGACCAACACTGCATACGCTAATCTGTTCTGGCCCATACATAAACCTTGCCACAAGCAATTCTCCTTCACTTTGGATGTCTGCCAAATTCCCATAAATCATGCCGATAATGGTGCTGTTTTGCAGGAGCTTCAGCTACTTCACATCAGAGGACAGGGTCTCATGGTCAGCTCCCAGGTTTGTTTTCTCAGCCTCTCCCTCCCGCTCACTCTGCCCTAACAGAACATCCAAGGAGCTCCGAAGTTTCCACGCAGCACAAAGGCCAGACATACCACGCTCACCAAAATATTATTTCATCATATATACTGTATATCCCTCTATGGTACGCATTGTTTTGCCAGTGGGTAAAAAAAATATAGTTTTTGTCATTAAAGGAACCAAGTAAACATAATTTAAATAAATAAAAAAATATATATTATATTTGGGAGTATTTGCTGTTCTGTATCTGACTTGCTTCGATCTACTCTGTGCTACTTGACGCGGCTTCTGTCAAAAATAGACTGGTTACCTGTTCTCTGTGGAGCGGAGCGCTGCTTCTTGGACGCAGGATACTACAGGCTAACCAGAGGAGAATATCTAATATTTTTTTACAACTTTCTGCAGTTTATTCATCTCGTTTAATGTGTGTAAAGACTGAAAATAAATACTCAGAATCAAAATCAGAAGGAGCTTTATTGCCAAGTAGTGTTTTACGCATACAAGGAATTTGCTGTGGTGTTAAGGTGCCACACGCAGACAGACATACAGCTGACATAGATAGATGTAGAAATATATAAATATGTAATAAACAAATGCAAGTTATATAAGAATAACAGAAGAATAGAGAAAAATAATACAACTGACAATATAAAAAAATAAAAATAATAATAAAAATAACAATAGAACAAAAACAATTTACAATTAACAACAAATTAACAACAAATATGTGTAATGTGCCAGGTTCGTGCATGATATGACATGAAGTGATATTTACATGTGCAGAGACGATTGTATTATTTGGGGAGGGGGAGTGTCAGTGGGGGACCCGGGCCTTGTTAATGAGGCTGCAGACGGGAAGAAACTGTTTTTGTGGCGAGAGATTTTGGTCCTGATGGACCGCAGCCTCCTGCCAGAGGGGAGAGTCTGAAGCAGTTTGTGTCCGGGGTGGGAGGAGTCAGCTGCAATCTTTCCTGCTCGCCTCAGAGTCCTCGAGGTGTACAGGTCCAGAAGAGAAGGAAGATTGCAGCCAATCACCTTCTCTGCAGAGCGAATGATGCGCTGCAGCCTGCCCTTGTCCCTGGCAGTGGCAGCAGCGTACCAGATGGTGATGGAGGAGGTGAGGATGGACTCAATGATGGCGGTGTAGAAGTGCACCATCATTGTCTTTGGCAGGCTAAACTTCTTCAGCTGCCGCAGGAAGTACATCCTCTGCTGGGCCTTCTTGGTGAGGGAGGTGATGTTCAGCTCCCACTTGAGGTCCTGGGAGATGATGGTGCCCAGGAAGCGGAAGGAGTCCACAGTGGTGACGGGGGAGTCACACAGGATTATGGGGGAGGGTGGGACTGGGCTCTTCCACGACCATCTCCACTGTCTTCTACTAGGTCCTTCTGTACCCCATATAACATTTATGATTAGATATGTTTGATCCAGCTTCATACACAGTATATATATATTACGTTACTGTATCCAGAGCTGGTCCTGACCTCCCTGGGGCACTAAGCATAATTCTGCTATGGGGTCCTTCTACCTGACTCGTGAGCCATGTAAACAATTTGCCATTGCCGCAAAGTTACACCAGACACCGCAGTAATTGATGCATTTAATAGGATGTTTATTTATTTATTGAGCGTTTATTTATTGCGTCAGACTCCGTACTCCATAACAGTTGATCTTAATTGTGTGTTTTAGCTAAAATCCTGGAAAAGTATGTCATGTTTGTTCATGCTATTTTACAAATGGCAAACAGTTAAATTCTAATGTTCCTAAGTTCTCAACTGCTCAAGGGTTGAAAATGAAATGGTCACAGGTATTTAGGTAATATTTACGTGATTTAAATGACAAATTATAAACCTTGTTGCTAAACTGTATCTTAAATTATGTTTATTTTTTAGGGAATAAATCCTGTGTCTCCCACGAAACACTTGATCATCTACCCTTCATAATTTGGCCCTTGTCAAAGTCGCTCAAATCCTTACACTTGCCCATTTTTCTTTTTTCTAACACATTAAATTTGAGGACAAAATGTTCACTTGCTGCCTAATATATCCCACCCACTGACATGTGCCATGGTAACGAGATAATTAGTGTTATTCACTCAGTGGTCAGAATGTTATGGCTGATCAGTGTATAACCAAAACCAATTCAGCCCATGAGTTTTCAAAGGTATTATTTCTGCAAACTACTTCTGACTTCTGAACCTGTAATCAGAGGTGAGAAGAAAAAGTGTGTGCAGAAAAACAGTAAGAAGTACAAGGTGAGAATGTACCACAAAGGACATAACTGAAAATAGGTTCTGATGTAACCTCTGGTGAAAAAAGTATTGTATAAACTTTCAGTTGTGGGTGCCTAATCGGCTTAAATTTTTGTGAATGTCTGATCTTATAAAAACCATGTCCTACAAAACCACAAAGTACAGACTGATGGGCAAGTTTGATTGATTTTTCTATCTTTACTTTTTACACTCTCCTGGCTTCATGTAGGCTGATCTTCCCACAATCCCTTTATCTATTCTTATCTCCCTTATTCCTGCCAAATCACAAATCTTTTCCAAGGTCACTGAAAATTGGGGAGATACTGTAACTTCTTACTGCACCTTGATATACTCTGATCCAATGTCCAACCACCAGATATGATACATAAATGAATACATGATACAGCATGTATTTAAAGACAGCTCTATTATTCTTTCTCTTCTAGCTTCTTCTATCCTCAGACCTGAGTATACACATAAGACCAGGCCGGGGCCGGTGAACTATTTGTCTTCTCACTCACACGAGTGATATTTCACTTTGTGCTGTAGCCAAGGTTACCAGGCACTCATACGCTCACACATTCCACTAAATATTCCATACACAGATCCACACTGCTATAACCTTTCACCAAATGGGGTTCCGCACCCACTCTAACTCATCGCCCCCAGAATACCAAGTCTGTGCTGAAGAACGTTAAGTTATTTTTTGAAAATGATTTGAATGACCCTGTATGAATAAAGGTTCAAATAAAGTTAAACTTGTTGTAATAACAGACCTTGGACACAGTGTCTTCTCTGCAGAGTGTTTGCATGTGTACAGGTCAGGAGAAGGTAGAAAAATGTCAGCCCACCGTGCATCTGGCTTTGTAATCAGCTGGCCTGTATGAACTGTGAACCAGATCACTGCTCTTTGTGTCTCTGTGGGGGGAGGAGGACCTCAGTACCTGGGTATCCATTCAATATATCAAACAGGAAAAGTGAAAGTTCTGAGTTCTTACAACAGGGAGAAAGTGTAGGTTTGATTTCAGGAGTGGGGGGACAACCAATTCTTCAACCAATAAATACTAAAGTACATGAATGCTAGTTCCTGGCTTAAACCAAAAAGCACATTTTATTGTTTACTATGTTAATTTCTGTATCATAAATGTATTAACTTTGTAAAAAAAATCACCTCTAGTTTATTTAATTAGGAGCTGATTCTGTGGCATATCCCCCCTCCCACAAAAGTGCTTGTTCATGGTGGGAATTGTTGGGTCTCTGTAAATAATATTACGAAGACGGTCTAGACCAGCTCTATATGAAGAGTGGAATGAGATAACTTTTGTTATGAATTGGCGCTATATAAATCAAATTTAACTGAATATTAAACATGTGCTAAACAGTTATTAATCTGTGACCTGTCTTTCTTGCACCTCTGGAATTCTTTGAGTTTCTGCATCACTGTTGACCCATACGTAAACCATTAAAAAGGCATTAATAGAAACATTTTAAAAGGATCCTAAATTTGTAGTACTGTAAGTGGACTTCAGGGTCCATCATTTTTGTGTTCTGTGGTTTCTGAAGTTTGAGTAGTAGTCAAACTACCAGAGAGAAACTTTAAACATGGCTGTCCCAAGGTCCCATTCAGCCAAAGGACACAGCATTTTAGTTTCATACATACTTGTCCCAGATCCTCTGTCTACAAAAAGAACAATAGTGCTGCCCACACTCTCAAACATGCATGTTTCTGTTTCTCACAAGGTTTCTAAAAAAAGAAAAAACTTGATTTTCAAGAAAAGGAAGCCTCCCAAGTCTGTTAACTTTCTGGTAAACTTCTATATAAACTCTCTAAAGGAAAATAATGCCGTCCCTTTTCTGTTTCTTCCATGTATCTAATTTTTACTTGAAAATACAACATAATTCTATTTCAACACAATCTACTGGTCAAAAACTTCCCACACAATTTTATCTTTAACTTTGTCACCTACAACGTTTGTCAAAGGTTTGACAAGGCAACCATTACAATCCAACAACACAGCTCATTTTCTCTGGTCTGTGCATGAAGCACCAAATCTCCAGCAACAAGTATGAGTGAGTACTTCATGTTCTGCTCTAAAAAGCCAACAGGACAGCAGCTGAATCAGAATATATAATATTGGTTTTGCCTCCTTTGTCCAACACGTGGCCCATAAAAATTGCCAAGAACCCTGCACTAAAACCTGACACTTGAACATCCAAAACCCTGTCATACCCATCAGCACTGAACATCTCCTGATTTACATAATAATCAACACCATCCTTTCATTCAACTTTCCAGGCAATGATAAATCTTGCTCAGGTTCTGGCAGAAACCAGAAGAGGACAGGGGACCGTGCAGATCCAATGGCATTCTTGCCATTCTTCCTCCAAAGCTAATCTTTTTTGCATGTTGAATTAAATGGATTTTTTCTCCCTACAAAGCGTATTCGTTGTTTGGGTCAAACTTACATTTAATCATTTGGTAGATGCAATTGCCCAAATTGAAGTACAATCCATGTCACAGAGCAGAAGAAGAGTAGGTGCCACAAAACTAAATTAAGACATTCCAAGAAAATGGCAGCATCAGTCATTTTAGCAAGGTCAAAATAGTGACCGGGGGAATCAATGGTATACTCAGTCACACAATACCTGATTCTCCAGTTAATGAGCGTGTGCATGCCTCAGAGTTTACGTGAAGGACCGCACATTCTCCTGTTATTCATAGATCACAACCTTTGCGTGGGAAGTTTCGTTTCCAGCCCTGTTTTGTGTGTACGCACCATTTATAAAGGAGGACCCTGGAGTGCTCCTTCTGTTCCTCCTCACACAAAGGAGCAAATACTGGTCCTGCAGCTGGGTTGAAGCCCTTCTACTGCCCTCTCATTTTGTAATGGCCCCGGAAAGCACATGGAAACTATTCAGTACAACCACGGACCTATTTTGTGGCCACAGCAGTAGCAGTGGTTAGCAAGGGACTTGCTAGGCACCTCTATGATGAGGGAGGGACTTGTTCACCTCCACCCAGATATCCAGTTATTCCGGGTATTGAACCAGCGACCACCAGGTTGCTTCTCTAACCTTTAGGCTACTGATATTTTAGAGCCATAGATTCTTCCTTGCTAACTTCAGTCAGAGAAAGGATCAATGAGTCAGGCAGACTAGCCCAACATATTTAACTACATATTCAAACAAACCCTCTGCTCCTGCACTCTCTCTGCTAAAAGGTTGATGCATTTTGGTCATTTTTCTTACAAGGGGGGGCGGGGACGTGTGCCATTCTACTTGGTCCCTCTCAGTGGGACTTTCATGGATTAAGTTATATATGTGTGCATTTTTGGAAGGATAGTAGTCTCATTGTATTAACCAGTAATGTTAAATTTCATTGTTTTCTGTCTTGTGTCAGCCCTCTCTCCCTCTCTCCCCTTACTAAATCTTAATTTCTTGACATTTGTGAACACAATAATACGGCCAAGCAGCATTAAATAAGTCAGGAAAATGGAAATATTTAAAGATTTCTCTGTGTGGTTCTCATCAGGGAAACTTCCCCTGGTGTGAGGGCTCTTTTGAACTGAGAGGTGTAGACACTTGGGGTGGGGTGTTTTACTTAGTAAAGTCTGCTCTTCAGACAGTGGGGCTGCAGCTGGTCCAGACCAGGCCCGAGTCACACAGGAGGTCAATAGGTTGACACATCAAAAAGGAGGTGGAGTGAGCTCTTATCTTCTCCCTGTGTAGGATTCAAAATACCTCCTGGATCCAGCTAGAAGTAACTAAACATCTGTCCTGTCTAATAAAGTAGAAATTGACCAATTTGCTGTTGACAATGGATGTCAGTAGTCTTTTTGTCAATTGTCAGCATTTGTGTCTTTACTCTTACTAATACATGTGATCTTTTTCACTTGATTGGAAAAGCTAACACTTCCCACATTGCTCTGTTGTTGATATGGTTGGAACATAGGTCGCTAGACCCTTTTTACCTTGCGGTCAAGTTAGCAACGATTGACCCTTCGCTAAGCCCCGCCCCCCTAGTTACTGTTGCTAAATTCAACAAACTGTTGGCTCTGCCATTGTCTATTACTGCACTCCCCAGAGAAATATTGTTAACTTTGTTGGAAAAAGCGATCTCAGAAAGAAGCAGACACTTTTGCAGTTGCATTATACATTTGAATGTTGTTTTCAGGCTGTCAAACTGACTCAAACTGACTCAAACCGACGTGAAAAAATTAAAGATAGAAGCTAAAGCCTACCGATCACTCACTGCATCCCCCGACGATTGAGACAAAAGACAACAATATTAAGGATCAACACTGTTCCTGTAAAGCTGGGTAGGCCTCTATTCATTATTTCAGTCATTAAAAAGCAGAACAGTAGGGCTTTATTACGTATTCAGTAGGAAGTTAGCTAGCGTTAGCTAACTTCTGATTCTAACATTACATTAGGAACAATCCACAGCGGACATCTTTCTGGATTTATTTTAGGTTTTGGAAAGAGAATAAATTCTACTTCTCTTATCGACCTCTCTGGGTAGCGACTGTAACTATTACAAGTGAAGAACAGCGTTTGACCATATCTTAGAAATATACAGCCAAAAATAGCTAGAAAATGACTCTTTTTGCATGAGTCAATGGAGCGCAGCCATGAAAGTGATTGGCCAGCTGTGTATTCAGGGCGTAGCTTAGCGAAGGGTCAATTGGCAAAATCTGCAACATCGGGTCAAGTTAGCAATAATGTATTTGCAACGTCCGGTTACATTTTCAAAATAAAACTACTAGTTGACGTGAAAAGGCCCGTTATTATGATATGAAACGTCGCAATAAATGACTCAATGTTGAAAGTGAGTGTTAACAACGTTGATGAGAGGACTAAGAAGGACAATCCTTCTGTGCACAGAAAGAGAAAATAACTCAATAAGAGTGACTTTCGGGAACAGCAGGGTAAACTTGTGTTCTCTCCTCTCAAAGTCTGATGTGAGCAGCATGTGTAGCAGTGAATCTCTCTCTGTCTGTCTTGCTAACACAGCTGAGCAGCCAGCGTACAGCGATGTTTATAAACTGCAGCACTGAAAAGAAAACCACGTCACGTGTGAACACGCGCTCATGTGCGCATGCACAAAATGAAACTCCAGCAGCAACGTTAGTGGGACCAGTCCAGACAACACACGTAAGTGATGGCACTCCTCATAGGCACACATCATTTTAAAACAAGACAATCATTTTCTGTCTCTCAGTGACGGTGTAGTTACAACTCTGGACTAATGCAAGATGGAAAGCATTGGATTTACATTGACTATTAAAATGTTAATTAGCAGGGCAGACTGGGCAATATGAATGTACATCTTTCAGTAAATAAGAAACATCACATGGTCAGTCATGTCATAGTATAAATAGTATTTACCTTTTGAAAATGTATTAAAGGAAACCTGAGGAGCCAGTTTGAATGGGCCTGAAGCAGCTGATAACATTAATATCTTGCAAGTATTGATATTTATAATTTGCAGGGGCTATGCTGAAGTTTGTCAGTAAAGTAGATGCTGGATCATAAGCTGATCCAAATCCAGTACAAGCGCAGATGTTTTTAGCAGGTCACACAGAACCAGGTGAAATACAGGCAGCCTCAGACAGTACAAGCACAGCTAGAGGTCTACGGGCAGCATCAGATACAAGCAGCTCAGACCCTAATGGGGGCTTGAGTTAGTGCTCAGAGGACCATTCGAATCAATCATCAGGTTTCCATTCAGGCTTATTACAGAGACTCACTGTTTTAAAGGAGAGGTAGTAGTGAGAGAGAGGTAGTCAGCCAGCACATTTACAGCAGAACCTGTTTTACAAACTAGAAGTGTGGAGTTTGAAAGACATGAGTTTTACCATGCAGGGGAAATCTGACAAAAGATGCTCCTGAGTTGTATTATGGGAATTGTAGGATCCAGTGCTATTGATATTTGACCCACACCAGGGAATTAAAAGCCAGGGTATCTCAGCCTCTGCTGCATCAACCTTGACTTTCCTTTTCTTAAGTAGTCTGTTGCAAATCTCCAAACTTTGTGGAAGAACTAAATCGCTGTATTAACGCACACACAGTGCATGTAAAAATGAATTCCAAATTTCCAGCAGCCTGAGTTAGACAAATCAACTGTTCATGTTGGCTTAAACTCAATTTAAGAATGTATTTTTGCACAGAAAGAGGGCCTTAGGTTTCAGATCCCTTTGTTTTAAACTAGTATGGACTGGAGGAATAATTACAGCAGCCACTAAGTCTTGTAAGTGTTGCATTCAATTCAGTTTTATATTCAATTCAATTCAATTCAATTCAGTTTTATTTATATAGCGCCAAATCACAACAACAGTTATCTCACAGCGCTTTTCATAAAAGAGCAGGTCTAGACCGTACTCTATGATGCTATTTACAGAAACCCAACAGTTCCCACCAAGAGCAAGCACTAGGCGACAGAGGCAAGGAAAAACTTCCTTTTAAGAGGCCGAAACCTCGAGCAGACCCATGGCTCAGGGTGGGCGGCCATCTGCCTCGACCGGTTGGGGGTGAAGGGGAGAGAGAGGGAGAGAGACCTACACAATATACACACAGAGGTACAGACAGTAAAGGTGATGTTGCTATAGACTAAGTGACTAAATGTTACGGTGGGTGGCTGAGTTGAGCAAGTTGGAGGACCCAAATGCAGGACGCAAGGCAGAGGAGGTGCAGTGAAACGAGGTGATTTATTTGAACAAACAGAAAGCGAGCACACTTACTGATTGAGTGGCTGATACAGAGTTCAAAACAAAGGTAGTTCAAACAGAAATCCAAATCCAAGAAGTGCAGGGAACAGGGAGACACGACAAGAAAGGCTGGCAACCGGACAACACACAGCAACACTGGGAAACATCATACAGAAGGTAACACGAACAATAACCGGACAAGGGCTGAACAGAAAGACCGCACATATGTACTAGGGATAACAAGCAGGGCGGGAGCAACACAGGTGACAGACATGAGGCTAACGAGGCAGGCAGAGAGAGAGCAGAGGGGAGAACAGAGAGACAGGCAGAGGGATACTAGAGGGAATAGACATGACACAGGTTGCTGAACACATAACAGATCAGAGGAATAAATATAAATGAATCAAGACACAAGCAGACACATTCCCACTGAACTAACACCAACAAGGAACACAGACCGAAGCGAAGTAAAACACTGAACTGGACATGAGTCCAGACAGACAGACGGACATGAGTGAACCCAAAACAAAACAGACTATATAACTGATACTGGACACAGGACAGAACCCAAAACACTAAGACATAAACCGAGACACAGAACGAGGAGCATGTTGGAAAACATACCAACAAGCGCCCAAGCCAGAGAGAAGGAACAGAACCACCTGAAGGGGGCACTTACAGCCTGTGGATACCCTAAATGGACCTTTGTGAAAACAGCCACAAGATCCAAGAAGAACAAAACTACAGGGGAGGAGGAAAAGAAGGTCAAACGCAACAACATTGTGATTCCATACGTGTCTGGAGTATCAGAGAAACTCAGGAGGATTTTCAACAAACATAACATCCCTGTGTTTTTTAAACCCAAGAACACACTAAGACAGATGCTGGTACACCCCAAAGACCGCACACCCAAACACAAGAAAAGCAATCTAGTGTATGCGGTCCAATGCAGTGAGGAATGCACAGACCTGTATATTGGGGAGACTAAACAAGCACTACACAAACGCATGGCTCAACACAGAAGGGCCAACTCCTCAGGTCAAGACTCTGCAGTCTACTTACATCTGAAGGACAGAGGACACTCGTTTGAGGACCACCAGGTGCACGTTTTAGACAGAGAAGATGGATGGTTTGAAAGAGGTGTCAAGGAAGCCATCTACACCAGGGTTGAGAAGCCGTCATTGAACAGGGGAGGGGGTCTACGCC
>NC_060161.1:7098250-7099283 GCF_021292245.1 Micropterus dolomieu
GAGAGAGACCTACACAATATACACACAGAGGTACAGACAGTAAAGGTGATGTTGCTATAGACTAAGTGACTAAATGTTACGGTGGGTGGCTGAGTTGAGCAAGTTGGAGGACCCAAATGCAGGACGCAAGGCAGAGGAGGTGCAGTGAAACGAGGTGATTTATTTGAACAAACAGAAAGCGAGCACACTTACTGATTGAGTGGCTGATACAGAGTTCAAAACAAAGGTAGTTCAAACAGAAATCCAAATCCAAGAAGTGCAGGGAACAGGGAGACACGACAAGAAAGGCTGGCAACCGGACAACACACAGCAACACTGGGAAACATCATACAGAAGGTAACACGAACAATAACCGGACAACCTCGAGCAGAACCATGGCTCAGGGTGGGCGGCCATCTGCCTCGACCGGTTGGGGTGAGAGAGAGAGAGAGAGAGAGAGAGAGAGAGAGAGAGAGAGAGAGAGAGAAAGAGAGAGGGATGTAAGGAGAGAGAGAGGGGAGGGAGGCAGCCTACACAATATACACACAGAGGTACAGACAGCGAAGGTAATCTTGCTATAGACTAAATGAAAAATGGTACAGATGTTTATAATAGTGTTAATGGTAACTATCGTAATGTTAATGATTATAATAACAATAATAACAATAAGACTAGTAACAATAGTCGTTGCAGCAGAGGGTGTCGAGCATGAACACGGGGGCAGCAAGTGACCCGCAACCACAGATCCAGACTCCACAGCTCCAGAGCCAGAAAACCTGCAGGAAGTGATAGGAGAGAGGAGAGAGACGAGAAAGCACAAGACTACCAGAAAGGGGAGAAGTTGTGTTAGTAACATGCAATAATGGGATGAGGTTGCATACAGAGGGAGAGAAAGTAGAGGAGAGAGGAGCTCAGTGCATCATGGGAAATCCCCCGGCAGTCTAGGCCTATAGCAGCATAACTAAGGGATGGTTCAGGACTCACCTGAGCCAGCCCTAACTATAAGCTTTATCAAAGAGGAAAGTCTTAAGCCTACTCTTAAATGTGGAGATGG
>NC_060161.1:7099383-7107654 GCF_021292245.1 Micropterus dolomieu
GAAGGTCAAACGCAACAACATTGTGATTCCATACGTGTCTGGAGTATCAGAGAAACTCAGGAGGATTTTCAACAAACATAACATCCCTGTGTTTTTTAAACCCAAGAACACACTAAGACAGATGCTGGTACACCCCAAAGACCGCACACCCAAACACAAGAAAAGCAATCTAGTGTATGCGGTCCAATGCAGTGAGGAATGCACAGACCTGTATATTGGGGAGACTAAACAAGCACTACACAAACGCATGGCTCAACACAGAAGGGCCAACTCCTCAGGTCAAGACTCTGCAGTCTACTTACATCTGAAGGACAGAGGACACTCGTTTGAGGACCACCAGGTGCACATTTTAGACAGAGAAGATGGATGGTTTGAAAGAGGTGTCAAGGAAGCATCTACACCAGGGTTGAGAAGCCGTCATTGAACAGGGGAGGGGGTCTACGCCACCACTTATCCCCCACTTACAATGCTGTCCTTTCATCACTTCCCAGGAAACTCAACAAACGAAACCTATTGGCCTCAGGTGAAGATACCAACGATTGTCGTTCAGTCTTGGCCACAGGTAGTCTCAACGACTGTAACGACCGTCGTCACAACACCAAGGAATACTAACGAACCAGCGGTATCGATGACCCGGGATAACGACCCCACTGAGGTTAAATAGCTGAGTTTCCCTGCCAGTCAGTCAGAACTGAAGAAGTCCTTTGGATAAGGGACGAAACGTCTTCCAGTATCTTCAACCAAGTCCAGTTGCCCTTCATTTTAACCATCGTTGGAGTACAAATTAATAATATCATAAATGTCCAAGGGGTGTAATATATCACAGAGAACGCGTTGCAGACGCAAAACAGATGGCATAATTTGATCTTCCTCATCCAAGTTATTCCACCTTTCAGAACCATGCACCATGACAACCGCTCAACTATTTTATGGAGGACTTTGCACCTATCAAGGGCTAGGTGTAAGATTTAAGTTGTAAGTTATGTCTACGTTGGACGTTTTTCAGCTGGTGCAACCCTTAAAACGTTAAAAATTACATTGTTAATGTGGGCTGGTGTGGCCAAAGTGCCAGGGCTGAATTTATCCACATGTTATTATTATTATCTTTAACAGTATGATTATTATCATTAACACTACTGTAAATATCTGTACTATTATTCATTTAGTCTTTAGCAGTATTACCTTTACTGACTGTCTGTGTGTATATTGTGTAGGCTGCCTCCCTCCCTTCTCTCTTTCCTTCCATCCCCCTCCCTCTTTCTCTGTTCCTCTCTCTCTCTCTCTCTCTCTGTTCCTCTCTTGCCCCCTCTCTCTCCTCTTCACCCCCAACCGGTTTTTCCTTTGGGAATTGTTGGGCTTCTGTAAATAACATCACAGAGTACGGTCTAGACCTGCTCTTTTATGAAAAGCGCTGTGAGATATATATATAAATAAAATTGAATTGAAGTAAGCAGCTGGTCTCAGGTCCAGGCACGTGCACACATAGACAACAAGGGGCTTCAGCACCTGCCCTTTTTCTTCCTCAAGAGAAAGTGCCCTTTTATCTGGGGTGCTTTTTTTAAATAAATGAATATTGTCACGCTCTGCCGGTTGGCCATCCTTTGTGTTGCACTTTTGGGTTTGGTATCTGCCTTAGTATGTTGAGTTTTGGGTTCTGTCCTGTCTGGTGTCCAGTAGCTGCTATGTAGTCTGTTATGTTTTGAGTTTCTCTGAGTTATTGTGTGGTCAGTTCATTATCTGTTATTTAGTTGGTCTTTGATTCCATGTCATGTTCTTGGTCTTGTACATTAGTTCATGTCTTTAGTGTTTACTCCGGGTCTTGTGTTCTCTGTTAAGCTCTGTACTGTATTCTAGTTCTGTGTTCTCGCTTATTCACTCTGCCCCAGGTCTGCTTGTCATGTCAAGTCTCTCTGTTTTCCTCTGCTCTCTCTCTCTGCCTCGTTTGTCTCATGTCAGTCCTGTCCTGTCGGATGTCGCATGTCTGTCCTGTCCTGTCGGATGTCGTGTTGCTACCCGTTACCTGCTACCTTTTGGATGTACCAGTTCCTGTACTCGTGAGTTCTGTTCATGCCTGTTGTCATGCTTGGGATTAATAAATCCTGGAACTCAATCTCAGCTCACAGTGTCATGCGTTTGGGCTCTCCCCTGCTTTGCACACCCAGCGATCCTGACAAATATTCAGTTATTTATTCCTGTTTTCGCTCAGCTTCCCTGTCAAACAATGTATTCATTGGGGAAAAAAACTAAATATCAGGTTGGAAGATGACTAGTTCTCTTTCTCTCTCTCCCTCACTTTCTCCTCAACAGCCCCTCCCTGCTTCTGGCTTGTGCAGGTGAATAGGATAAACAAAATAACTAAAGCATATCACCACAGAACTTTCCCAGTTAATGACTTACATCAAGAGTTGAATGAGTGAAATGTTCTAAGTGAATATGCAGATTAGCTTGTTTTGGTTAATTTATAATGTGGGCTTTGTAGATCATTGGCAGACCTTCTGGGGAAGACCTGGTCTGATCCGGAGAGACATCCATCCATCCCACTTGGGAAGGAGCAGCTCTAATTTCTAGAAATCTGGCCAAGTTTATTAGTGGACCACATCCATGACAACCCAGAGTTGAGACCAGGAGGCAGAGTCGCAGTCTAACACACTTCTCCTCTCTCCTCTACTTTCTCTCCCTCTGTATGCAACCTCATCCCATTATTGCATGTTACTAACACAACTTCTCCCCTTTCCGGTAGTCTTGTGCTTTCTCGTCCCTCTCCTCTCTCCTCCTATCACTTCCTGCAGGTTTTCTGGCTCTGGAGCTGTGGAGTCTGGATCTGTGGCTGCGGGTCACCTGCTGCCCCCGTGTTCCTGCTCGACACCCTCTGCTGCAACGACTATTGTTACTAGTCCTATTGTTATTATTGTTATTATAATCATTAACATTACGACTGTTATCATTAACACTACTATAAATATGTATATCATTTTTCATTTAGTCTATAGCAACATCACCTTTACTGTCTGTACCTCTGTGTGTATATTGTGTAGGCTGACTCCCTCCCCTCTCTCTCCTTCCATCCCTCTCTTTTTCTCTCTGTTCCTCTCTTGCCCTCTCCCTCTCTCTCTCTCTCGTCGTCTCTCTCTCCCTCTCTCTCTCTCCCTCTCTCTCTCTCCTTCACCCCCAACCGGTCGAGGCAGATGGCCGCCCACCCTGAGCCATGGTTCTGCTCGAGGTTTCTGCCTCTTAAAAGGAAGTTTTTCCTTGCCTCTGTCGCCTAGTGCTGCTCTTGGTGGGAACTGTTGGGCTTCTGTAAATATCATCATAGAGTACGGTCTAGACCTGCTCTTTTATGAAAAGCGCTGTGAGATAACTGTTGTTGTGATTTGGCGCTATATAAATAAAATTAAATTGAATAATAAATCTATAGATGCAAACAGACAGAGGGTAACACCATCTAAAAGGTGTATTCTTAAAGTTTTATTTCCATTAGACTTAAAGAAGACATGGAAACAAAATAGTGTGTGTGTGTGTGTGTGTGTGTGTGTGTGTGTGTGTGTGTGTGTGTGTGTGTGTGTGTGTGTGTGTGTGGTGTAAGTGTAATGGCAACAATAAAAATGTATTTGATCATTACATTACTGTCTCGAGGCAATTCAGTTCTGTTGCTTAACTGTGTGAAGCTGAAGGTAATCTTTACTCATTTGGCAGCTTGCTGGTGAAACAAAACATATTTAAATAAAATTTATTTTAATTATGCCGGCAGCCCAATGCCACAGTTTAGTGCGAAGATTTCTTTTTATTTTGAAGTGTATGTATTCCAATAACACCAAAAGAAATAAAATGATTTATTGCCTTGTGAAAAATAAACAAATTATTAGTGAAACTATGTCCCTCTCCTTGGTGCAGTCATTTATTCTAAATATATACTAGTAGCATAGAAATGCACATTGTGGCATAGTTTCCTTTGCTGTTGCCTGCTCCTGTGATAAACCATGTGAATACTAAAGAAAACCGTGGTCTCTGTGTGAACTGATTGTTTAGTAGAAAAGTAAAAATGTTGAGTAATAAATAATGTGTGAGGGAATTGAAATAAATTGGGAGGAAGTTTGAGTTTTGTTAATATATTTAATGTTGTGTTTAATAAAATGTAAAAATAATTATGAGAAGTGCCCTTTTTTCACTGGACCCCTTGCCCACCAAAATGTCTCTCTGCTCAGGTCAAAACCAGCCTTAAGGAACTGGGACCTGAATACAGCAGGGACAAGTGATGCAAATGGAAATAATAAAATCTCAAAGAAGAACTGGAGAGCCTTTGAGAGGATCTTAATTGTTAATTTTTCACTTTGACATTCACAAAAGCGACTCAAGAGCACTCTGTAATTAAATGTCTGGCATGTGACAGAAGTATCTCTCAGCCTTGGGTCAGGAGTGTCAGACTGTAGATGGCAGGGTCAGACAGAGTCTCCATGGTACTGTGCTGCAAGCTAAAGAGCAGGGGTCTGATTTAATTATACAGCTGTGGGCTGACAGACCTAAACTGGCAGACAAACAGCTTTCAACTGCAAATCTGCTGGCTTCAAAGACACACCTTCTATTTGACAGTGCATTCTGCATTATATTTCACAGCAGTCTGTGAATATCAGGGTGGGACGTGAGGAAAGACACACTTTGTTGTTCCAGTATAATAAAGATACACAGTTACAAGGCCATGCATTTATCGCTTCAGTCGGTCCATCGCCTTTCTGAAAAGCCTGAAGATGGAAATTGATGAAAATGGAAACAAGTAATTAATTCACCCCAGACAAATAATGTAGGTTCCCCTTGAGCCAGTCAGTAATAGGATACATCACCCTACTAATCAATAATAAGATGCATCATCCCACCAAAAAGCCTCATCTGGTGAGTCAGTGAATCTATAAGGATTTGTAAAACAACTTTCAAGTCACTGACCATAACTAACAGCACCTCAGTAATGTTCTCACTAGTGCTGGGCAACAATTAAAATTTTTAATTGCGATTAATCGCAAATTTTTTCTTTATCCTGATACATGCAGTACACACTGATGAAGACGGCATCAGTGTGTACTGCAGGATAAAGAAAAAATTTGTTCAGTGAGGGTAACGAAATCTCTTTGACTGAAGCCAAAGAGATTTCCTGCCAAATGAGCCCTGTGGCTGACGTTGCTGACGTACTGCGGTAAGCATGTTGACTCATTTCCGTTTCCGGTGCTTGTGTGTTGGTAGTGTGTTGTGCTGCTCTCGCTAAATACCAGTTAAATTTGTTAGATTACAGCGGCCAACTGTCCGCTAAACACTTATTCTTACAATAATTTTGCCTAAGCACTCACAGTTCTTTCCATCTTTTAGTGACTGCTGTTCAATCTCATAGTTGTTCTAAAGTTTTGGTAGCTGACGCTACAGTACTTTAGCTTAGCCGTTAGCGACTTTAGCTCAGCAGCTAGCGATGGCTTCTCCTTCTCCCTCTCCTACTTTCTCCTGCTGTGTGTCAGTTACTCCTCTGCCTCCTTTAGCGGTAATGGTACGTGTAATAAGTGTAGTTTATTTGTAGACATGGAGGCGAGGCTCAGTGATTAAGTCCGGCTCCGCACCTTGGTAGATCATTATTGTTCATTTCATTTACTCATTTAGCTGACGCTTTTATACAAAGCGACTTACAATTGCTATATGTCAGAGGTTGCACGCCTCTGAAGCAACGAGGGGTTAAGTGTCTTGCTCAGGGAAACAGTGGGGGATTGAACCCTCACACACCAAAGGCAGGCATCTTATCCATTGTGCCATCACCACCAGTCTTTAGCTACTGTAGCTAGTCAGTCCCTGTTAGTCGGGGTGGAACGGCCTGAGTTAGCCTGTGGTAGCCGTCCTCCGGCATCCCCTGAGCAGCCAGGAAGGGGGGCTGGGTGACTGTCCGAAGGCGGAATAGTCGTAAGCATTCAAAGCCCACGGGGCACCACTAACCTGTTCACGTTTCTAACAGATTTTCCCCACTCAGCGACACACCCGCTGAGAAACCAACTCTGATCATTGGCAGCTCCATTTTCCAACGTGAAGTTAGTGAAGCCAGCGGCCATAGTTAAGTGCATCCCTAGGGCCAGAGCGGGCGACACCGAGTCTTATTTGAAACTGCTGGCTAAGGATAAACGTAAATACAGTAAGATTGTTATTCACGTCGGCGGTAATGACTCCCGGTTACGCCAATCGGAGGTCACTAAGATTAATGTTGAGTCGGTGTGTATATATGCAAAAACAATGTATGTATAGCCGCATGTCGTCATTCCGCCGCTGGTTGTCGAGGTGGTGTCCAGCAAACGATGTGGGCTTTGTAGATCATTGACATTCTGGAAGACCTGTTCTGATTCGGAGAGACGGCATCCATCCCACTTGGGCAGGAGCAGCTCTCATTTCTAGAAATCTGGCCAAGTTTATTAGTGGACCAAATCCATGACAACCCAGAGTTGAGACCAGGAGGCAGAGTCGCAGTAACACACTTCTCTGCCCTTCTATTTCAGCAGTTACCCACCCAAAACCCTACGCAGAGTTGCAGTCTAACACACTTCTCTGCTCCTCCATTTCAGGAGTTACTTAGTGAAATCCTATAGTGACAGTGTCTGTCCCGACCATTGAAATTATTTAAAGCAAAGGTAAACCGAAGAGGAGCTGTGCATAAAAACCTCATAAACATTAAAACCACAAGAGCAATAGTGCAAACAAATAGGAGAGTTAAATGTGGATGTTAGGCTACACAGAAAAGGATCCAGAAGCGGACACAAGATGGTTAACTAGCACACTGGCAAGGTTTTATTAAAGTGCTCAGGGAAGGCCGGAGGGGGGGGAGTTCTAGGCTCAGAGGGAATCTGGCGAGGCGAACTGGAGCGTGGTCAGGGCGGACAGGCAAGCTGGCGGACAACGAGCAAACAGGCAGGTAGCTTAGCGGACGGGCAGGCAGGCAGCGACTCCGCTCACGGGAGAAACTGTGACAGACGGAAAAACAAGTCCTTAGGCAGGATCACAAAGAACGCACTCTCAAGATTATAAGAGTGGCCGGAGCAAGATACCACTGGGGTTAAATTGACGAACTGGCGAAGAGTGGGAGCTGAACCAGAGCTTATAACTGCAGGGGTTGATGATGATGAGCCACAGGTGCGGAGTGCTGCAGGCCTTGTTCTTGGTCTTTCACACCCAAGTTGGAAATCACTGCAACCAATTCTGCAGTTATAGTGTATCTGGTCAGTACTCTGAATTCTTATCTGAATTTGCAGAGTTTTTGTCAACTTTAGTCCTTAAAACAGACAAAGTTATTATTATTTTAATATTCATGTGGACGTTGAGAATGACAGACTCACTGTTTTAACTACACCCTCGACCTTGTTCTGGTATAGTGAAATTATATTGAAATTGAACATTTAATAGTGTTCCCACAGAATCCCTCTTTGTGCGACCACTGTTTGATAACTTTTGAGTTTGTATTGCTGAACTACACGCCATTAGGCAAAATTTTTTATACAAGATGTCTGTCTGATGGTGCTGTAGCTAAATTTAAGGATGCGATTCCATCAGCTCTAAATTCATTATCAAGTCACAAAGTAACGGAGGACTCCTATGCTAATTTCATCAATCATCTTGTTGATAGTGCTGCAGGCTCGCTGCGAATGACACTCGACTCTGTAGCCCCTCTAAAAAAGAAAATAATAAAACAAAGATGGTTAGCTCCATGGTATAATACTGAAACTCGCAAATTAAAAAAAATATCACGGAAACTTGAGAGGAATTGGCGTTCCACCAAAGTGGAAAATTCTCATTTAATTTGGCAAGATAGTCTTAAAACTTATAGGAATGCTAGAGCAGCGTACTACTCGTCATTAATAGAAGAAAATAGGAACAACCCCAGGTTTCTTTTCAGCACTGTAGCCAGGCTGACAGAGAGTCACAGCTCTATTGAGCCAAGTATTCCCATAGCTCTCAGTAGTTACGATTTCATGAGCTTCTTTAATGATAAAATTCTAGCTATTAGAAACAAAATTCACCAAGACCTGCCCTCAATTGGCACCGACTTATCTCTTAACTCAGGAACCTTAGAAACAGCTGTAGAACCAGATACATGTTTAGACTGTTTTGCTTCCCTCAATCTTTACCACCTAACTTCAATAATTTCTTCATCTAAACCATCAACCTGCCTCTTAGACCCCATCCCGACTAGGCTGCTTAAAGATGTTTTACCCTTAGTCAGCACCTCTATACTAGATATGATCAATCTATCTTTATCAACAG
>NC_060161.1:7107754-7137756 GCF_021292245.1 Micropterus dolomieu
CTGCCGGGGGATTTCCCATGATGCACTGAGCTCCTCTCTCCTCTACTTTCTCTCCCTCTGTATGCAACCTCATCCCATTATTGCATGTTACTAACACAACTTCTCCCCTTTCCAGTAGTCTTGTGCTTTCTCGTCTCTCTCCTCTCTCCTCCTATCACTTCCTGCAGGTGTTTCTGGCTCTGGAGCTGTGGAGTCTGGATCTGTGGCTGCGGGTCACCTGCTGCCCCCGTGTTCCTGCTCGACACCCTCTGCTACAACAACTATTGTTACTAGTCCTATTGTTATTATTGTTATTATAATCATTAACATTACGATTATTATCATTAACACTACTATAAATATCTGTACCATTTTTCATTTAGTCTACAGCAACATCACCTTTACTGTCGAATTGAATTCATTAAGGGATAGGGTTACAGTTATGGATTTATTCATGCACTTTAAAAAGAATTTTTAAAAACTTCTTCTTCTTCTTTTCTAATTTTTATTTACAGCATTTTATGTTGATATATTGGCTGTATGTTAACTTATTGGGAGAAAACCGTGTTCTGTGTAAAATCAGACATCACCTCCATATCGCAAAAATGGTATGATCCTATTTTTATACCACTGCTGCAAAGATTTGACAGTGAGATTGGCAGTCGAATTAGGGTCCTCCTATAGAAGCATCGAATCTTTAACTATTCGGGGTTAATAATGTTGTAAGAATAAAGTAGTGATTGTAATAAAATGTCAAAATATTCTTAAATAATCAATGGTGGAACTCAACTAATAAAAATAAAGTCAAAAAGTGTAAATTTATAACTATCTTGTAATATAATGTCTTAATTCTTTAAATTATTACTTTTTTCTTTATTCTAGAAATTTCACTTAATAAAGACTTTTTTTCTTCAAAGTCGTCCTAACACTTTTTATTGATTTATATGATTTATATTTATTCAACTGAGTGTCATTTGATATTGGGGACTTCCACCCTGGAAATGAGCATCAAAAATTACTATTTTGTCAAGTGAAGTTTAGTGGCTTTGACAAGAGTTGACTGTTTCTGGTTAAACAAAAAGGATCTTACTCTTTTAAGAAATCTCTATCTCTGTAGGGATCCTTTCCATAATGTTGTCAGACACTGAGCCTTGTAAAAACAAGCACATCCATAATTGTCTGCAAGGATTACATGGCAGCCCTCTCTCACTGCTGCTGACTGCAGCTCGCTTGCTCAATACTGGACAAATTTCAAAAAATGTTGGCCCTAATAGTCACACACAAACATGGGAAAATAGGGTACATGTTGAAAAATAGTTACCCTTTAACCATTCAGACAAATTGGATGGATGTCTACTGTATATTTTCCAGATATATATTTCCATTTTCCTGCATTTGAAGTCTTCATATAGCCTATATTTTATCCTTCATGCTCCCTGGCTCTCTGAAGAGCAACATAAAGTTGCTGGCTATTTATATAAACAATGTGTAATTCCATTCCTGTCAGCAGCTATTTGCACAACATAATGAGAAAGTCAGTAAAAAAATGCTGCCCAGTACTGATAGGCTTGAATGTGTTTTTAACGGGGTAATGGCCAAAGGGTGCATATTTCATGTTGTATTTCAAAACATCTCCCACAATACAATTGCGGAGTGTCTGAAAAAGGTATGCAGTGGACCAAACCACTGTGAGGCATCTGAGAGGGGAGGACATAATCTTTTAAACTTAAAAAATGCCTAGTAAAGAACAAGAACTGTTGACCACTTGTGTACCAAATACAAGACACAGACGGACAACAGTGGTTATATTTAATTCTATTTTTCTAACTTATTGCAAAGGACAATTCAATAGTCACTGGATATTGGTAGGGACATGTCCCTACTAAATTCTACACTCTTGGTAATGGCTACAAAGTAGAACAATGACTTCAAGCAATCAGAGGATTTGCTTGCAAATTTCATCTTCCTTTAATATGTACAATATTTGAGCGCCGTCTTGGATTTGCTTTTCATGCTAGAAATAAAATCAGGGTGTTCCATTTTCACATAGAAAGATCTCAGATTCATTTTTGTTTTGAATGCAAACGACTACAATAGCCATGAAAGCGCCAAGTACTGAAAATTAAGAAAACAGAATAGAATGGATTGAACATTTAAATCAGGTAACACAGCCTGTACAGTATGCTGCAGTTAGAAGCACACAGCAAATATAAAAGACACAGGTAAATGCAGAAACACCATATGTCTTTTGTGCAGGGTTTCTGCAAAGTTAACCCAATTCAATATCTTTTTTATGATCATACCAACTGTATAAAAGCACGACGGAAACTAAGAAGGAGTGAAATGGACTAGAATTATTTATTATCATATCACATTGACACAGAACTTCATAGCTATATAGAACAATTATTCATAATTAAATAATGCTACCTAGTGGCATAAAATGTTTATTAATTAATTAAAAATTATTAATTCTTTCAACTTAATTTGAAGTCTAAAATCAACACTTTTCAATTCTGAGTGGATGAGCTTCTTTGCAGCAACTGAAGCCTTGCCTCCCAAGTTTTTCCATCCCTGCAACAGGCAGCAGCTCTGTTTTCTCCCGGCCCTGGCAGCTTTTTGTGCAGCCTCTCCCTGCAGCCACCACCTCTGAAAGTGCTCGTTCTGCAAACTTGTTCAAATTTCAGACAGTTACAAGTGTAATATACAAAAGCACCCAGTTTTTAACAAAAAGCCAGCAATGTCTGCAATACAGTGATAATGACATTCTAAGCTTAGAACCTGAGAGTTGCACGTTCACCACATTTTTAAATTGAAGCTGAGAGAAAAGGACAACAAATGTTTGCCTTCAGACAGAGTATAAGTAACAAAATTGCAGGATCTCTTTATGAGAGTGGTTGTGTTTCGGTTATGCTCGTTCATGAGTTGAGCACGCGTACGAGCACTCACCTGGTTGCGGCAAATCTTCCCAGAAAGCAGCAGGATGAACAGGCTGTGGCTGGGTGGGTACTGTCCTTTAGTATCCTTTGTTAAATCTAATGAAATCCATTTAGCTGCTTCACTTTCAGTTCCGATATTTTTCATGCTGGCTCATTGTCACACAGTCATGGCATACTGGGATCCAAGCCATTATTAATGTTATTAGTACCACCTGTGCTTTTCCTACTTTGACAAGTTAAAATGGCAGCTATGAAAGGGCACAATTCCAAAATTGCATAAACAACACGATTTCCACCATTCCAATGTTTTGCACTGCTGGTGCCATTAAGCCCATTTTAAATGCAATTTGGCTCTCCTTCAAAGCAACCAGGTGGATTCCTCTTGGTTAAAGCCTGATGATGTTCCCCTGCTCTAAAATACAAACCGGTGGCAATGGCTCAGTGGATAACACACATGCCTTTTTTTTCTTGTGTGTTATTCTTGGCCAAGAAAGCAGTCAGGTACCTTTATTTGTGGACTGTGGTTTTCTGAATAAATAAATTATTCAGTATTTCTCCACCAGAGTATTATTTGGAGTGTAGAGAAAGCTTTGAAACAGCATTCATCCCTTCATGTATGGAAATGAAAATTTACAGAAAGTATAAACTTAGTTACCTAAAGTTGTATGAATATGATTCATATTGTGATATAAAAAAATGAAAGTACTCTGATGCTAGCATGGCTAATTTGCTTCAATCGCTGTTAATGTTGTGTGGGGCCTGAAATCTTTTCAGCTTCTGAAGGGGTCATAAAAGTTTGAGAATCACTGGTAATAAGTGATCAGAAGAATGTGGAACCAGCACTTTTACAGCAACAACAGCTACAATATATATATATATATATATAATGGGGGGACGTGGCTCTCCCTGGTGGTGGGCGGCCTGTGGTGGACTCACATGCCTCTCTACATAAACGCGCTGGAGCTCCTCACAGTGTGGAAGGTGATCCAGCGCTTCGTCCCCCCACTGCAGAACCACCATGTGCTGGTCTGCACCGACTACAAGGCTACAGCTGCCTACATAAATCGCCAGGGTGGTGTACACACACCTCCTCTCCATCAGGGCGGAGCACATCCCTGGCGTACTAAACAGAGGGACAGACATCATGTTGAGGGGGGGCCCTTGCCTGGACGAGTGATGCCATCATCCAGATCTGATCACGTAGATTTGGCGCAGGTTCGGCGTAGCGGAGGTGGATCGGTTCGCCAACTGAGAAAACGCTCAGTTTGGGGGTTGGATCCAGTGGCCTGTATGCTGCCTGGTGTGCTCTCGTTCCTCCAGCTGCTGATGGATAGGAAGAAGCTGCAACCAGCAACTGAGCATCTCGTCCTGTCACCAAAACCTTTGTGACAGGACGAGATGCTCAGTCCAAAGCCCTGTTCGTGCCTTTGGAGACGGCGCAGCTTAAGTTCCTTTCCGCCAAGGTTGCCTTGCTATTGGCTCTGACATCAGCGAAGACGGTCAGCGATCTATCTGCCCCCTCCGTGTCAGGATCCAAGGTGACTGCTGTCCTGCATCCTAATCCTGTTTTTATGCCGAAGAGCATCACCAGCTCTTTCAGATCAAGAGTGGTTACCCTCGCTCACTTCTTCCCTCCTCCTCACAGGTCGGAGGAAGAAGCAACGTCACACCTCCCCTGCCCAGTGCGTGTACTGTTCTGCTATGTAGCACGCACGGCGCCGCTCTCAGCGCTTGTTTGTGCACTACAAAGAGCAGCCCCTGTCTCATTGGCTGTGCGAAGCTATTTCACAGGCCTATGTGTCAGCCGGTGAGTCTCCCCTGGACGGTATCAGAGTGCACTCCACAAGAGGTCTCTTCCTCTGTGGCGCTGCATGGTGGGATCACAGTGGACCACTTTGCACAGCGGCCTCCTGGTCCTCCCCGTGCTCATTTGTCTGTTTCTACCTGCGGGATGTCTGTACTGAGTGTGCTATCTGTGTGACTGTCCTCTGTGAGGGGAGAGCCGCTCTCCCATCCTTTCCCCAGCCTGTTACACATGTCTTCCACGTCCTGCAGCATTGGTAAATGTGTGTACACCATTATGGATACCGAGGGTGGTTTATTTGTGTTGGCTCTGTGCTTGTTGGTACTGTACGGGCCCAGTGAGCTTCACCTCTAACCCAACAGTGATAGCCTTAGAGGGCGAAGCCTATACAAAGTAGAACAGTAGTTCCATATTTAAACGCCAGATTCTATAAGTATAGACCCTCTAAGTTTTGGGCCTTGCTGGTCTGGCCGGTTCTCAGTGCTGAAGCAAAGGCATTATGGGAGCCGATGGCTGGGTCTCATGGTCGTAAAGTAAAAGTATGTGTAGTCTGTGTCCTTCCCTTTTGCCTGACTCGTTGTACATTTTGGATTGTTCGCCTGTACTCTTCTTTGTTTGTTTGCTTTTTCAAATTAAAACCTTAAAACGGAAACAGTTCTGCCTCATGTCTGCTTTTAGGCCTAATTCCTTGTGTTCTTGTATCCTCGCTTGTCTAGCTATACTTTTTCTTGTATATTGAAACACACTTCTTTGCAATGTTTTTCCAAACACTTTCTGCATTATCAATTACAGTGTATACTGTGTTGCAAATAAATACTAAGACGAATATGTCTCGTCAGTGGATCCTAAATGAGCAAGCTATCTTTTTTTCTTCGTTTTGTAAGATACTGTAGATATACAAATATATTGATTGCATGTTTCTGCAATTTTTGGGGTATTAACTTCACACTTATACACCCATCAGCATTTCTGTATTTGCTTGTGTTTGGTAAATGCTACCTATATGTTGTTAAGTAGGTTTTCTTTGTGTGCTGCATGTTTTCCTGAGGGGATACTTTTGATGAGAAATATTGGAACATAACTCTGTAATTAGAGTAATTGATTGATGGAACATTTGATTTTACTTGAGTTGGTTGCTTTAAAGACATGGAAATGTAATATATGGCTTTTCATTTGCATAAGGTACTTTGAAGTGCCTCCCCCACGCAACATAAGGACCCTTGGGCAAAGGAGGACAAACAAAGGGAACCTTGCAATGATTCCATAACCAGTGAGCTTCATGGCAGGGAATGAAATGGAGGTGGGGATGTGTTTCAGTGATGGCTGTAGATGACAGAAGTGTTCAGATCCTTCTTAAGTAAAAGTAGCAATACTGCAATATAAAAATACTGTACACTAGTAACTGTACTTAGTTACAGAAATAATGTTAGTGTAACTGAGGTACTGAATTATCACATTTGATTTCTTAAGACTTTCTTTAAGACTTTCACCGCAGAAGTGGTGTTTTTTCCACCTCCAAAGATTAGTGTTGATTCCCATACTTAACCGTTCTCATAATATAATTTCTGAGTTTTAAAACAAAACTTAGTAGTGTGGATGTAGCCTTATTCTCATGTCCCACTGAGAAGGCTCCTACATACCAGCTACAGCAGCATGCATCCCTGAAAGCTGATCGTACCACTCACTGTCACAACAAAAGCCCTGCTAAACATCAAACAGGCTCTTACTAGGCATGGAAACATCAAAGGTTTGTTTTCTCTGTCTGCTCCTCTGCAGATGATGCTCAGTGTTTGCTGTTATGTGCTGTTCACCAGCTGTACCTCTAATTCAGCTGGTTAAAGAAGCCATTACAGTACATACTGTATTACAGTAGTTCACAGTATTCAAATGACACAAAAACAATCAAATCATCATTGAAGCCATGTCCATCGGATATTAGACACCTGAATAATTAACATCTGATTCTGAGTGGCTGCAATGTTTTAGTATTATGCTTCATTTTAATTAAGGCGTCAGGTTATATGCACATTAAACAAATAAAAGAAAATCTCATCTAAACATGTTTAATAGCAATTACAGAGGAGTCAGGTGAAATTATAGAATGCCCCTTCTATCATAGGCGAGACGATAATAACAGAATGGGAATGATCAAAGCAGTCTTCCCACTCATGTGCTAACAAAAGAAAGTAATGTTCCCGCTCCCCCTGAAGGCCCTATCATGACAATACTGCCATGCCAAGGTCTCAGAGGGAGGTCTCAGGAGTGGCAGGATCTGTAACGACACAGGTAAACACAGGGCAAAAAACTTGAAGAATAGTCTCTGTTAAGGTGGACTCGTGACAGCTTTGACAGAGTAATAAGTGGAATAGGGAAAAGATGTTTAAAACATAAGCTCCTTCTAATAAACTGAAATGGCATTTGGTTTTGACAGTCATCAGTTATTGGTCTTGAGTGTCAAGCTGAGCCTGCTGGACTCAGCGCCCTGTCACTCTCAGTCCTACTAGTCAGATAAGAGGAGAGGCAGGTTTATTGCAACATAGCCAAACTTTTTGTTGGTAGATACTGCCCACCCAAAATAATTTTTACCCACCCAAATTAAATAAAAAGTGGAAGACTGTCAGGGGACATGACCTCAGTTCTGTAGGTCAATATAAATTAATCCAGTGAAATTCACTGCACCAGCAGCGAAGCACAGAATTCTGGGCCCCAAACATAAGCAGTCTCTGTGGCCCCCCTACCTCTTTTGGTCCCTGTCTCTCACCCATCTTACGAAAAATCTGTCCAAATAATTGAGCTAACAAATGTACACATTAAACAGTAGTGGTGGTTAGTCACTAATGAACTCTGTGTGATACTCTAAGTAATACTGTGTGATATGTGTTTAAGTCTGCACAGTTTGAAATCTCCCCACATTTCAACCCTCTTTTCTCAACACACTGTAGCTTAATACTAATTAAATGAGGTTTGCTTGGAGTATCATGCTTTAAAGAAGATTATTTTCTTTTGCTTCTTCATTTGTAGAAACACTTGCTAGAATAGCTAGCCTTTCACAGTTACATTGCCGTTTGTACAATTTCAGTATTTAATCCATCTTTGTGTTCAAGCCCTCAGTGGAAATTAGTGGTTCAAAGGCAGCCAGCCTAAAAGCAAAAATAATTAAAGCTTTAGAAAGTTTAATTTATGATGCTGAGTATAATTTGTGTTCTAGCTTAATATGCAAATATGTATCCAGCTAGATTCCTCACTGACTGCCTTCAATTTAAACAACAGCTGATATAAGCTGAAACCATTCTTTAACTGTATTACCTTCTTTACCTTTCTTTTGAAAGAAATTAGTGTGCTTTCTTTCTCTTTCCTTCTTTCCCAAATGAAACTTGAAACCGATTTATTCAGCCAATTTTAATTTAGATATGACTTCTACTTGCTAGAAATAAAACATTGCAAACAAAACAAACTTTTCATTCCATTTTTTGCGAGGGCCCTCTCCCCATTGGGGCCTTGGGTAATCAGTCAGACTCCCCCCACCTCCCACTACGACGCCCTTGCACAACACCTTTGTTTTGTCCTTTTGTTGGATGTGTATTATTGGAACTAAAGTCCTGAAAGCTTAAAACTGGAAGGGAGCTCCTCAAAAAAATTACACACTATTTACTGAACAGAGTATAAACATTTAGTCCCAGCCTACATCAGTGCAGTTAGTTGGAGTACACTAAGCTGAGTTGTACCAAGGGACATTGCAGGGATCAGAGAGGTCATATCACTTTCTTTGAGTCCAGCTTTCTTTGGATGGAGCTCCTGCTCACAGCTGTTTGGTATTTCAGGTAATGCTTTTCGTGTGGAGAAGGCAATGTCAGTGTGAAATGAAGGCTTATATGAAGGCTCTTACTTTGTCATTTAGGTTGGCATATAATGTATTTTATGCATAAAAATCTTGCCAGCTAAGCCTTTATAAAAGGACAAGTATATTTGTTAGAATGCCATATGCAACCACTTTAATGAAAAAGGAAAGGTTATACAGCCATCATCACCATAATACCACATCTCTTACTTAGAACCCAATCCAAGGTGGTCCTGATGCCACAAAACAGCATATTTGAGGAAATCATCTGCATTACAATCTAACAAAGACAAGCTCAAATGAATACATATTCAAATGATCCAGAGTGTTAATGCACTGCATTTCTACACACAAAAACAGCTGATTGTTCCTCGAGTGATGGCAGGGTCCGGGGAACAGAAACTGGGCCAGAGACGGGCATGTCCAACGATCTGCAGTGCACAGGAAACGACGTCTCCCACTGCAGGATGTTAGAAGCATGAATTCACAGATTTGTTTATCAGACCTCAGCTGTATGAATAATTGAGAGAAGCAGACCATTTTGTTTGTACTTTACCCAAGACTGCCTTCTGAGTTTATTTACAGAGAGACGAATGACTGGGCTTTCTAAATGTTGATTTAATTGCTTTTTGCAAAATTGTAGTGGCATTTAGCAGATGGAGATAAATGATGATGTTTTCTCGTTCACCCATTAAACCGATTGCCAGGCTGAAATTTGCCATCCCTCTTCCATTCTAGATGTTTACTATATAAGTCACAGACATATTCCAGAATCAGAAAAGACGATGTAGGTTCCAATTTAGAACACAAAATCTCAAAATCATCAGTTTGTCATTAGTTAAAGCGTGTTGGTCGCATTGTCATCAGCTCCTACAAATGTCATCAGTAACTATTCATTCACTGTTATTTCTTTAATTCAATTATTTCATTTCATGGTGCAAACACTTAGTTCTGATCAGTTGCAAACAGGGAACATTTCCAGGTAAGCAGAATTGCTCCTCCCTTTGCATCACCTATGATGTGGGATTGATTAGTCATTAATACAGTAATTCTACAAAGATAACATGAGGTACCTTCACGTATAGCTGAGTACTGCAAGGAACATTATAGAAGAGTTTCACTTGACTTGATTGGCCAAAGTATCAACTTCCTAATTTATAATATAAACATCGACATCCATTAATAACTGAATGATAAGAAAAACTGACTCATTGATTTATTTAGATGAGTATCTTTATCTGTGTGTGTTTACCCTATTTCATCTTGCTTTATTTGTCCAAATTTCTAAATTCATTCCATTTTTATTTGCAGCCCAACAAATCCGCAATAAATTTCTTATCTGACACTGCTGTGGTCAAGAGAATCAAAAGAAATCAACACTGACAGACGGCAGGAAATGAAAAACAGTGGTTACCTGTACCATAGTCTGACAACCTCCCCCTTATGTGAACTTTCAGGTTCTATAACAGTGTCATGCTACTTCCTTTGCTCCTGACACACAACAGCCACCAGTGGTACTGCTTAGGTAAACAAAAGTGGTAAATAGTCTGTATTTGTATAGCGCATTTTCTAGTCTGCTCCTCTGCACATGATGCTCAGTGACCACTCAAAGTGCTTTACACTATGTCACATTCACCCATTCACACGCTGATGAGCAGAGGCTAAGGTCCCAACTGCACATCAGAAATAGAAATCAAGTCATTCACACACCAATGGCACAGCCACTGGGAGCTATTTGGGGTTCAGTGTCGTAACCAAGGACACTTCGACATGCAGACTTTAGTCAGACTTTAGGAGTTAGTGGACGGCTGCTCTACCCGCTGAGCCACAGCCGCCCCAAAAACATCTATAGGTGGTTTTAGGCATGGTGACAAGCTATTGATGCTCTTGTTTTTCTTGGGAGGGCAGTGTTAAAATTGACCGCCATAGATTAAAAGGACACTCCACTAACTTTACAGATAAAGGCCAGTTTACTGATCATGAGGAGTACTAATCAGTCTGTGAAAACTGTTGTATAGACGGAAGGAGACAAGCAAATATTGCTGCAATGGCACCTCACTAGTAAACCTGTGTAAAACACAGTAATGGATTTTTTGAAGAATTTGCCTGGAAATCTGATTCTATATAACCTGCTATATGTTTAAAATATAGTACTCAAATGCATATGATTGCTCTAAGAAATTGATTTAACTTTTATAAATGTCCATTGATTCCTCATCTTTGGATCGCATTCTGAGCAGCATGCCATCAAAACCAAACAAGCAATGCTAAAGCAGCAAGAGCAACCTGTCTATGGAGAGCAGTCGCCACCCCAAATATTTCTAGCTTCCTGAACACAACATTTCCTGGCTGAAATTCCACTTCTACAGAATCATGTGGTTTTATATTTCATTAGATCATGCATTTTTCTGATTAGGGTGCAGGAAATGATGGAGTTTCTTGATTTAATTCATAAGCTAGCAAGTAATCCGCTGGGTGTAATTAGTAAATTTACTCCACACAGCATTTTCTCATCCAAACTGTGGAGGTCAGACAGATCCATGTCATAATCAGTTTCAGACTAGTGCTTTGAGACTGAATAACATCCACCTTCACACAGACTTCATCTGTCAGAGGGTGCAAATGCCAACCCAAATATTTCTGCTTCTACCATCAGTGTAAATGTGTTCCACCAACGCATTAAAGCCACACATAGATCAGCTGATGGATTCATCTATAATGTCTTTTGTGGCTCTGGAGAAGCTTTCTAACAGCTGAGGAAATAGCCCCAATGATGTCAACAATGTTATCTTGGCTTGGGCTTCAAATGGAAACCTATTTATGTGGGGTGTGGAGTTTGAAAGATGTGGGCATTTACCAGACAGAGAGGGTCTAATGGAAGAGGCTACGAGGTTGCATTATGGGCATTGTCCAGCCCTTTTGGAGCATTACACATAGTAATAGTAAGGGACTAAAAGTCAGGATATCTTGGCATCTGGTGCTTTGGTTCTGACCATTCTCTTAATATGTTGGTCACAAGTCTGCAAACGCAATGGAAGTGCAATTCTAAACTAACAAGTTGTTTATCTATAATATTATATGTAAAATTTTGTGCTAAGAAAGTTGTGTTCTTTTGTGACCAATAGCCACCAGGATTTATCCATGTTTTCTTTGTGTTTTAGTCTTCCAGTATATGGTGAATAGCATCCATTCATGTAATGTATCATGTATCACAAACTCAGTCTTTACGCTCATTGTTTCACAGGACACCATGTGTGGAAAGGTTTGGAAGGTTTTTTAAGTGTGCGTGCGTTTGTGGCCAAACAGCCAACCCCGAAAATGACAAGCCATTTCCAGACACCCACAGAACACAACCACCACTACGCTCAGCCATCAGCCTGACAACCACTAATCTAACCAGACTGTGGTGTGGCTTCAAACCAGAGCTGTTAATGAACACGTATGAGAGCTCCTGAGGATGTAAGGAGAGGCGAGGTAACGCTCAGCCCAGAGAAGACAGTCGAGCTCTGCAGGGGCTGTGGTGTGGGAGTCCTGGAAGTGAGCCAGTTCGGCTGTGGGAGAACTCTGGGAGTTGTTTACCATGCAAAAACCCCAGGGAGGTCCAGTCATTAAATCCCACTCTAAATTGGCCAATCTGGGGTCTGCTTGGCCATCCCACCTCCTAACCCCACAACAACTGCCTTTCCTTTCCTTTTTCTGGGAGGCATGATTTGACTTAAGGAGTGATGACTGACAGCTGTGGACCTGTAGATGGGCTGTAATGACAGAGGCCATTATGACTCACAGTCCCAGTGACCCTCTGATCAGGCTGGTTGATATGTTTAAGCCACCATGTCGCTGCCTAGTGCTACACACACACGGAAACTATTAGCTCTTGTGGTTAAGTAATTGGTGAGAACTAGAATCCTTTTTTTCTCTTCCTTTTTTAATTAAAGCTGTGTTCAGGGAAAACAGTCCACTGTTTGGTTTTAAAAACACTACCATATATACAATATACCATCAGTCAGTCCTGCATTGCCTCTTTTGTCCAAACAGATCAATCAGGTATGTATCAAATTGTGACAAAAAGGTACAAAATCCTAAATGAACCCCTAATGAATCCCTAATACTGTGTCCTCACATCAGGGTGAGGCTTGCCACTGAAATGTTTGAAGCTATGTGTGTATCCTGCTTCAAATACCACTGGGTCAAGGCAGCTTGCCCTGAAAGCATTCCCACGCTCCAACTGAGCCTTCCCCAAAATACAACAGGAAGTAAGGGGTTAGACCATGAGGAGAGGGTCAGGCAGAGGGGGGATTGGAGTGCTGGCTAAATGAGTGAGTCAGAAAAACAACGATTTGATAGGGGATATAGTATTTTAGTGCCATATATGTCTGTATTACTGTATGTGTATCTCAGTCCATGTGGGAACTGCCTATTCTCACCCACCACTAGTTATTTTTAGCATTCCTTTGGCTCCAGCTGAGTGTATCCAGAGTTCCATAAATAACAGTAACACCCAAATGAAAATTTTGCCTTGGACCTCAGATCCATTTTATATCTTCATCAGTACAAACTGGCCAATAAAAACAACAACAACAATCTCTTCTTGTAAAAGAAAAAACTCGGCAGAGAAAACTACCTGGCAGCTGGCAGGTCTCAGGGAACCACACTGTGTCTGTAAAATAGCTGTTACAACTGTAAAGATGTATTAAATTAGTTGTAAACTAGTTAAAAGGAACAGTCCAATTTGGGGGAAATAATCTTATTTGCCATCTTACGCAGTGTTTCCTCAGTTTTGTAAAACTCTTCAAAATTATGTTTTCACATCATTGCAGTGCACACAAATGTCTTTGAGTAAGCACAGAAAGCATCAAGTCACTATCACTGATAGTAAAAATTAAAAGTTTAGATTTCTCTTTTCCTCAATTGTTTTATATAATTGAGTTTATTTTAAAGGGACTGTACAGCGGCTTCACCCAATGCAGAGAGACTCACTCTGTTGATGTTTTGGAACATTATGTTATCTGCCAGTAAGTGATCTTGTAGTTCTCTGAGTGTGATGCAGTTATTTGCAATGATCATATATAAAATATGGGATTGCAGGATGTATGCATGGGATAGGTGAAGACCTTCTATATATTTTGAGAAATTCCCACCAGGCTGCCAGGGAAGTGCTTATGTTTATGCTTTTAAAGCAGGTATGATGTTTGATAATGGAGCTAATGAATGGCATATCAGAAATTTTAATTTCCTTACAGAAGTTTGTTCTGTGTCCATCCATGAGTGGTCCAGTGGGCTATGATTGATCCATTTTAAGAAATATTGTAGTCTGCTGGCCTGGAAGTAATGAAAAAAAATTGGTAGTTCTAAACAACCACAATCTTTTTAAAACTGATTTGTGGCAGCTTATTATTCCATAAAAATTTAGAAATGTTTAAGTCCAGTGACCAAAACGAGACAGCACTGAAAACAGGTGATTGATTATATATATATATACATATGTAAAAGGGCTTCATGGAGTTCAGCCTTTGAAACAGGTGAATTCAGAGCCCTATCTGTTCATCATCTTGGCAAATCTATATTCTTCAGAAATTGATGTTAGAGCCATCAATGTTAGATGGATCAATTTGTGATGTATACATGTTTTTTATAAAAACCTCTAAATTAATAGATTATTTACTTCTTCTGGGTTGTGAGGAAATAGTTATGTTTTCTTTATTTTTATTCAATTGTAATTGGTTGGATATGAATCTGCTGGATTTGTTGTCATGTTCAAAGTTCTCCAAGCGTAGTCTTTGCAACTGGAATTGAGTCTTTTCATCAGTTATTTCATTTAATTCAAGTTTTAATTTTCTCAGATCGTTCAACATATGTTCCTTTGGGGAGGCAGCAACGGCAGCTTCTAATGCTTTTATTTTTTGTTCTAGCTCTAATTCACGAGATCTCTCACGAGAGGTCTTTTTTTTGTATGATGAGTAGGAGATTATTTTACCTCTCATGACTGCTTTTGCTGCCTCCCAAATAAGACACAGTGGGATTCCTGGCAGGTCATTAGTTTCCATAAATCTTGCCCATTCCTTTTGGAAATAACTAATAAAATCTAGGTATTTAAGTAATGATGTATTAAGTCTCCAATTTCTAGTTGGTGGTGTGACTCTTTTTTTATTCAGAGTGATAGAAACTGTTGCATCATCGCTGATTGTCAGAGGGTGAATCTGAGTGTCTGAGATGTCTGTCACAATTGAGCTGCTGACCAAAAAATAGTCTAGGCGAGAATGAGTGATGGACTGGTGAAAAGAAGGTATATTCTCTCAGTGTGGGGTGGTGAGAACGCAAAATATCGCAAAGACCAAAATCGCTCATGTATTGTTTAAGGTTGTATGTTTATTCTAAAATACGGTGACCGCCTGTCAACTGCTGGATTACATAATAGGTTGAAGTCCTATTATAAGAGCTTTGTCTAAGAGATCAGCGAGTTTGATTGAAACTGTTATGATTGAAGTGTGTTTTTCTATTTTATTTTTTTCTGTAAAGTTTTTTTCTATTTTATCATAATGGTGACACCTCTTTGTTTTGAGTTATAGCAGGCTGAGTACGAGTGAGGAAACTGTGGTGAGGTAGGTTTGTCTGCGGTCTTAGCAAAATGAGTCTCCTGTAGTAAGAAAATATTTGCTTGTGGATTTTTTAGGTATTTAAACATTTTAATCTCTTTTCCCTCAAACATCCAAGAGGTGGGCTTAAGTGTGGTCATCATTCAACTAAAGGATGTATTGTATTGTAGGCTAGTGTGTGTATGTGTGTGTGGGCCTGTGTGCGTGTTGTAAGGACCTGTGTGAGCAACATTAACAGAAGAAAGAAATAGTGAAACAAAAAACAGAAAATAGACAGAACATTATTGGACATTGTAGTCACATAACCACAGTATACTGTTGACACATTGCATTTTATAACTATTAACCTGCCATATATACATCACGGAGTAATAGTAGTGATGCAGTTCAGCCATTGCTGGATTTGTTTGATTCCTAGTAGAGCCATTAACATGAAGTTTATCCACCGGAACGACAGTCGTGATGCATCTCCAAGAAACTTTTCACTTTCCTGGAACAGGACTCTGGATAGGTCCAGGATCTCCCGTGGAAACTGGTCTTTCCCATTTAAGTTCGAACCTATACAAATACGGAGTATTCTATACAAATACGGTATCCGCTGTGAGCTCAACAAAGCTGTTTCCCGCAGAGCCTTAAACTCTTCTTCCACCAGAAATAATCGGGCCTTTTTTGTCTAGTCCAGGATGTCTGCGAAATCAACGCCTTGTGAGGAGACTGCTCCAGGTGTGGCTCCAGTCCTCAGTGTGGTTTCTCTTGGCCTTCCCCATGAACACATGAAAACACTGGTCTTGGACTTTAACGACCTCTTCGAGGACTTCCAGGGCGGTGGAATTGTTGCGATTTATTATATTGGCTAAATTCTCAAGTAAAGTACAAGTATCTTGAATTTGTACTCAAGTACAGTTCTTGAGTAAATGTAGTTTGTTACATTCCGCCACTGGTTATTGGTAAACAAAGTAGTTTTGCGGGTACAGGAAGGTATGTTTATTGTCTTAGCTGATGAACTTTTCCATTGCTGGTACCAGCTGAACTCGCCTCGCCTCGGTTTTGGCCACCCGTCCTCCGATTTCCATGGCAGATAGTACCTCCTGAATGTAGCTGGGCGTCACAGCAACGTCGCCCATAAATGACGTAATGTTCAACGTGACACACACTTCTGACCCACACACACCAGCTTTCTCTTGATCCCTGCCTTGCTAACCCAAAACAAAATCGCCAGCTCACAAGTAGCACGCTGAAGCAACTTTTCTTCCTTTGTGGACTGGCAAAAGTGGACAGCCGGTGGCCTGAGGGCTGATTTGCCGTGCTGTTAATGGCGGCAGAAATAATATAACCAGCTCATTTTTATAATATAGCAAGCAGGAGACTCCACGCTTCATCTCAAGGCCTTTTCAGATGGGGAGCGACAATCTGCTTGCCTACCTGCTTGGATCCGCGTAGTCTCACTGCGCTCCTTACGTGAAAAGACGAGCACTGCGCATGTAAACACCAGGCTTTCTGTGAGTATAACCATGGCAACGTATTGTACTGATACTGTATTTTAGTTTTAGAAAAATTTATTTCTAGATCTTATTGAAAGATAGATGTGTTTATTTTTGTGCTGTTTGCTTAATGGACACCAGTGAGTGAACATTGTAATCAAATGTTTTTGTATTGTTTTTGTATTAGAGTGCTCTCTGGACTTTATATTATATTCTACTGGCTTTCATTGTTGTAGTTTATGTTCAAGTTCAGTGAACATGTGTGTGTAAAGGTTTTTTGGTACTTGATATGATTGATGCTTGAATATAAAGATAATCCTTTGAGCAAACTCTGTATATCTTATTCTCTTTTTTAAGTGTGGGCTAATACTGTATAGCCTTGTACATTTGTATGTGCTATTGGTGTATTTCTAGGGAGTTTTTGAGAGTGCATCCATAGCCACCTTAAAAAAACTCTGTTCAGTTAGGCTACTTCAATGGTCAGCCGCAAATGTTTGTATTTTTTAATGTGGACAACTCTGTTCTGAGATGAACATAATGGCCTATACCTATACCTAGTTTGGTACCCGTTACATCAACAAATAGTGATCTGGTGGTTTGCGTGAACAGGGTGTCCTGGGATGGTGTCAAATTCCCAATCTGAATCATTGTGCCAGTCCACCTCTGTGGAATGGTTATGTACCTGGGTATAATATAGAGTCACATAGCTGAGTGAACATTAACATTACTTGGCTAAGAACAGGCAGTGCTAAGTTATCATTAGTAACGTTATGCGCCACACAGACACGCAATCTTTGCATGCTGATTTACTCCATTTAACTTGGCACCGTTATCTGACACAGATCACACACATACACCTCTGATTTGGCCTAAGACACGACCACATTCTTTCTGGCACGCATCCGACATGTGCACACACACGTTCTCTTTCTCACAAACACACACACACACACACACACACACACACCTTTTGCGCTTCATGTGGCCAGGTGAAATTTGAATGACATCGGACACAGAAACAATATTCAGGGGTCTTTATTTCTCGACCACTCTCAAAATAGAGTAGCACTAAATTAATTTGATATGTTCAATTTGTTTAGATTTTACCATGATTTTTCTATACAATCAAATTCACAACTTCAAACAGTCTCACTTCAAAATGTAACAACCAGTAACTTGTGCCTCAAAAAGATGGACCTAAGTTAGTAACTCTGTTAGAAGTGACACCAGTGAACTGCATGAAACCAGCACACAAATTCAGTACATGAAGTCAAAAACGTTGTGTTTTAGATAAATAATGAGGTTATATTGTCCATGATTTCATAATGAGTTGCAATAGGCCTAAAATGACCATTTTAGGTGATAGTGAATCTGTAAATATAAGACAGTTATGATAGAGAAAACTGAAAAGGTCAGCAAGACCAAAATTATACAATACATAATACCAACATACATTAAGGTCTAAATAAAATGCCAAAAGAACTACAAGGTCCGATGGATGACCACACAGAAATTAGGATCCAATGACCAAACTGAAAATACTGTGAGTGAGCGTGAAGTCACAGACCAGATTCAAAAAGAAATAAAAGGTCAGTGACGGCCGAACGAAGACCAAACATAACTTAAGGTCAAAGACCAACTTAAATGGCAAAAGTAACATAAGGTCTAACAACCAAACAGAAATTAAGTCAGATGACAAACAAACATTTGGGTCAGACAACCGAACTGAAAATACCATGAATAACAAGGTCCCACAGACCCTAAGTGACGAGTGAGGTAACAGTCTAGGAGTGTTTTACGAGGTCGCATTGACCGTGGTTGTTGCAATGAATGACTGAAAATAAATCAGAAGGGAAAGTGAGCAGCAGATAGCTGTGAACATAAACATCACCACCAGTTACATGCATGTTTTAAGCCAAGAATCTCTTAGTCGCATGAGGCAGAACACTCAACGGCCCAGTCCCAATGTCTCCCCTAAGCCCTGAGCCCTGAACCCTCAGACTTTACTGACGTCACTTGGAAAGTGATTGAGTTTAAGAGGCTGCAAGGGCTCAAAATGCTGTAAACAGGAACGGGATAGCAACACGATGACGATGCAGAAACACGTTGCACACATTTTATTTTGTGTTTTTGCCTGCCTTTAAGTCCTGCATGCTCTCACCCTACAGAGTGGACGAGAGGTAAATGTCAGATTATCTACATTTGTCAGTAATCAATAATGCACTATTGTTGGTCAAAACAGCCTCATTAAGCAAAAACTAAAATAAATAGTTGAATAAACAAAGTGTGTAAAGGTGGTTGCTTTCCTCTTACTTCATGTGTTCCATCTTAAGTTAAGAAAAATTCTAACAATGTTAACATCAGCGTTGGTGTCAAAGAATTTGTTTACCGTTTTTCTTCTTCTTCTCTTATAAGGCGTATTTGCTGGGATTTTTCTCTCGCCTTCCCCGTGTTTCACGTCATACCGCTATGAACTGTGGGCTTATGCAAAGTCTGCAGAAATGCGGACTTACAAAAAGGGTCTATACAGGGCTCAAAATGTCTGCGAGAGAGCCCTCGCGCACTTGACAATTTGACAGTGGGACAGCCCTAAGCCCTCACGGACTTCCCGGGAACGCGCCTCAAAGTCTGTGAGTCTGTGAGGGGGGACATTGGGATTGGGCAAACATATGAAGATGACAACATAAGGACTGAACACAACTGAGGCTAATATATACAGGGACACCACACACACACACACACACACACACACACACACACACACACACAAGCAGGCGGGGCAATTATACACAGGTGAGGCACATGAGCAATCAAGGCAAACAGGTAACAAAACTAGACAAAAACACCAATGATTACAAAATAAAACAGGAAGTAAAGCTACTGACAATACACATGTAAATGTGAAACCAAATATAAATGAGAACAAGGAACCAATGATCAACTAACCAAACCTAAACAAGAACACAGAGGCAAAGAATAAAACAGGAACGGACATCAACAAAATAACAGAAAACACGAAACTCAAATCCAAGATCGTGACAGTGTACTACCTACTGTAGATGGGTCATCATAGAGAAGTTATGCCAACTGTTGCAACTATTGTTTGTGACTTTGATGTTAGTAATGAGGTCTGCAATGACCAAGACTGCTGAATTAATTCGAATGACCGCACCAGATTAATGAGGTCTGCAATGACCATGACTGCTTGATCATTGATTTGATGTTGCATGACTGATGAGAGACTTGTGATGAGAGACTTGTTTTGCACTGAGTTTGGAGGTAACCTGGAGGACTCGAGTGAGCTAGGGGCTCTAGGCGTGTCTGGACTACCCATATTTCAAAAAAAGCTCCCAGCCCCAAACAACTGCGCAACTACGAGGGTGGATTACTCCTGCTAATCTGGCTCAAAGTACATCCTTAATCAGCAAAATCAACAAGGAATAAATGCTATTCAACACTTTGTCGATCTGTATTACTTGACAAATTACATGGCTTTATTTCAAATGAAGCCAGTGCAGGAAGCGTAGAATTTGGATTTAGCATGGTCAGTACTGTAAGAGAACTCACTGAGGCAAGTGTATACCTGGGTACAAAGCAAAAGCACTCCTCTTGCAGTTTGGTCCTTTGGGGTTATTGGTCCGCACAAGGAAGGTGTCTGCAGCACTGAATGCAGGTGAGAAGGCAGGTGCAAACATTTAGTGGTAAGTAGATACACTAGATTTGATCCGTGTCGGTTCTCTTGCCGTAAGCGGATCAAGGTAAAGTAATACACCAGATGTAGGCTAAAGAGATGACGACCAGAGATGAGACCCTGGAGTGTGGAGGCTGGTACCACGCTGTGCTGAACCCTGTATTGCTGTAGAAAGTGCAGGAAATGCTTAGAAAGCCCCAGCCATCATGACCATTATTTCCGTCTCTGGCCAGAAGAGTGGCTTAAATGTGAAGTGTTGTTGAACACAGAGGCAGGCTGCAACACGAGGCCTGGCAGTAAAGAGGGGCAATGATGAAATGGATGGAATTAGCCAGAGACTGAAGGGTGCAATCAGGCTGTCTGCAGAGAAGTGCCCTGGAGTTGCAGGCTGGGAGCAGATAAAAGGTGGAGAACAGACGTTTTTTTCTCATAGACTGAGGAATCGGACATCAGCTTGGTAGCCTACCACAACGGGAAACTGAGAAGCTGACATCCGCAGAGATTTCGCACTGAAAAGACAGACAAAAACTAATTGGAAAACTACAGAGTGAAGGCCCACAGTCAGCTGATTAGAGAGGCGGGAAGAGAGAGCGTGTGAATGAGAGGGAGATTGTATGTGAATAAATGAATCTTGGTAGTATCTGTCAGGCCTCACCAGTGATTGATCTTGCTTGTTTCTTGAGTTTTTGTCTATTGGACCAACCCTTGCTCTCTTGTGCTCAAGGATCACACTTACCTGCCAACCGGCTCATTGAAAACCTGACACCAACGAACCATAACTCTGGACCTGCTTTCTCCGCTCACCCCAGCCACTGCCTGTCACTCTCCACACCACCCCAGCATTACCCTCTACCCACAGCATTTCCCTTCTCTGCTTTTGTAAAAATTTATACTCGTAAACCTGCTGAGTCTATAGTTTGTGTCCTAAATCGTCTCAATAAACCTCAGCGTCATTTCTATCACTAAAAATTGATGATTCCAGCAGTGACTAAGTTTGAGTCAATTGGATAACAGGACAACTTAGAGGAAAAAAACAACAGATGTTCAGATGTTCTTTGAATTTGGTCATATTGCAATTATTTATTCATTTTCAGCAACATCCATTGTAAATGCTTCAGGGTTATGCAGCAAAACCAACATATCTAACACAACTTGGGAAGCAATATCAGGGAAACATTATTTATCTTCACTATGGTTGTTTACTCAGACCTGCAGCCATCAGAGATAATTGGACAATTTATCTGCATCACATGAAAAAGAAAACTCAGTTATATATTCCAAACATAGTCTCCAAGCTAAATTAAATAATTGATCACTACGTCTACTTTGGCAGTAAAAGAGTCACTATCTGAGACAAAGCTGTGGAGCTAGACGTATTTTACCATCTTCAAGCAGTCACAGTGCTGCAGTCTTAAATGGGAAGAAAAATTCTGATTTAAGATTAGGCCGCTGCCACTTTCTCAGCACCTCTGATCCGCTGTGGGACACATGGGACTGAGCAAGTCAAAGTCACCAACGAGAAAATATGCTGAAATTACTTAAGTGAAGGGAGGGCATACAAACAAAAACAAGAGCAATCCAAGCTCTGGAGATGATGACAAGCTGCAGATTCACTGTTTCACAGCTGAGAGGAGAAAAGAAGAGGGCCAAAGGCCACAAACAGTGAATCTGTTTATGGGAGAGTGAAGAGAGATGTAGAGGATGTCATGATGGAGGAAGAGGGTGTCTTCATCCCATAAGGAGCTGACCCCTTTTGCTCCCTAAGCCACTTCAGAGTAAAACTCCTCCACTCAACAGCCCAGTAGTCATGTCTGGGCCTTTGTATGCTCTATAAATAGCTGCTTATGCTCCGGCTGAGTAGGAACAAGCTGTGCCCGTCACCCTGAGAGGCAGAGAGGAGAATAGGAAACACAAACTCCCATGGAGATCCCGTGGTTAAAGAATGGTCTACTTGAAGCTCTTTTTGTGTTATTGTGTTTATAACGTCTGTGTTGTGAGTGTGTCTTGTGTTATGCATTTTTGATGTTTTAATGTATACTCTATGGAACCTGGTCAAGCCACTTACAGATTTCCAGAAATGGAGAACAAAGTTTTATCTTATCTATCAACAAGACTCACAGACTCTGAGGTTCAGCAGAAACTGATGGTTTCTGACATCCTCAGTAGAAAGTCCTTTAAACATGTTCAGTCTCTTTCTAAACCTTCATGTGTCGAGTGTGTGAAAATGCTTCTGTTGGTACTTGTTAAAGCAAAAGTTATCAGTAACACCTAAACTGACACAGGATGGATTCAAAAGCTGATATGTCTGCAGCAGTGGAACCCACCAGTCAATCTATCTCCAACCCTACAACCCAACCCTTTATTTTGAATTTTAGTGAGGTTCCTGATGTTTCCAGAGATAGCAGATATCTCAGGATGAATTGTGGTGAAACATGTAAAAAATAATTCCCTGGAGGTTTAGAATGTGTCTGTTTACTGGGATGGAAAACATATACACTATAGTGTCTACAGAATGTAAACATCACAGAGCTTCAATCAAGTATTTGAGCAAGAAGATATACTGTAGAATATACTGTATATGTGATCCTGTCATGTGAGTTTGACTGCATATAATAATTTTTCAAAATATAAAGTTAGAATTTATTAGGAAATTTTCAAGTGCTTGTAATGTACACCTTACCTGCCATAGGCATAGGCTGCGGGGGACTGCAAATGATGCACTAAGCCCCTCTCTCCTCCTCTCTCTTTTCTTCTGTATGTAACCTTATCCCATAAATCCCTCAACAAGATGGCACCGCAGACGTCCGCCTCTGGATTATGCTCCATAGTGCTTTTTGTGTTTTTTTTTATAAACTCCTTTTTATAAATTTCCTTTTGTACTGTTTCTGTCAGAATTTGCCATCCTTATATTTATGCAGTCAGTACGTATTAATATTATATTGTAAATATCTGATTATATCTTTTTATGTGACAACACTGAAGAAATGACACTTTGCTACAATGTAAAGTAGTGAGTGTAAAGCTTGTATAACCATGTAAATTTGCTGTCCCCTCAAAATAACACATCGCATGTCTAAACCACTGGGAAAAAAAGGGAGTACACCGCTAAGTGAATGACTTCTCCACAAGCTAAAGGTTTGCTTGAGGTTAAAGTAATCCATGCTCTTCACATGATAACGTTGCATTTACTGCATTTAGCCGATGTGATACATCTATGTTTTCAGTAACTATCTTTACTATCTGTGTATCTTTCACCGGAGGCTCAGCAATGTGAGCACAGCTAAATGTATTGGATGATAACAAAATCGTTAGTGAGCTGGACTGAATATTATAATGAGATTGTGTCACTCTTTATAACAGTTAGACCGCAGTAAGTAAATTTACTGTAGTGTTAGCGTTCTTTAGTTAGCGGTTTTGCAGCAGTATGTTATGTGGGTCACGTTAGTTACAGCGACTGAGAGGTGGATGAGCTGTGTACCTGAGTATCCATAAAACCACAATAAATCTATAAATGACTCCACATTTGCTTTTCACCACTACATAATTTCTTGAAGGCTAAATCGACAGTTTAACATAATACCGGTGGTACACAGGATAGTAATATGGGTCGCGTGTTAGTAAGTGAACTAATGTGGAAAGTGATACAACTTTCAGCGTTAGCCGGCGAGCTAACATGACTCTCTCCGTGTTTCTCCAGCTTTTCTGATGTTCACTGTGTTTCACACGGCATCATCTGAATCTGTTTGGTCTGAACGGCTTCAGCACATAAAACTTCTTTGTAACATTCGTACTATTTGTGTTTTTCACTGGAGGCTCAGTAATGCAAGCACAGCTAACTGTATTGGCTGATAACGAAACGGTTAGTGAGCTAGACTGAACATTGTAATAATATTTTTGTCAGACTTTTTAACAGACCACAGTAAGTAACGTTACTGTAGTGAATGGATCTTCCTCTGTGTGTTGTTCTGCGCCGTTATGTTGCAATATTGTACATTATGTGGGACACGTTAGTTAAAGTGACTGAGTGGTGGAGAAATTGTGTACCTGAGTATCGGTAAAACATCAATAAACCTAAATTGAACGTTACGAAACAAACAGTGGTAGATCCGTATGACCAGTCGATGTTGACTATCAGGTATGTAGCGTGCCAACCTCCACAACCAAGCTATATTCTAACGATAACATAGCTATCCTTATTAGCTAGGCTCCTTGCTTGCTAATAACTTATTTCTAGGTGGGTATCAGACAAGAACATAGATAAACTAACTTATCAGAGTTAACTGGGGGAGAGGGGTAAACCCAATAGTGATAGCCTTAGAGGGCTGCACCTAAACTCATAGAATCTGGAGTTACAGTACGTAACTACCGTTTTGATTCAGACTGTGCACGAAGAGGAGGGGTTGTTGTCAATAGCCACATTCACACTGCCATATTTTCCGGGTTGCTGTGTCAATGTGCGGGCTTGCTGTGCTATTTAAAAGGTACGGAGCTGGAAAGGGGGGTCCAATTTGATCCAACTTTTAGCTGGGATCACAGCCGGCATGCCGGTGTTGTATACACACGTAACTGGTTCCAAAAAGCCGGACCGCTACCTGAAAGCACACATGGTTGCAGGATTATGCCGCAAACGCATTAAAAGAGACTGAGCTCAATTCTGTCTCTCCCGTGAGTCTCGTCTCCACTTAGCCGACTAGCTAGCAGCATCAAAGCTAGCTAGTCAACTAGCATCCCACTGACTGACACTACGGTCTGCCCTCCCTAGCTGGGACCATAGCGACCCTTGTCAGCACTTCCTCTCCAGCCTCAATCCGACACTCCTGGATCCTTCCGTCCTTGCCCATTATCGGCTGCCCCTGTTAGGTAGGACCGCTTAATCATCCTTCTGACTCACACAATGCTTACTCCACCTTCTAACTTCTCAACCGAAAGTTTATTTACTCGGCGCCTCAGCATTCCGTCCTGTCGGCATACTGCCGCAGCTCAGTTTCATCATCACAACAAACAACACATGCTCTCCGACTGCTTACGACACTTGGGCAAAGCTAACCAGCCGACACAACACAATCACATCTCAAACTCACATTGTTCAACACCCAATCATTAAACACCAAGGGCCCTATCCTCAATGAATTCATTAGGGACAATAAACTACACTTTCTCTACCTCACAGTAACCTGGCAAAAAAAACCTTCAATATTTCTCCCTCAACCAGACTGCACCCCCAAATACATCTAAATGGAGAAGTTACGCCAGGGCGTGGTGATGGTTTAGCAGCAATACAACCACTTAAACTACTGCAATATCCATTCCTCCCACATCCTCTTCTGAACGCCTTGCTTTTAAACTGTTTGGTCCTAAACCCTTGGGAACTGCCACCTACACTGTCATCTAGCTTTAAACAATCTGGCCCCTCCATATTTCTCAAGCATCGAATGTACTCTAGACTGGAAATGCACATGGACAGCTGCGGACCCCACGGAAATCCCAATGACTTTGCAAAGAAATTTCCTAACTAGTGCACTCTGAGTGAGTTGTGACCTTGTGGGTCAAGCTGTACTTTGAAATGGTGAATGTCTTTGCATTTCCAGAACAGTGCTTTTATTTTGACAGGTTTACTGTGGTTTATTTATTGAATAGTGGCACTACATCATGCAACTTCATTGTACAAGTATCCTCCACAGTGTTGTGTTTGTTTCTCTGTCGATATATCTTTCCACTTTATTTAAACTGACATTATCCTTCCCTAACCCCAACCAGTGCCCTCCACTGCACCTAAGAAGGCCGTCCCTGATTTTCCTAATCGACTAATAGTCGTTAGTTTAAGCCATGCGTCGACTAGCCATCACACGCTTAATATATATTTTTGGAGCATCAAAAAATGGTTCCAGAGCTGAGAAAGAATGTTATAAATAATATTTTTATCACTGTGCTACATTTCAGAGAAATACAAAATATAATAATGAGCCTTTAAAGGGGCACGAAGCAATCGTACAAAGGTAATGATTCTGAATGTGTGTGAACAACCAGCGAACATTTTGTTAGTTCTGTTGCTGAGCCCCGCTGCACGGCAGCATTCCCCACTGGGACCCTCACCCTAGGATCCTTGTAGTAGGGCTGCAACTAATTACTATTTTCATAGTCAACTAATCTGCAAATTATTTATTCGATTAGTCGACTAGTCACGATTATTTTTGTCATCCCCAAACCCTAACCCTATTAACCCATTTTACTAATTAAATAACTTTGAAGTGAATTACTGATCTCCAACACACAGCCTAACTAGTTAACGCTACCATTAAGTGAACAAGGTTTACTATTCAGAATGAACACCAGTATCAACACCAGGGGGAAACCAGGGAGAAGACAAGACAGCATAGGCTATTCCTATAATTCACTGATTTATACAAACTTTAAAACTTTTATCTGTTTAAAAAAGATTTTTCCTTTGGAAATATATAAAAAAAAATGTATGTATGTGGCGGTCAGCATTGATATTGGGGAGGTCCGCCACAAATAAATGAACGTATAGGAAAAACTGCCTTTCCTCTGTCTCTGCTGCTCTGTTGTGGCTGCTGCAGTGGTCTGAGTAACTGGGACCAGAGGGCTCTGTGGGCGTGACTGGCACCGGCCGGCTGGCACCACTAACCTCGCGAGCACTTGTGGAGCTTCTCAACCTCGAAAACGTTTGAGCACATTGTCAGGCAGTCATGGCAGACAGTGGAAGCGATACTGCCCCCAGCACTTCCTGTAGTGCATTGCAGTTAGAAAAAAAACAACCAGAAATGTTCCTAATATGAAGATTGTCATCTCTCCCTTAAATAGCATCTATGTAACGATGCGTCCTCAATGAAATTTCACGCCGATGCATTTTTATAGTCGCCGTCGTCGATTATAAAAAGCCCTACCTTATAGTAGCCTGAATTAGTCTGAATAGCAGCTATTGCAGAGCTATTAATGTTTTTTTTGTTTGTTTGTTAAGACCAATTTGCACTCTTGCTGCACTGCTTCTTATTTCATTGAGCTTTTATCCTCAGTTATACATTTGTTATTTTCATTTACATTTGTGAAACAAAATCTAAGTAGCATAGCTAAGTTTTTCTCCTCACAGCAAAAAAATGTCTTGGTTGGAATCCATTGAAGGAAATAAAATTAATGGGTGTTAGGTTGGTTTATTTGTGGACAGTGTCTTAATGTCTAAAGAAAATGTGGACCCTGAGGCTAAACCAGTTAGGAACCACTGACGTTTGCTGACGTAATCTGCACTCTGCGCATGCGTTGGCGTCTGTAGCCACCTGTCGGAAGCTCCGTCTTAAACCGGACTCTTATCCAGTTTTAATCCACTCTTTTTTTCCGTTACATTTTTTATATCCTTTTTATTTAACTTAACTTTATTTAAGTTTTACGTGGGTTAAGGATTTTAGTCATCCGACATGGATTTTAAGCTAGATGACCGTAAAAACGCGATCAACGCTACTGACCACAACAAAGCTCCGGTGACTATGATAGCCGAGATAACTCTGCCCCATGAGGACTGCTCACTCCTTAAGAAAGCGAACAAAAAGATTGCTGACCTTATGGAAGACATCCGACGACTTTCAGAGGAACTCAAAGAGAAAGATTCCCTGCTGACTGGCTTTATGGATGTGGCTTCAGTACAAGCCAAACAGATTGTTTCTCTTAGCAAAACCGCTAACATCCAGGACACCGTGTTTTGGGACCCCTCTTGCCTTCCCAGGCTTTCATCCTGCTCGACTCCGAAGCATCAGTCAACCTGGGCTGAAGTGGTGGTCCGTGGCTGCAAGAGAGGCTCGGATGGGGCTGCCTCTCCTCCGCACATCGGCCTCTCCAACCGCTATGCAGCCCTGTCTAACGACACTCCGGTCCATCCAGCGGATGCACCTGCGGCTTCGAGTCTCCCTGATACGGATCTCTTTCGGCGCACAGTGCCTGCCGACACTGTTGCATCTCCTCCACCGGCTACATCTCCTGCACTGGGCCGCCGGTCTGCCGCTGGGCCTGATCGGTGGCAGTCATCCCGGTCAAAAACCTCCGCTTCCCGACGTAGGATCCTGAAGGAGGCTGTGCTCAGACGCTCCGGAGGCCGTCTCTAACCTGCACCGTCGGGTAGCCCTTCTCTCAGGTCTGTTACTGCTACTCCAACAAAACACTCAGCAGCTCACACACTCCATCCTCAGTCCGCACGCAGTGTTGAAGCAGATTCTGCTCAGTCCTGCTCTGGAACCCCACAACCGGCATCTCCTTGTCCTCTTTTCTCCCCAACCACACTAATAATTGGTGACTCCATAACCAGAAACCTCCGTTTCTTTAACGCTACCACTCACTGCTTCCCCGGTGCCACCACGGCTGACATCTAAAAAAAACTCCAGGACCTAATGCCGTCGCTCCCGTTCTCCATCACAAGAGTGATAGTCCATGTCGGAACAAATGACACAGCTCTTCAGCAGTCTGAGCTGACAAAATTAGATTTTAACCGTCTTTTTAACTTTTTACAGCAGTGTGGAAAGTCCGTTTTTATCTCTGGTCCCATTCCCACAGTTGGTCGCGGTGCTGGCCGCTTCAGTAGACTCCTTGGCCTCCACGACTGGCTCCAGTCCGCCTGCAGGGCTCACCGTGTGTGTTATGTGGATAATTTTAATATTTTCTGGCAAAGAATGTCTCTTTTTAAGACAGACGGACTTCACCCAAACAAACGGGGCTCAGTAATGTTAGCTGCGCACATACAGCATGTGGTGCAGTCCACACATGACTTACGTGAATGACTAATCATTCATACAGCACACCTGGACTCACCACCGCTCACTGAACAGAACTCTGCCTCACTGCCACAAACAACTGTCTCCACCTGCTGGCATGTAAAGCCGTCTGCTCCCAGCGCTGTTCCAAAGACTTCTATTCCTGTCATCATCACGCATAGACCAGTAAACCAAAATGTGCACATCCCACACAGAAATAATAGTAATCTCTTAAGGATTAGGATAACTGCACCAACTCCAGCACCCAGAACAAACTCATTTAAAATGGCTCTCTTCAATGTGAGATCACTTTCAAGTAAGACTTTTATCTTAAATGATTTTATCTTGTCTGCAAATCTAGATTTTACTGAACTGAATCCTGGTTGCAAATGAATGACTATAGCCAGCTATCTGAACTGTGTCCGCCTCAATATGATTGTTTTAGTCAACCGAGGGTCAGTGGTCGTGGTGGTGGGCTAGTGAGCGTGTATAGGAAAAATTATAAATGTCATCAAGTACGCTGTGATGAATTTAGCTCCTTTGAAGTTCTCACTCTTAAAGTTGGAGGGCTGCAACCTATCATATTTGTTATAATTTATCGCCCCCAAAACCGCCTGGAGGATTTTTATCAGAACTTCCTGAATTTATATCTACTCTGGTTTTAAATTATGACAGAATTGTTCTTTGTGGCGATTTTAATATTCATGTTGATGACCCCACCAATGTTAATGCAACTAACTTTTTAAATATGGCCACTTCTTTTAACTTCAAACAACATGTCAAAGGGCAAACACATAAACATGGTCATACACTGGACTTGATTTTCACCCTGGGTGTCAGCATTTCCTCTGTGGAATTAGTGGACATGACCATATCTGACCACAGATGTATTGTTTTCAGCTGCGATTCGCCTGTTACTCATGC
>NC_060161.1:7137856-7141455 GCF_021292245.1 Micropterus dolomieu
CTTCATGGCCTCTTGCCTTGTTATATTTCTGACCTTTTAGTCCCATACGCACCAGCACGTACCTTGAGATCCTCGGGCAGAGGTCTGTTGTCTGTTCCAGAGTCTCGACTGAAAACTAAAGGGGACAGAGCGTTTTCTGTCAGGGCCCCGAGGCTCTGGAACAGCCTGCCCGAGGAAATCAGGTCGGCTGAGTCGGTGAACTCTTTTAAGTCCCTTCTTAAAACATACTTTTATAGGAGAGCTTTTCCCGATCTTATTTGACTTATCTTATTTTATCCCTTTTATTTTATTGTATTTTACTAATTTTATATTAAATTTTCATGCTCTTATCTTTTTTGTATTATTCTTTACACTTGTTAAAGCACTTTGTAACTTGTTTTTGAAAAGTGCTCTACAAATAAGGATTATTATTATTATTATTATTACTGACTTCAAGGGTCAGTTCCCAATATCACAACATATCTTCTCATATGCCTCTAATAGTATGAAGCCATGAAGATAGTTTGAGTTTAATTGACTCAGTTAGAAGGAAAACCAATATAAAGGAGCTGAATGACACCAGTGCATTGTTTCTCAACACTTCCACCCAAGGCTGAAAATTATAAAGCAACAACATTTATAAAAGCAAATTAGATTAGTTGCCTCTTTCCTTGTTCAGATGAATACAAACTAATGCAGTCTTGAATAACTCTAATAAGTCTCATGAAACATTTACTATGTTAATAAAATAATGCTTTAGATGTCTGTACCTGCACCTCCTGCACTGTGCAATGCAGCGAAAGACTATAATCTTCAATCTTTTTTTGGGTCCCCATTAGCTTCTACAAAGTGTTGCTAGTCCTCTTGGGGTCAAACTGTGTGGAAGAAATATTGAGCCATCTTGGATTTTACACTGATGACCCCGGCATCATACTGCTGACATAATTTCCTACCACTATCTGACAGTAAAATCTGTCTCAGAGAACTTAGAAAAGCCTGATTTTTAGAAATAAAAAATTATATATCCTGGCTGTCTACTGGCTAACACTAAAACATCTTGTATTTTTTGCCACCCTGGCATAGAACTAGGGATGCAGTGTCAGTATATATTGAAATATCTCGACAACTATTGGATGGATTTCCATGACATTTGGTTTAATTTTCTTGTTTCCATCAGGATGCATTGTAATAACTTTGCTGGCTTTACATCTTGCGTTGTCATCAGGTCAAAAATTTAATTTATCTAACTAATAACATTCCCATCAGCTCTAGCTGTACTTTTTGTTTTGTGCTAATTAGCAACTGTTAGCATGTTACTATGCTAAACTAAGATGGTGGACATAGTAACCATTATACCTAGTGAACAGCAGCATGTCAACATGCTGACACTGGCATTTAGCTCGGTACCACCTCACAGAGCTGCTGGCATGGCTCAAGTGTCAAGGTTCAAAGTTTATTCTTGCTTTCAGAAATTATAGCTGACAAAACAATCAGGATGTCACATGATCTTCACTGGCTTCACTGGTAGAGGTGAAATTGTTTTGTCAACTGCCGTTTCCACAGTCATAAATTAACTCTGAGCCTCAGGTTTGAGCCAGCATGGATAAGGGGACTTTCAAGTGCTCAGAAAGACATGAAAACTTGAACATGCACAATTCCAAGACACTGAGTAAATGTCTGCTGAAGATCCCGCAACATGACTGAGATCTCCAGAACAGCTACCAAATGGACCTTGAGTTAAAATTGATGGGTCTGTGTTGGTGTTACTTCAGGTTTTAGGGAGGAGATAGTACAGTTTGATTCTTCTGATCAGAAACTAAGGCAGTTTGAGGCAACATTACACAGCTCAGGAAAGGAAAGAAATTACACATCCACAAGGTGAACAAATTGTGCCACTGCCACTGTGTGTCTGAAAAGACCTGGGGGAGTGATGGCGGTGGAGACTGCCATGTCTGTTTGATTCTTTATCTCCAACATAATACAGAGCAGATTTTGACCCCTGCCATCTCCTACACAATCACACTACAGCTACACAAAGGTCTAAGAGAGAGATATTAAAGACCACAACTAATACAAAGGTTGTATGCATTACAACTGCCAATGGGAGATTTTTATGTGACATAAATAGTCAATCGTAAGGTGATGAAAACATGCTGTCACAAACTGGGGGGAAAGAAAAGCAGCTAATCATCTTGTTATCTATCATCTTGTATTCACACTGTAAGTATAAACAGCCCTACCATTGTGTGTTCTTGTGCGGCATATGAGGTTTGATCTATGTTCATTTGTAATGTGAATTTATATAGCTTTTCTCCCGGGTTGAATAACAGCAGAGCCCATGATGCCCCAGGCTGGCAAAGCCAGCTAAAGTGAGGGAGGAGACAGGCAATAAGAGTCCAGAGTGATGGACAGATGAAAGCAAAAGAAGACAAGAGTCTTGATAAAACACAGAAGTTGAAAGGGAGGTTGATGAAGGCTATGTACACACACACTACAGAGTTTGTGTCTACAAAATAGCATTAAAAACCCTGCTGCTTAGAGCGTGGCATTGCCTTTCTGTTAGTGGCGAGCTACAAGTAGGATGAAAAGATGCCCTCTGAAGGGAAGTGTGTATGTCATGGTTGTATCATGACCTGTCAATGACAACTTCAACCAAAGACCTTTCCTTGCTTCCCATATTTTTAGAGTTCTGAAGAAGTATAAATTTACAGGGAATTACAACAAGTCAAATCGTTTATATCAGAAACATGTTTCTTTCTGTTTAAAGGATAGGTTAGTTTTTTAAAGTCTGTCTTTAAACATTATACCTGAATTTACATTGAAAGCATTAATTCTATTTCGATTCAATTCAGTTTTATTTATATAGCGCCAAATCACAACAACAGTTATCTCTGAGTGCTTTTCATAAAAGAGCAGGTCTAGACCGTACTCTGTGATGTTATTTACAGAAGCCCAACAGTTCCCCACACACACAGAACAGAAATATTTTGACTGTTACGTTTACACAGATTCAGTGCCACATCACAGATGAGTCTCCCTGAGTCCAGGGTTACATGCAATATGTTTGGAATTCCCATTACGGGGTGAAGGAGAGAGAGAGAGAAAGAGAGAGAGAGAGAGAGAGAGAGAGAGGGATGGAAGGAAGGAAGGAGAGAGAGAGGGGAGGGAGGCAGCCTACACAATATACACACAGAGATAAAGACAGTAAAGGTGATGTTGCTATAGACTAAATGAAAAATGGTACAGATATTTATAGTAGTGTTAATGATAATAATCATAATGTTAATGATTATAATTACAATAATAACAATAGGACTAGTAACAATAGTCGTTGCAGCAGAGGGTGTCGAGCAGGAACACGGGGGCAGCAGGTGACCTGCAACCACAGATCCAGACTCCACAGCTCCAGAGCCAGAAACACCTGCAGGAAGTGATAGGAGGAGAGAGGAGAGGGACGAGAAAGCACAAGACTACCAGAAAGGGGAGAAGTTGTGTTAGTAACATGCAATAATGGGATGAGGTTGCATACAGAGGGAGAGAAAGTAGAGGAGAGAGGAGCTCAGTGCATCATGGGAAATCCCCCGGCAGTCTAGGCCTATAGCAGCATAACTAAGGGATGG
>NC_060161.1:7141555-7143003 GCF_021292245.1 Micropterus dolomieu
GACAGTAAAGGTGATGTTGCTATAGACTAAATGAAAAATGGTACAGATATTTATAGTAGTGTTAATGATAATAATCATAATGTTAATGATTATAATTACAATAATAACAATAGGACTAGTAACAATAGTCGTTGCAGCAGAGGGTGTCGAGCAGGAACACGGGGGCAGCAGGTGACCTGCAACCACAGATCCAGACTCCACAGCTCCAGAGCCAGAAACACCTGCAGGAAGTGATAGGAGGAGAGAGGAGAGGGACGAGAAAGCACAAGACTACCAGAAAGGGGAGAAGTTGTGTTAGTAACATGCAATAATGGGATGAGGTTGCATACAGAGGGAGAGAAAGTAGAGGAGAGAGGAGCTCAGTGCATCATGGGAAATCCCCCGGCAGTCTAGGCCTATAGCAGCATAACTAAGGGATGGTTAATTTAATTATTGGTTTCTGTAATTATTCCTGCTTTATACTGGCCTTTAAAGAAATTCCTTCCAAATTGTAGTGATGGGGGACAAAATCCACAGTCTTCTTTTGTGCAAAATATGTGTGAGCAACAGCGGAATCACAAAAACAAAGTAACAAGGTAATTAAGAGAAAAACAACATGTTCCTCTGGGATTTTCTCTGACAGTGTCAGTATCAGCGACAGTTCAGCTTAAGACATAATAAGGAATTCTTTTCTTTTTGTGCAATATTCCCTTTTTGTTTTCCCATACACTATTCTGTACTTAGCTGTGGTGTTACAGTAACACAAAGTGCACTAATTTCATTCTAAACAGACTGTAACTTTGAAAGATATCCAGTTGATTTGTTGAACTCAGCTGAACTTTTGAATGTACAGTACAATGAAATCACTTTAGAAAGAAATCTTTAAATTGGCAGTAACAGGACAAACGATTACAATGACCAATAAAGCCTGCACATATGAGTATGTAGTAATGTTTTAATCTTCTGACAAATCAGATTTATCTTGCAAACCACTGTGGGGGCCCTGACCCCCAGGTTGGGAACCATTTAGGTCATCTTGAAGACCGTTTCAATGACAACTTATGTCCTAGGAAACAGCCACAAGGCATATATACACTCACCTAAAGGATTATTAGGAACACCATACTAATACTGTGTTTGACCCCCTTTCGCCTTCAGAACTGCCTTAATTCTACGTGGCATTGATTCAACAAGGTGCTGAAAGCATTCTTTAGAAATGTTGGCCCATATTGATGGATAGCATCTTGCAGTTGATGGAGATTTGTGGGATGCACATCCAGGGCACGAAGCTCCTGTTCCACCACATCCCAAAGATGCTCTATTGGGTTGAGATCTGGTGACTGTGGGGGCCATTTTAGTACAGTGAACTCATTGTCATGTTCAAGAAACCAATTTGAAATGATTGGAGCTTTGTGACATGGTGCATTATCCTGCTGGAAGTAGCCATCAGAGGATGGGTACATGGTGGC
>NC_060161.1:7143103-7155180 GCF_021292245.1 Micropterus dolomieu
CACACCATTACACCACCACCACCAGCCTGCACAGTGGTAACAAGGCATGATGGATCCATGTTCTCATTCTGTTTACGCCAAATTCTGACTCTACCATCTGAATGTCTCAACAGAAATCGAGACTCATCAGACCAGGCAACATTTTTCCAGTCTTCAACTGTCCAATTTTGGTGAGCTCTTGCAAATTGTAGCCTCTTTTTCCTATTTGTAGTGGAGATGAGTGGTACCCGGTGGGGTCTTCTGCTGCTGCCCGTCTGGCACCAACAAACATGCCACGCTCAAAATTGCTTAAATCACCTTTCTTTCCCATTCTGACATTCAGTTTGGAGTTCAGGAGATTGTCTTGACCAGGACCACACCCCTAAATGCATTGAAGCAACTGCCATGTGATTGGTTGATTAGATAATTGCATTAATGAGAAATTGAACAGGTGTTCCTAATAATCCTTTAGGTGAGGGTATGTATTATATTGCATTTATTAACATTTACAACTGCACATCTGGATGATGGTCAGAACCCTTTATCGTCTTACTAACATTTAGAATAGCAGATGATTTAACAGTATAATAAAACATGATACCTTTCTACCTCCCACAGACCTGATCCAGGCACACTGGTGGGAAGTAGCAGCACGTAATGCTGTCTGCCCAGTGTCCTTTTGTAATTCTACCATTCAGGGTGCCAAAGCTGTACATTTTTAAATTCTACACATAGGCCCTTTAACCTCAACTGATTGAACAGTGACCCTTTAAAATGAAACAATGTTGACTTGTGACCCCTTATAATAGTCATAATATATAATGCCAAATGCATTACCTGTGAGCATTTCAACTTCATATATGTTCTTTATTTAAAGTGTTTGTGTTTGATATATTTTAAGAAGGCCTGAAAAGCTAAAAGTATTCACTGTTTCACAAAAAAAGAATTGTAATAAAATAAATACATAAGTTTAAATTGAATTTGATGGGTTTTCACTAAAGCTGCTTCCTGAAAGAGGGCGCCTTTTTTAACCTACGTAACATTGCTAAGTCAGGCATATCCTGTCTCAAAATGATGCAGAAAAACTGGTCCATGCATTTATTACTTCTAGGCTGGATTACTGCAATTCTTAATTATCAGGCTCTCCAAATAAGTTACTTAAGACTTTCCAGCTAATCCATAATGCTGCATAGTGTCAGGAAGGCTGAGTGCAGAGGCAGGTTACACAATGAAAAAATAAAAACCTTGGATTAACTTAAAAATATTGAAGTATTTGACATTGACTCAATGAATTTTTTTACTCCATGCAGCCATTTTTGAAGGTTGGAGCAATCTAATTATTTTAGGTTTGAGCAAATGAAATTTATAGTAAATCAAATTTTAAAAAAAAGCTTTAAATACATTTTGATCAATGACTACTCACAACACTTTAGAACACATTCATATTTATTGATGTAAATAAATAAATTAAGTCTCCTTCAGCTGAACACTAGAAACAAGACTTACATCAAAAGGCAAATCATGGAGCTGTGAATAGTAGCACGACTCCTAACACATCATGCAGTACCCATGGCGAATTTACCGGTATACATTTTCTAATTCAGGTGTGAGCCTTACTATCAGCTAAACACATGGTAAATTTGCTGCCCTAGTGGTTGATATTTTCACCCTGCTGCACACACTGCCCCACCCTAATCTGTGTCTATGGCAAAAAAAGTTACTCTGACATTACAGATTGTGGTGGGACAGTGTGCGCTACAGGGTGAAAATATAATAATAACCATTAGTTACAGTATATGGACCGTGTGTTTAGTAATCTTTAAATAAAACTCATTTGAACGTCGTGGCTTACACAAAAATACTTTAATACTAATACTAATAATACTTTAACTTAATTTAAATTGTCACTTGATGACATCACATTTGTAATAACATTTCCTGACAGAACACATTTTACCTTTATAATTATAGTTCTCCAAATTATTTTCCTCAAGGATTTTAAGATGACTTCAGTTCTCAAGATAGAAATCTTCTGGCCCTCTCCCTTGGTCTGAAAATCTAACCTGTCTACAGTACAAATCTGTGCTGCAATCATTATCTCCAGTTGTCCAGAACACTCGGCCTACTTCCGCCAAACTTGGGCCACCACATTTGTAAATATTGCAGTGAAAATGTAGCCATGTAAATAAAGCCTATTATAAAATGATCTTGGCTGTAGAAACACCATAAAATTTAACCACAAATGAGAAATAAAATCAAGCAAGTCTGCACAAATCAACTCCTATTCTGTGCTTTTCAGCTGGGTGCTCAGTTTATTGATTTTTTGGGGTCATCCTTTTTCCATCAAGCTCCAACAGGACCTTTGTACAAATTCAAAGGTGAATTGCAGCCTTTTTGGATATATTTTAGGTATATGAGCCAAAGAACAAGGCAAAAGCAAGCAACTCGTTCAGGACTTCTGTTCCTTCAATGACAATCTTAAAAAATGTCTTTTGGTTTCCCAGTGATAAAGATCACCATGCTTGCCTGCTCCAGTTTTTCAGCGCCTTAGGCTCAGTGTATGAATGTGTATGACTGGTGAATGCAGATGTAGTGTAAAAGTGCTTTGAGTGGTCGAAAAGACTAGAAAGGTGCTATACAAGTACAGAGCATTTACATTTAGTCTTGTTTCTCCTTCTGTCACTTCCTGCAGGTGTTTCTGGTTCCAGAGCTGGGTCTGGATCTGTGGTTGCAGGCTTACTGCTGCCCCCCATGTTCCCATTATCATTGAATTGAAATAATACAGCCTCTGTGCTTGACTCTAACCCCATACTCCTTCAGAATATCTCATTAACACTCAACACTGAAACAGTCAATTCATCCAATTCAAAGTAATTCAATCAGAGAAAGCTAAGAAGAGAAAAAGAGATACACAGCAAGAGGCTGATGGACATTGCCGAGAGCCTTGTGAAATAAAGGCTGCAGGACAGACGCTGAGCTGGCCTTCTTTCTGTGAACACAGTTGACTACTACTACTACTCAATAATATTGCTATGTCTTGTGTTGTCACACTTGATTGATGTTTGCCTGTTTGCAAAGTTGTTGAGTTGCTAGTTTTTGGTCATAAATAATGTAATTATAACAAATGCGTGTGTGCAGCGTTCCTTATTTATGACAGCGGTGAATTACGCTCTCAAACATTATGAAACAATTCTTACATAATGTTGCTTTATTGCTGTAGTTGCTCACTTGTGCTTGTCTGTTTCCAGACCCCAGGTTGAGGACCTCTGGCTACACCACGTACTGGCCTGATGTCCTGACAGGAGGATGTTGAAAAGTGTGTGAATTCATCTTAAATTGAATGGAGTTTTGAGTCACTCATCGGCAGTAAGCAGACAACCCACTGTTAAGGCCCTTCATAGTTAAGCTGCCATGTTATAAACAGCAGACAACAATCTGGAATAAAAGCCAAAACAGAATGACAACAAAAAATGACATACACACACAGATGCACACACACTCAGTGTTTTCAAGTTGCCATGCTGTGATGACAGGTGGCAACATTGTGTTTCATAAAGATGGGCTCCAGTGAATCTTATCGCAAGCTGTCATGCTCTGCAATAGACGAGCAGTGAAGCGTGATGAAGGATAACTGTGAAAGATGAGAGTGATGCTACTGTGCTGAAAGAGATTCCATCTGTTTATGTAGCTTACAGTGTCTGGCCTCCTTGTGCCTGGCATCAGGATTGACAATGGATGGGAATGTGAAATATAAACCTTATTATTCTATATATGCAATGTGTCATAGTGTTTTACTGTGCAAGTTGAATCATGGGGTTTTGATAATTGTTAACTAGTTTAGTTACTTGTCTGTTTCCTGTATTTATTTTTAAAACAACACTAAACTGGTTTTAGTTTTACAGTTTCAGCTTGCTTCTAGTAACTATTGAAGTGTAGTATCTCCTCTCTTGGTGCAAATGATTATTAACTTTAGACAAGCATTTCATTTAGTCCATAAAAAACCACCAAGGTGGGTTAAAAATCAGGGGGCCCCAGCAAAATCTTGGGCAGAGGAACCCCGACCGATCAGAGAGAGGGGGTCCCACCAGTAGGCCAGATCCGGGGCCACAGACAGAGGAACGGAAAAGAAAAGATATAAATTCAGGTATGTGTAGGTATGATGCAAATATGCACCAACAGGCATTGGGGGAATCCATGTGCTATCCTGCAAGGAAGAGGTATGATGCGAATTCGCGACAATCGGCGTCAAGGGGTTAATACCTGGCGGGGGGAAGGGAGGGTCATGGGCGCCAACACATGCCGCCATGCAGGAGGGAGCGCCTCCCTGCGTGGCGGGCATGTGCAAGTCAATCTGACGGCAAGGCGCGGCCACTGGGGGAGGCGAGCCAGTACTCGCTCCACCAGGGCCCTCTGCCGTCTGGGGGGGGGACCACATCATGAGAGACCCTCACACACAGTCAGAGGGGTCTGTTGGGTGTCCTCCCTTGTGTGGCGGGAAGAACCACACGAGGTAGCGTAGTCGCCCTCGTGGGTCCCCTGCCGTACCGCATCCCCACGGCCAGCTGCAGCCAGTCCATGCTGCGTCTGTGATGCCGTGGTTGGGGGAACGTGCATAATGTCAACAGCATCACACATTGCCCGGCAGATTTCTTCATCAGAAAAATATCTGTACCAGGTGTGTATATGTTCTGTCCACACGAAGCGAATGTCTGCTATCGTGGGCTCATACAGTTTCTGTGGGGAGGGGTGTGTTAAGGGACCTCTGATCGTGAACAGAGTGTACTGCTTGTTCCTTTGAGCTTCAAGCTGCAGATTAGCTATCATGCTGCACCATGTTCTGGTTAAAATCATTAACGTTAGTTGCACATTGATTTTATTGATCATTTGAATATTTTGTTCCTTCAACATTACGTTATCAATTAACCACTAGATAATAGATTATTGACATTGTTAATCGATTCATAATCATCCAAGTTCGCATCGCGATGCATCTAAAAATCAATAATTTTCCACACCTCTAGTGTGAACAGCCCAAGTGATTTTTCCAAGTTCGCATTTGGGCCACTTTCATTTGTGGTCCAAATCCGGATCTTTTGAAATGAAACTTCAGTCTAAACAGTCAGATCGGAATTGATGCAACTTTGACATCACTCTATAGCAGCTGTTGTCACAGTTCTGCTGTAGACGAAATCGAGGTGCACGAAAAAACTCCACAAAATGCCATAATTGAACATGTTGCTCTCCCTCTACTCTACCCTGCTATCATCTGCTCACAAATTTGAGAGCTCTCTTCAGAGTTACAATCCCCCACTGTGTTGTGGGTCATTTTCAGGTTGTGGACAGTTTACACTGGAGTATGATATGGGCCACATTTACACTAAAATGTGAACTGTCAAACAAGTCAGTCATCCTCTCACAGGTCCTTGGGAGGGCACGAAAGTCAGGTAGGTATTTTTTGTTTTTTTGGGGGGGGTGGGGGGGGATATTCACACACACACTTACACTTCTGTTTCTTACACGCACACACAACAGCTCGCACCACCTCTTTCTGTTTCACTCTCGCTGTATCATAAAGGGACAGACTCATTCAAGCTGTTGGTCAGCAGTATGAAAAACACAGCTCGCGTTTTGAACTTCTTCAGCCCAGATTTCATGTTAACAACTTCTGGATGATCTGTGCCAGATGTAAAAAATTTTAGCAGAAAAGATGAAAGGCTCAGGGTGACTTCTCAGCGAAAGGACAAGGCACTACAGACAAAAGAGCAGGTTAACCAGTTTTAACAGTCATGCAAAAGCAATAACAAAATTAGCATTTCATCACCTTAAAACACAGCCAAAGTTAGGAAACTTGTGACAACACACAATTTGGAAAAATGTATTTATGCTTTTATCTCTATCAAAATTGACTAGTGCAATGGAATTCTGACAGGACCCCCTAAAAATACCATCAGGAACCTGCATGTCATTCAAAATGAGTGAGTTCTGACCAAAACCAGAAGACACACCAGTTCTTAAATCTCTCAACATTAGTTGCCAGTAGCCACAGATTTGATTTTAAGGGAACAATTAGTAAGATTTTTTTATTATTTATTTATTTATTTGTTCAGGAAAGGCATGTGTACAAAACATACAGCATAATTTGTCATCTTTACAATACAAAATCCTTTCCCCAGTTTTTACTAATGTATTGGAGATGTGCCTATGCACAAAAAAAGAAATTGCATCCAGCAGGTCTTGTGGGCTTTAACTCTATCCATTAGGGAATGAGATAAAAGAGAAAAAGAAGAAAGGAAGAGAGAAAAATAATAATAATGAAATTATGTCCTTTTTGTAATTTTCCCAGAGTACTTCTGCTTAAAGCCCACCTTTAGCTTCACCTATCTCACATAAAACCATCTCGCAACTATATACAGTAGAACTTAGGGAGCTTACATTTAAATTGTCCACATGAAAGAGAGTGATGTAGCACTAAGTGTCATACAAAGTCTGTTCGCGTTGGGGTTATAAATTCAATCCATTTATTCCAAATTTGGTAGAACATGTCCCTTTGAATAGTAGAGAATAAGTCAACTTTTACATTTTAAATATTTCAAAAACTATTCCATACCAATCATCTAATCTAGGTGGTACTGGACTCAGCCACCTTCTAGTGATGTTTTACTTGCTGCCAAAAGGGCCTTTAGCAACTTTGTATCCTTCCTCTGTTTTTCCTGCCACCGTGCTGCCTTTATCAGCTCTATTTTGCCTAATCAGTTCACCTAAGGGTTTACTAAATAAGGCAAAGAGTAGGGGGGATATTGGGCAGCCCTGTCTGGTACCCCTCTCCAGAATAAAGGCATCCGAAAGGTTGAGGTTGAGTATATAACCCCCGATAAAACGTTTCAAAGCTCTCCTGAATTTTCCCTATTCTATGTTCGACCTCCTTTGTTTTAGGGTTCTTAATTTTATAAATTGTATTGTCAATTTGTTGTTTGCGTAATTTAAATAAAAATTTTTTGCAGACTTGCCTCCTACTTACGTCAGAAAATAAATTTCTTCTGCGTTTCTAGTGTGTATATATATCATCAATTTCACTCTGCAATTTTCTAACTTCTTGTTCAAATTAGGATTTATCCCCGTACTATCCGCCTGTTGCAGCTGTTTTAATTTTCGCTGGAGATTCACTAATTTCTGCCCTTTAAGTTTTTTAAATGATGCTGTTAATGAAATAATTTTCCCTCTCACTACGTCCCATGGCATCACTGATGATACTTATCCCGAATCATTTAGGTCTAGGTAGTCCTTGATGTCTTCCTTTAGACTCTCCACTATTTTCGTATCGTTTAGTATATTAGAGTTTAGTTTCCATTGGGTCCTTCTCACCTTCCTTTCTAATGACAGAAATAGAAATCGGACTATGGTCCGACAGGTCAGTTGTCCCAATATTACAATCCTTTATCTTAAACCTATCTGTGCTAAACATAAAAAATAGTCCATCCTTGAATAGTCTGAGTGTGGGAAAGAAAAATATGTGTAGTCTCTACTGGTAGGATACAGCTCCCACCACACATCTATGATGCCCAACTCTCCCATTAACGACTTCATAACGACCTGGTCATAGCTTTATTCTGGATAGTCTGCTGCGACGAGTCTAACAGGTTCAACCTAATATTAAAGTCGCCTCCACAAATTACTACTCCTTGGGAATTGACCATTAAATCAAAAATGTGTCTTTAGAATAACCATTCGCTCCCTGGTGCAGCGTAGACATTTAATAATGTTAGTTCATTACCCTCTATCTTCCCTGAAATCTTCATAAATCTTCTTCTATCATCTGTAATTTCTGATATATGTTCATAATTCAGTGTGTTTGATATAAGCAACTCCTCTTTTGTGGCTCGATTTATATGACGAAAAGAATACATGCCTAAAACCCAACCTGTTTAGTTTTGCATGCTCAGATTGACTCGTGTGTTTCTTGAGGGAAGGCTATTTGTGCTTTCTCTTTTTTTAATCTCGACAGAATTTTACTTCTCTTAATTGGATTTAGAACCCCATTAACATTGAAAGAAATCACTTTTACTGGTCCACGTTGCATTTAGTTCCGACTAGAGTAAAACAGTCACTCTTCCCTTCCAGACAAATAGTAAGCATTTCCTTTACAACAAATAAACACAACAAACCAACAGAACTAGAATAACAAATTACTTGAACATTGAACCATTTAACTCTTGTCAACACTTCCAATAGTGTGGACATCTCACTAACCTGTCTCCACTCTGAGGGATAACCCCTATTTCCTAAATGGATTGGAGGGCCCTCCTCTTTAACACTGCCTATGAAAAACACCCCTATAACACCCCTTCTATAAATAGACCGCGTCGTTCGTAAAATTCAGCTCGTTTATTATCTTTTAAGCCGATCTGTACCTCAATTGCCATGTCTGCTTTCAGACAAACCTCTTTGTTCTAAGTCAGTTTGTATTTCCAGACTGTTCTCGTCTGAAAGCTTGCAGCTTCTCTTTGAAACCTGTTGTTCCGCTGGCACGAGTTGTGTACCGACCCCGCACTGGCTGCTATGACCACCTCCAAATCCTCTCCAAAAGGGATTCTGATTGTGGGATTACTTTGACCGGCAATCCCTGGTCCGCCAGGGGTGACGTCGCCTCCTCCACTGTATCATAAGTCTTTGTCCCATCCTCATTAAATACTCTCAGCCGAGCTGGATACAGTGTCTGGAATTTGATGTTGTTTTCCTTAAGGACCTTTCATGCCTCTGCATATTCCCTCCGTCTGGCCAAAATCCCCGGTGCATAGTCATGATTGAGATTGATTTCACAGTTATTCCAATTGAAGGCTTTTTTTTGCCAATTTAAGTACTTCATCCTAAAACTTTGAAATGTTACTAGAATTGACCTGGGCTGGGTGCCAGCCGGAGGCCGCGGCATTTCAGTCAATGTCTCCTCCACGTTTTGCTGCCTCTCTTCGTTCCCTGCTATCCTCGCTTCCGCCGTGTCCAGCCTCGAATTAGTCTTTGCAATTTCCTCCTTATTGTCTTCCAATTGCTTTTTGTTATCTTTTCGAAAATCCTGTATCTCTCTGAGGATTAGTGTCAGGTTCGCTGGGTCTTCATCGCCCTCCATTCCGTTGCTGCCCTGGTTAGCCGCGGGGGAGCTAGCATCCTTGTGTTGTTGTGCCTCGTTAGTTTTATCAGTATTCAGAACCGACTTTTTTACCCATATGTTAAGACGTCATCCTGGCCTTCCAAAATATACAAATCATAGAGCAATGCTTGAGTTAATTTACCTTCAGGGGCATATTCCTTTCACTTTTGTCGAGAGACCTTTCCCTACGCTGCCAACCTTCAGGTGACCCGGAAGTTTCCCCAATTAGTAAGAATTTAAACTATTCTCCACCGTCAAATACTCATACTCCAAAATAAATGGGTTAACTCAGTCAGCTGTTCAGCAGCCTCCCAGTGAGCACTGCTGGACCAGGACAGAACACATTTTCTGAGACCATCAGAGGTCAGTTTAGAGGTCAGGGAATACAGTACAGCGGCTCTGACCGGGACTCTGACTTCAGTGACAACGAAGACACAGCGGGTTCAAGCGGGGACAACAGAGGAGCGAGAGGGAGGTTGGGCATCAGAGAGGCAGCAAGCGTGCGTGTAGAGCCAGAATAATGGTGAACTAGGGGTTTATTTCAAGGATTTTCAAGGATATGCTTTGCAAAGCAAGTTACATTAAGGTTTCTGAATTTACAAAATATTCAGAATAAAACTGACAAGAAAAGATGTTTAGCCCATTTGCTGGTCAAATACAGCTATACTTATTCAGACTCCAAACCTGCCTGCTTCCTTCTGGCCCTGCAGCTATGATGAAACAGTGATGAAAAACAAGACTACATAATGAAGCACTTGAAACACAAAGCTCTGTATGTCAGTGCTTGGAGGACACTTTAGACATCATTTCGGAACCTGTTGTTCCATACTGCAGTGTCTTTGAAGTGTATGTGGAGGACACTCTGAGGCAGACAGCAGCCCCCTATATGTTTAGTAACCAATAATAATCTAATACCCATTATCCTTCCACTGTTTTCTACAAGGAGACATAATTTCACTGAAGATGTGGCCAACAAGTTGACATCCTTATTATGTGAGACGTGGGAGGCTTGTTATTTGACAATGAATCATACTCATATAAGAACCTCCACAATGTGTAGTGTTGCAGGTAAAACAAATATGTTGCTGTTTGAAAAATAAAAGGAACATATTTAACAAGAAGGCTATTTTCTATCGTTCTACTTTACTGCTTAATTTTACATTTTCCTAAGATCAAGGCCTCCTATTATGATGCAACTATCCTTTGTAGTAAATAAAATGATGATGTACTTCTTTTCTCTCTTAAGTTTTCTTTTATTCAGTCTTTCTGAATTGAATGTGTACTTCTAAAAGTATTAAAAAGAGAAGGTACTAGTTAATTTGTTAACCCGTTATTAATCAGAAGGTTAAAGACCCACCCGATCCACGGATATAACTCTGCACTTCACTACAACCCACCTATGCAGAAATATCTTACAATCAGAATAATGCGCCCATTAAATAGCAGTGAAAGTAACTCAAAAGTAGCGTAAAGCATTAAAATTCAGAGACAGTAGTATTGTAATATAACTAATTAATCAAATAACAGTAACTAATAATCTATGATATATTACATTTCGGAAGTAACTTACCCAACACTGCAGCTCGGCCACTGTGGAGCAGGAATGAACTATTTGTTCACCACTCACATAGGTCCTCAGAGTCATTTGGCAGCCTGAGTTACTGCCAGCGCCGGAGATTGAAGGCAAGTCGGTGTCAGGTAACAGTCACTGGAGTGACATTACATATGTATTTTTGTAATTATGTGACAGTTAATAAAGCTTAACATTATTACAGTGCAGTGATGTACTATATTTTAACACAGCTGTACCATAACTTTAGTCCTGCTAGCGTTTACAGCGGATGAGAGTTGTTCTGGGTCCGCTCCACTTCAGTGCCCTGGCAGGGCTCTACCAGGGGCCGAATTATCTCCGAGGTAGTCTCCTCTCCAAAACAAACAGACCCGGTCATTAAAACATTGAACCACCACAACACTACCATAAGCCCCGTGGTGTGTTTACAGCTAACAGCTAATCCATGTCCGGGTTCGCCATAGAACACAACTTAACTTCACTTTTTATTTATCAACAGAGCCATGCTGTTGTTCCACAGCTCTTGATTTGTCAGAATCAGAATCAGCTTTATTTGCCAGGTATGTGTAAATTTGATTCTGGATTGTACATTGCTCTCGATGTGCTTACTTATACAATAATACAAAAATAAAATCACACACAGACTAAGGATACAGTAGTGAATTATTACCATTATTATGTACATGTCGGAGGTGGATGTGATATACAGGTACACATACACATACATGTACACAGGTACACATTGCGGTGGAGAAAGTGCAAAGGATGCTGGATGATCCAGTATTATGTGCAGGTGGATTTGGTTCACATTACATACAGTGTACAATATGACAATATGAACTGTAAGAACATCTTTGAAGTAGAGAATGATGAATAAATAATAAGTGTTAGCCAGTGAACAGGTGGCTGTTTAGAGAAAGAGTTACTGCACAGGAATTGTTCCGGACACATTTATTCATTTTAGCTGATGCTTTTATGCAAAGCGACTTACAATTGCTATATATGTCAGCAATTGCACACCTCTGGAGCAACTAGGGATTAAGTGTCTTGCTCAGGGACACAATGGTGTCTCACAGTGGATTCGAATCCGGGTCTCTCACACCAAAGGCGGCTTATCCACCGCACCATCACCACAATGACACTGTGAGTCAGAATTAGCTATTCATCAGAGTGATGGCTTGTGGGGAGAAACTGTTCTTGAGTCTGTTGGTACAGTGCTCTGTAGCGCCTACCAGAGGGGAGAAGCTGGAACAGGTTGTGTCCAGGGGTGAGATGGATCTGCAGTGATGTTTCCTGCCCGTTTCCTGACTCTGGAAATGTATAAGTCCTGAATGGAGGGCTGGTTGGCACCGATGATCTTTTCTGCAGTCCTGACTGTCCGTTGTA
>NC_060161.1:7155280-7165096 GCF_021292245.1 Micropterus dolomieu
GGAGAAAGTGCAAAGGATGCTGGATGATCCAGTATTATGTGCAGGTGGATTTGGTTCACATTACATACAGTGTACAATATGACAATATGAACTGTAAGAACATCTTTGAAGTAGAGAATGATGAATAAATAATAAGTGTTAGCCAGTGAACAGGTGGCTGTTTAGAGAAAGAGTTACTGCACAGGAATTGTTCCGGACACATTTATTCATTTTAGCTGATGCTTTTATGCAAAGCGACTTACAATTGCTATATATGTCAGCAATTGCACACCTCTGGAGCAACTAGGGATTAAGTGTCTTGCTCAGGGACACAATGGTGTCTCACAGTGGATTCGAATCCGGGTCTCTCACACCAAAGGCGGCTTATCCACCGCACCATCACCACAATGACACTGTGAGTCAGAATTAGCTATTCATCAGAGTGATGGCTTGTGGGGAGAAACTGTTCTTGAGTCTGTTGGTACAGTGCTCTGTAGCGCCTACCAGAGGGGAGAAGCTGGAACAGGTTGTGTCCAGGGGTGAGATGGATCTGCAGTGATGTTTCCTGCCCGTTTCCTGACTCTGGAAATGTATAAGTCCTGAATGGAGGGCTGGTTGGCACCGATGATCTTTTCTGCAGTCCTGACTGTCCGTTGTAGTCTGTTCCTGTCCTTTTTGGTGGCAGATCCAAACCAGACAGTGATGGAGGTACAGAGGACAGACTGGATGATGGCTGTGTAGAAGTGGATCAGCAGCTCCTTAGGCAGGTTGAGATTCCTGAGCTGACGCAGGAAGTACATCCTTTGCTAGGCTTTCTTGATGATGGTGTCAGTGTTGGGCTCTCACTTTAGGACCTGGGATATAGTGGATCCCAGAAACCTGAAGGATTCCACAGCAGACACAGGGCAGTTGAGTATGGTGATGGGGGGCAGAGTTGGGGGGCTCCTCCTGAAGTCCACGGTCATCTCGTTTTGAGCGTGTTAAGCTCCAGGTTGTTCTGGCCACACCAGAGAGCCAGCTGATCAAACTCCCATCTGTAGGCCAGTGCTAATAGTCCGGGTTCTGGATGTGATGTTCCCCAGTCTCACCTGCTGACTCCTGTCAGTCAGGAAGTCTGTGATCCACTGACAGGTGGAGGCTGGCACAGTGAGCTGGGTGAGTCTGGTGCTGAGGATGTCCGGGATGATGGTGTTGAACGCCGAACTGAAGTCCTCAAACAGGATCCTTGCATACGTCTATGGAGAGTCGAGGTGTTGCAGGATGTAATACAGTCCCAAGTTGACTGCATCATCCACTAACCTTTTAGCCTTGTAGGCAAACTGCAGGGGGTCCAGCAAGGGGCCTGAAATGTCCTTCAGGTGGGCCCAACTTCACATAGCTCCAGTGATCTGATTAAGATCTGTGTGAAGATGGGGACCAGCTGGTCAGCGCAGATTTTCAGGCAGGATGGTGACACACCGTCGGGGGCCAGGAGCCTTCCTGATCTTCTGTCTCTAGAAGAGCTGGCGCACATCCTCTTCACAAATCGTGAGTGCAGGTGAGGGGTCGGAGAGGGGGGGTGAAAGCATGGCAGTCGGGGAAGGTGACTGAAGATGGTGTAGAAGTGGGGGAGCGGTGTGACTGTGGGCTTTTCAAACCTACAATAGAAACCATTCAGCTCGTCAGCCAGGCGTTGAGTACCAACAGAGTTGGGGGATGGTATCCTGTAGTGAATGAGTGTCAGTTAGTTCGTCCACGTCAGTGCCTGCAGGAGGATGGCAAGCACCGCAACAACCGCAATGTTCATACTGTACACAGGGCGTGTTAAATTAATAAATGCTTCAAAAGTTCCACAACCGTAACAAGCTCTGTAACGGTTCAAGGACGGATCGCCATGGGCTGTACGTGACATGACTATGAAGTTGTGAGTGTTGCCATACTGTTTATTTTAAAGGTTAGCTAACTTGGCGTTAGCATATTGTGTGGCCAATGAGGCTAGCACGCACTGTTGGACTAACATTGTGATCCTGAGGGACAGTCCAGAGAAACTGCAACAGTAAGCCTCATTTAAATCTCACTAACTAAGGAGCGTAGTGTGTCGAAAGCCTGCAGCTGTTTTTCATGTTGCTTTCTGTGGAAATTTAGTTACATATAGTATAGTATAACATTACTATAGCGCAGTGGTTAGTTGCCATTCTGCTCCACACAGGCGTGTGTGTGTGCATGCGTTGCTGCGGTATGTGAATTGACTGGTGGGACACTTAATATGCTGTCTTTACTTTGGAAGTTGATGGCTGAGGTTTGCTCTGTTGAAGTCCCCAAGAACAATGAGCAGGGAGCATGGATGTTTTTTCTCCACGTTAGTTATCTGGTTGGCCAGGTGTAGTAACGCCTCACTAACACAGGCCTGAGGTGGAATGTAAACAGCGACCCGGACAAACAAGGAAAACTCCTGCAGTGAATAAAAGGGTTTACAGTTTATGAATTATGTCTCTAAGTGAGGGCTGCATGATTTCTTCAACACTGTGACATCTGTACACCAACCTTCATTTATGTAGAAACAGAGTCCGCCTCCCCTTGTTTTTCCCGTGAGCTCCGTTACACAATCCACACATAAGAGATTAAATCCCGGTAGATGATGTGCGCTGTCCGGGATGTGCTCCGTGAGCCAGGATTCGGTAAAACAGAGGGTGGCAAGTCCCAGTTTGTTCTGTTGAGGAGCAGCTGTTCGCCTATTTTGTTGGCCAGAGAGCGTACATTCGCCAGGTGGATCGAAGGGAGCGCAGTGCGAAAACCCTGCCGTCTCAGTTTAACCAGTGCGCCAGCACGTTTCCCCCTTCGACGTCTCCGGTATATCCTATATAGAGCTGCCACTCCTCCAACTAATAAGTTCCAGGTTCAATAAAGAGCGGTGGAATAGAGTGAGCAGTTGAAATTCCAATGTTTAAGAGCTCTTCTCTGGTAAAAGTTACCAGAGAGGGACGTCAGAAAACAGTGTTTATAAACAAAAACAGAAAAAGCACTACGGAGCGTGCAGAGGCGGACGTCTGCAGCGACATCTTGGTATCCCCTGGTGAACAACCTGGCAGTGCTTGAGAGCAATGTGCTCATGTTTGTTTCTCTCTGTCTGCAGAATCCGGACCTGATGCAGCCCATTCTGCATCCAGACGTGCCAAACTGCTGCATTTTTATTATATCTTAATATTTCTTCGTTCCTTTCTCTGTGCTGGAATCCTTTTAAGAACTTGGTAGCTTTATCCAGATAGATTTTTTTAATAGTGTTTTATTCATATAGTGTGTCAAGCTTATTATTTCAATATATTCCCCGCAAATCTGAAGTTAATATATAGATTTAACTCATTGGTTAGGGACGTTAGGCTACTGTATGAATGAGATATAATGATAGTAGTTAGAATTATATATGTACAGTCAAGCCCGAAATTATTCATACCCCTGGCAAATTCTGACTTAAAAGTTACTTTTACTTTTATAATGACCCAAAACACACAGCAAACGTGGTGAAGAAATGGTTAGCAGACAAAAACATTAACGTTTTGCAGTGGCCCAGCCAGAGTCCTGACTTAAATCCCATTGAGCATCTGTGGAGGGAGCTAAAGATCAGGGTGATTGCAAGGAGACCCTCCAACCTGAAAGAGCTGGAGCTCATCGCTAAAGATGAATGGGCAAAAATATCAGTGGAGACATGCAGAAAGCTGGTCTGTAAACACTAGCAGGACTAAAGTTACGGTGCAGCTGTGTTAAAAATATAACTTAGCACAACATAACTGCTGTTGTAATAATGTATGTAATTATGCTTTATTAAATGTCACAAAAGTATCAAAATATATATTAGACAGTGACTGTTACCTGACAACAGACATGCCTCTCATTCCCCGGCGCTAGCAGTAAGTCAGCCTGCTGAGTGAAGACAGACTGAGGAGGACCCATGTGAGCGCTGAACGATTAGTTCATTCCTGCTCCACAGTAGCCGAGATGTCACGTGAAAAATGAACGACTCAAACCCAGAGACCCACAGTTATGAGTCCTGAACTAATCAATTCTGTTCTCCACACCATCTTCGCTTGATCGTTGTTGCTCCCAACCTGGTTCACTCACCCTCATCCTCCATTCTGTCGGCTGGGCTCGTCCTCCGGTCCTCTTGGGCTTCCTCCACGGCGCCCTCCCGGCTCCCCTTGCCTCACCGCCTGCACCTCGGTCCCCCGTGTCTACGTTCCCTGGCATCCACCTCACCTCCATCTCCTCTTCCCTAGCCCCTCTGTTAAATCTCAATAAGCCTCCTTCCCACTGAGCGTTGCGTTTGGGTCCCTTCTGTCATGTCTTATAACGTGTCATTTCTAATCAAGAAACAACTTGCTGGTTGAATAAAAGTAACTTTAAGTCAGAATTTGGGGTATAAATAATTTCAGGCTTGACTGTATATATGGCTGGTCTGGTTGTATACTCAGGAAAGATTGTGAAAATGGACAGGTTTAGCTGCAGAAGTGGCAACATATTTCTGTGGTTTTTACATGGTTTGAATTTGGTTGTGGCCCTATGGAGCTTTATAGAAAGATGATCAAGAGGTACATCCATCCATCATCAACCGCTTATCCCGCATACAGGGTCGCGGGATAATCAAGAGGTAAATTTGTCAATTAAAGCAAGCCAAGCAGCCTTCCTTGTTTTAGAACTGCGCTGTTTTTTAATTGCCCACTAGTTTAAATTAGCGAAATGACTCTGAAAAGCTTAGTTCATTATAATGAACAGATTTGAAGGTTCGAGCCAGTAAAAAGATTCAAACTTCCCATTACTATGTTGTATGTTTAAGGAGTTCTGAGTGTTTAAGTGAGATGTTTCCCCATTGTATTTTGTCATCATACTCCTTTGTATGCCAAGTGATTTAGCCTGTTTCTTGTTAAATTTTTCAATTCAATTTTATTTATATAGCGCCAAATCAAAAACAACGGGTATCTCTGAGCGCTTTTCATAAAGAGCAGGTCTAGACCGTACTCTGTGATGTTATTTACCCAACAATTCCCACCAAGAGCAGCACTAGGTGACAGAGGCAAGGAAAAACTTCCTTGAGCAGAACCATGGCTCAGGGTGGGCGGCCATCTGCCTCGACCGGTTGGGGTGAAGGAGAGAGAGAGAGAGAGAGGGCAAGAGAGAGGGCAAGAGAGCGAGAGAGAGGGCAAGAGAGGAGCAGAGAGAAAGAGAGAGAGGGATGGAAGGAGAGAGAGGGGAGGGAGGCAGCCTACACAATATACACACAGAGGGACAGACAGTAAAGGTGATGTTGCTATAGACTGAATAAATAATGGTACAGATATTTACAGTAGTGTTAATGATAATAATTGTAATGTTAATGATATTAATAACAATAACTAGAACTGCAAGCAGTTGTAAGCGGGGTCCAAGCCTCCCGGCACAAGCGGCCCCTCTTGGCCCCGCGGAGGGCGCGTGAGTCGGTCCGAGCGCTCCGCCGTTGTGTCGCACAAGGTCCCCACGTATGGTGTTGATGGGCAATTCCAAACAGAGGCAAAACTTCCTGCCTGTGAAAATGCTTTAGGGATGTATGGGATTTAGTGAGAGATTTGAGCTTCGCTTTTAGCGCCACTTGTTGGCCGAACTGCACCAAAATCGTCATGTGTGATCAGGGCCCCTGGGGAACAATTGCCCCAAATTTGGTGTCAATCGGAGTTGTGTTTGTGGAGATGTAAAATGCATGTAAGTCTATGGGATTTTTTTGAATAGCGCCAACTAGGGGCTAACCAAATTTTGCACAGCCCCTCAGGGGGGCATGCCACATAAGGTCCTGAAGTTTTGCGTTGATCGGCCTTTCCATTCCAGAGATATGTCATACTTGCTGTTTTTAGCGTTTTCGCAAATATTTTTTAGCTTGTAATTGGGACATTTTTTGTCAGATCAAAATTCCCTCTACAAACTTTCTTTGGCTCGGTCCAGAGATGGTCTGTGCCAAGTTTTGTGTTGATCGGACTTGTGGCTTCGGAGGAGTTAATTAAAATAGGTTTTCCATTTATCGCACAGAGGCGTGTCCTATACCATCGGAATCGGCAGCATCCCCCAAATACGTAGACGTAAGGTTTATCAATGTGCAATGTAGTGAGCCGTAGTTAGCCTGCAAAATATCCTTTGGTTGAAAATCCCATTGAAATGAATGGGGTGTTTGAGGTTCGATTATAGCGCCACCTTTTTGCCAAAGTGCACCAAATTTTTCATGTGTCATCAGGGCCCCAAATTTGGTGTCAACCAGACTTATAGATAGAAAAGAGATATAAAATGCATGTAAGTGAATGGGATTTTTTTTCACGTCTTTAATCTGCAGTAACAGCGCCACCTATGGGCATATTTAGGCGAATTTTGGTGCCTGTATTAAGGGGACCATGCTGAACAATTTGGCACTGGTTGCATGTCAGTGTGACTTGTGGTTATGGAGGAACAATTTTCTTGGATTAAATAGCGTAACCTAGGGGGCGAGTTGCACCAAATTTTGCACAGGTCCTCAGGGGGCGTCCCACATTAACTCTCCAAATTTGGTGTTGATCGGCCATTCTAAAGTGAAGATATGACATAATTTCCTGTTAGTAGTTTTTTTAGCAAACGTTTGCTAGCATATAATTGCGACATTTTTTGTCGGATCAAAATTTCCTCTACAAACTTTCATCAGCTTGGTCCAGAGATTATCTGTGCCAAGTTTGGTGTCAATCCGAATTGTGGCTTTTGGAGGAGTTAATTAAAATAGGTATTTCAGTTTTTGCGATGTAGCGGAAAAAAAGTTTAGGCGGAAATGGGCGTGGCCTATACCACGAGATTCAGCTCGATCCCCCAAACACGTGGATATAAGGTTTTTGATATCCACCACTGTATGCGGGAGTTACAACGATTTGAATGGGCCAAACTTTGGACCTAGCCGTCGTCTGATGGGCCTGGACCTACCCTGTGAGTTTCGCGTCCCTAGCACTTATTGTCTAGGCTGCAGTAGTGGAATTAGGCGAAAATGCATGGAAGAATAAAAAAAAAAGATTTCAAAAAATAGATTTGAAAAATCTGGTACTGGGGTAACCAGCCCACTCGGGCTTGGCTACTTACATATTTCGAAATGTACATTAGTGTCATAAATATATTATTGTTGGCTAAATAAATAGTTTGACAGATTAAGTTCTGTATCTAAAACATATTGGTTTCATTGGGACCCCTCTGAAAGGTAGACATACATTATGCTATAAATAGGTTTAAAATGGTTTCCTAGATTGGGGTGATAAACACTTGGTAACCCTGATAATCACTACAAGTGTGTGTCCAGTTGTTGATCCAGTTATGTTCACATGTCAATGGAGGCTGACCCCCTGGATCTTGACCCTTTCCACTGGTGTGTGTACTGTATGTATGTACTTACAGGGGACCTCCTGCACTGTGCAGAAAGCTGATATTGTGCTGCTACTACAACAGTTATGAAGTACTGGTTGGATATCTATTAAAGCCTTCCACTAACCTCCCACAATAGTGCTTTGGTTCATTTTGACGGTGTTTATTGAGTTACCACCTTGTGAGGTTTTTAAAGGAAAGTCTCATCTTCTGTGTTTATGTGCTCAGTGCCTCTTGAGATCATTGGAATTACACATTTTGGATAGCTCTCAAACTGTTTGACCTACCTTAGATCACAAGTTAGCAGCCCCAACAGTCTGAACAGCAGGAATCCAGCCGAGGCACATCCTGTTAAGAAGAATCAACCCCACTGGAAAGGGTCAAGGTCATCTTTCCTGCATACCAGAGCACAGACGCTCTCCAAATTAAATTAGCGTGAATGCACGTACATATACCCTCAGTTCAGAGGGAAGCCTAGCTGCTGCAGTGACAGGGGTGACAGGTCAGATAACAATTGACGGTGTTATTCCAGGAGCAACCCCCGAGCTGTTTGCTCTGCTAATGCAGTCTTGGAATATGATACTCAGTGCATTTTGTGATCTGTGTGTTACTTATGTAATGTATGTAAATATAACATAATGTAAACTTGATGTCACCTTGCAAAGTACGTTTTCCAGGATCGGAATCCTGGGAATGAGGATCAGGATCCTTTCAGTTTGTCAAAAATTATTCAGACTTTTGTTCAAATTGTATATTTCCATTTTGATGCAGACGTCGTGTAAATGCCAGGTTCTTCCGATGTCTCTGGTATTCTCTCTTGACTCGCTGAGAGAAAAGCATGGCTGTCTAATAACTTCCTTCAGTTAAACGACACAAAATCAGAAATCATTGTATTTACTCCCATTGGAACCAGCACTAGCTACCTCAAAAACCTTACCACTAGCGTGGCTGTCTTCTGAGATAACATTTTGATAGAAGCTCGCAACCTTGGTGTCATTTTTGACTCAGAGCTGTCTTTTGATGCTCAGGTGACAAAAGTGGCACAGTCCTGATTTGTCCAGCTTAGACAGCTGACTAAGATTAGAACATTACTCTCCTCTGCTGACTTAGAGAAGGTCATCCATGCCTTTATTTCCTCAAGACTCGACTACTGCAATGCTCTGTATTGTGGTATTATTAAGGGAAATATTGAACTTAGATTACTGCTCATTCAAAACTCTGTAGCCAGGCATTTATCTCGCACTATCCCTTCACTAGTTACCTGTGAGTTTTAGAATTAGTTTTGTAGATTTTACTACTTGTTTTTAAAGCCCTGAACGGCCAGGCTCCTGACTACATCTGTGATTTGATAACTCTCTACAAGCCAGACTGATGCTTGAGATCCTCTGACAGGGCTCTACTAATGGTTCCAGTCATTAAAGGTGACCAAGGCCTTTGCTGTTCGGGCCCCTCAGCTGTGGAACTCCCTGCCCGGAGATCTCAGGCAGGCAAACTCAGTGGCCTCCTTTAAATCTCTTCTAAAGTCTCACTTTTATCATTTGGCGTTTTTATAAACGTTATATGACTGCTGTTGTTGTTTTATTTAATGCTGTTTTTATAGTTGATTTTTTAATTTATTTTAATTCATTTATATTTTTAAGTATGGATCATTTGTTTTTCTGTACAGCAATCTGTAACTTGGTTTTGAAAAGTGCTATACAAATAATCATCTGGGGCTATCCCTACTATAGATTCCATGTGATCACATAAAGTCAGTGGAAGATTTCTATTAGAGTAGTATTTTACATGTTACATCTAAAATTGTCTTGAGACAGCTGTGATAAAATGCTCTGGCTCCATAGTTTCTGCTCACTTTCTGTTCATGTAACAATTGCACAAAGAAATGCTGCCTTTCTCTCTTTATGTCAACATGGAGGGCACAGTCATCTCGTTAGAATAAATTATTAGCATTGTTACAGAACAAAACCTTGGCCAGTCTAATGATCATACAGTGTGAGCATGGGTTCTGACCGTGCAGAAAGCCCAATTAAAACATATAGTGTAAGTTAACACAATGTTATATTAATAATATTGCAAAAATCAGGGACATCCTGTCTAAAAATGATGCAGAAAAACTAGTCCATGCATTTGTTACTTCTAGGCTGGATTACTGCAATTCTTTATTATCAGGCTGCTCGAAAAAGTCCATTAAGACTCTTCAGCTGATCCAGAATGCTGCAGCTCGTGTTCTGACAGGAACCAGGAAAAGAGATCATATTTCTCCTGTTTTAGCTTCTCTGCATTGGCTTCCAGTAAAATCCAGAATAGAATTTAAAATCATTCTTCTTACCTACAAAGCTCTTAATGGTCAGGCACCATCTTATCTTAAAGAGCTCATAGTACCTTACTACCCCACCAGAGCACTGCGCTCCCAGAATGCAGGGTTACTTGTGGTTCCTAGAGTCTCCAAAAGTAGACTAGGAGCCAGAGCGT
>NC_060161.1:7165196-7170802 GCF_021292245.1 Micropterus dolomieu
TAGACTAGGAGCCAGAGCGTTCAGCTATCAAGCTCCTCTCCTGTGGAACCAGGTTCCAGTTTGGGTTCAGGAGGCAGACACCATCTCCACATTTAAGAGTAGGCTTAAGACTTTCCTCTTTGATAAAGCTTATAGTTAGGGCTGGCTCAGGTGAGTCCTGAACCATCCCTTAGTTATGCTGCTATAGGCCTAGACTGCCGGGGGATTTCCCATGATGCACTGAGCTCCTCTCTCCTCTACTTTCTCTCCCTCTGTATGCAACCTCATCCCATTATTGCATGTTACTAACACAACTTCTCCCCTTTCCGGTAGTCTTGTGCTTTCTCGTCCCTCTCCTCTCTCCTCCTATCACTTCCTGCAGGTTTTCTGGCTCTGGAGCTGTGTAGTAAAATTGAATTGTTCAAGGTTAATACAGTTGCAGTGTCGGCCCAGCTTTAGGGTGTGGAGGTGAAGTGCATCAGACTTTTATGTGTTTGCAGTGAATGTTTACTGTGAACTATAATGACGACCATTCCCTAACTTTAGCCACATTGTAATTGATACACTGCTGACATTTATGTATCATCCACCCCCAGTGCAAACAGTTGTATGAACACAAGCTACTTAAAAAGATACAAAGCTGTGTGAAAGTTTGGAAGAAAAACTCCAGTCTTTCTCTTCTAGGATCTTCTCATCTGACATCAGAAGGCAAACAAATGTGGGGTTCCCAATTTATTGGACAGTTACTATAAGAGATAAATCTGATCCACATTCCATGTCTGCCCTGCTTTTTTCTTTTCCCCACTCATAGCTCTTAACCATGAATACAGAGGGAGAGACTAATCCAAACAGGCAGGCCTTCCTTCAGCATATTTTTCATCCCGGGGAGAGGAGTCATGACTACAAAAAAGGGTCGTGTGAATGCTGTGTACCTTCTGCCCCTGTCTAATGAAACTGTGACCTGAGAGATAAATGCACTCTCACTTTTCTCTCTCTTTGCAAGCACCGACACACATGCACATTCCTTCTGTCCCTTCACTCTACACACACTTTTACACCTCAGAGTGTTGAGCATGTCCTACAATGTGTCCTGGACGCAGGAATCAGTTATCAGTTTTCAAAGCAGATAGAAAAACAAGCCTGAGCCTGACATGCCATAAGATCGCACTGGTATGTAATCACAAAGAGAGAGGGCTATACCCACATGTTATATAGGGCCTGTGTGTATATTTGTGTCTATACATGCACACACTGAGGCGGTGAGAGAGAAGTATTGAGCTGAAGGGCGCGGGTTAACCAAACAATGTCCATAATCTGCCAAGTGGCTGCTATCGCCGCAGCTCGGCTCAGTTTATTTACTGAACCTGGGGACAAGAATGACGCCATGCCAGAGAACCACATATGTTGTATGCGTGGGGAGAAGTAATAACAATTGGAGAAGACAGCTGGAGTGTTTCATTACAGAGAAAACCCAGTGGGACGGGGATGCAGGGCAAATACAACACCGCTGTCAGGGTCCTACACCATCCTATAATGATACTGCAGGTCAGACTCATCACAATCCGTGTATGGTTCGTTCTCTGAAAATTTTGTTTCAGAAACAAATCAGAAAAAAAAAAAAAAAAACAGACTGTTTTTTATGTTTTTGTATTTCTGTTTTAAACAAATGAGCTGCGTTTTGTTCAATCTATGAGCGGTGTTGCATCCCTACTGGTTTTCAAACTAACTGGCTGCTGTACACGTGCTCCTGATGTTCGCAACAGCTGTGGTCTGCCTCCGTCCCCAGATTGGTCACACTCACATCATATAGGCTATATCTTTTCAAGTCTCATCCCATGTCATAGTGACTGTGGCGAATATGATTGTGGAAGTGAGCTCTGTATAATACCAACGTACGAAAGATCGTGTCAAGCTGGGTTCGAACGTTGCTATGCCAGCGAGCCACTCAAAAACTCAGGATTCTCCTATTTCTAGTCAAATATGGATTAAGTAGGTCAGCATCCAGGTAGCATTTTGTTTTTGGCTGATCTCAAGCAGCTGCTTACCTGAGCGATCAATGCGAAAATGTGTGCGAACTACAGTGGAGAAGGGGGAGCTTTTCTCCTCTTAATAAGACATGAGCTCCTCTGAAAATATGATGACATTTTTGGGGGTCTGTAAAATTCTTGCCATTAATTTCTATTTTCTGTATCATCATGGATCATGCGTAAATCAGGAGCGCCAGGCTGCATCCAGCCAGAGGGAATGATCACCCAGCATGGCGATTTTGCTTGTGTATGAGACGCATCCAGGCCGCATGTGCATATGACGCCCTGGGATCTAGCTAGCTAGCTAGCAATGTTTGTGTTTAAGGAGTTGACAGCCCCCCCCCCCCCCAGGCAAAGTTAGTGCCTAAACCTAAGTCAGTAATGCATATGCATGTCGACCGGCTAACCCTACAGCTGCGCACATCGGCCTTGCTAGCAGGTAGGGTTAACCTCCTTTGTGCTGCAACGCTACTGCAACGCTAACGCAAACTGCAGCATATCATACACACACAAAATTGCCATTTTACGTACAATAGCCACAGTTTTTCCAATGCGTGTATATACGACGCCAGAGATGCGATCCAGTTGGATCACCGATCATCCGCAGCGCACCGGCAATGGTGTATTGTGCTATATACATTTAAATAATGAACGAAAATCACCCAAACCTTTTAACCCGTGTATGATTTGGTAATGTACACCTCTCTGAATTAACAGTTCATGTTTGCTGTGTACCATTGGATATACTGACAACTATCACCATCATCTGAATTCATTTGATCCTTAAGAAATCTTAAAAACCGGAGGATTCTCAGGCAAATGCTGAGGTCTTTCTGTTTCTGTCCCAGTTGCAAGTGAGTTACAAACTGAACGTTGAACCTCCTGTTTCTCTAACCCACTTATTTTCAAGCTCATCGTAATTACATTTAAAAATGAAATTCCAGTTTGATTTATTTTATACTTTTAGCTACTAGTTACTTTTCAGATTCACATCAACAATACAAAATATAATAGCTACATTTTAATGTGTTATAATAGGTGAAGATATGACTTGGTCAAGAGCATTGATCTCCAAGGAAGTAGTAAGTAAAATAGTTACAATCAGTTCCTCCAGGATTTCGCGATGTTGCAATCTCAACTATTAACACAAATTCAACAAATCCCCATGAATTCAGCGCCACTTGCAATTTTGAGCAATCGCTGCAACTTTTCTGAATATTTGACCAAACATCACTGTTTCGCAAAACGTTGTCATACGCCAGCTTGTCACTTCCTTGTCTACAAGACTCAGATGATGTGTGATACCAAAAAAAAAAGGATCGTGAAAAACAATATTCACATCTTCTTTTCTGAAGCGCAGATAAACTGTTTTGCCAAATGTGCAGTAGTGTGGTTGAACAAAAAAGAAAACACTTTGCCCCCTCAAAACATATGAGGAGATTGGCAAAAACGCATGGAGGACGTCAGATGGACAAATCACTGTGACACAGGCTGCATCTCAGTTAATTGCAAGCGCTGCAAGAATCAAGGTTAGCTGGTTTAAATATGTAGGGTTAGGGTTAGGCCCACGACATCCTGGAGGGACTGTTGAATGATCCAACTATAATTCTAAGTTAAAGAAATCACATACCTTTTTTTTTTTTTTTTACTTATTCCTACAATTTCATCGCATAACATTCCCAGAACATCACAACTTTCATAGCAATTTATTAGAAAAGCCACAAAAACAAAAACAGGCATTTTAGGCCGCAACAATCACAAAAAAGGCCTGCTAAATCCTGGAGGGACTGAATAATGCGTCAATAGTTCTAATCCAATGTTATTAAATGGGCCATTCTGCATAATGAGTATTTTTACTTTTGTTACTTTTAGTACATTTTGCAAGTGAAGTGTGTCAACTTCCAGATCAGCCAGTTGTAGTTCTACTTGTGTGGTTTGTTTACAGCTGCTTACAGGAGAGTTGGATACTGGTTAGAATGAATATGATGATCTGTCTGATTTGTTGTTAGCTAGCTAGCTTGCACATCGCTGCACTGATTCTGAGGTAAATGATACTGTTGTAAAGTTAGGAACAACGACCAGCCATATTACCGATATACTTGAAGCAATCAGCTACTACAAAGTGACTTTATTTTATTACAAAGAGGCTATACACTGTACTGACTGAGCCAATATAAACACATTTTACAATTCATTGTAACTTCATTATAAATGCTCAAATCTGTGCCAGAATTTACTCATACTCATAGTGACACCTACCCACAGCAATAAGAAGCTCTTTGTTATAATCATCATTTGATTTACATGATGTTTTCACAGTGTGGTCCACACTTCACCCATTGGGACCATAACATGTAATTAACATGTGCTAGCGCCACATAGGGGACACAGGAAGTGACGTTTGTCTGTAATAGGGCTGGTCACTGTCCCTCACTTCTAAATAATTTTCTTCCGAATCAGCAGGCTAGCTAGATAACAAGATCACAAATCAGAAACGCATCATCATAATCATGCTCAAAAACATTATTACCGTCAGCGCTTACATTTTGAAGATTCGTATGAGTGCTGTGTGATGTGAATAACTGTCACAGATTTGGCATCGAACCTGAGAACGTGCCAGAGTGCATCAGGGCCTATGGCCGTGGTTATGGCAGAGGTTTGTTGGGAAAGTAAGTAATAATAATCTTTATTTGTAGAGCACTTTTAAAAAACAAGTTACAAAGTGCTTTAACAAGTGTAAAGACAATAATACAAAAACAATACAAGATAAAAGCATGAAAACATTGAAAAGACTAAAGTACACGTTTAATATAAATATAAAATTAGTAAAATAGAATAAAAGAAAAGGGATAAAATAAAGTCAAATAAGATCGGGAAAGGCTCTCCTATAAAAGTATGTTTTAAGAAGGGACTTAAAAGAGTTCACTGACTCAGCCGACCTGATTTCCTCGGGCAGGCTGTTCCAGAGCCTCGGAGCCCTGACAGCAAACACTCTGTCCCCTTTAGTTTTCAGTCGAGACTCTGGAACAGACAACAGACCTCTGCCCGAGGATCTCAAGGTACGTGCTGGTGTGTATGGGACTAAAAGGTCAGAAATATAACAAGGCGAGAGGCCATGAAGAGCTTTAAAAGTGATCAATAAAATTTTAAAGTCAATTCTAAAACATACTGGGAGCCAGTGTAATGAAGCTAAAATAGGAGTAATGTGGTGATATTTCTTTGTTCTGGTTAAAAGCCTGGCAGCTGAGTTCTGGACAGTCTGGAGTCGATCAATAGATTTTTGGGTTAAACAGGTGAAAAGGCTGTTGCAATAATCCAGGCGTGATGAGATGAAGGCGTGTAAAATGGTCTCGGTGTCCTTAAAAGTTAACATAGATCGAATTTTAGCTATATTTCTAAGTTGATAAAAACATGATGAACAAGCTTTGTGGTGTGCTGCTCGACATTTAAATTACTATCAAACCAAACACCAAGGTTCTTTGCAACAGGCTTAATGTGATTTACTAGGGAACCAGCAGATGGCAGTATTTGATTTGCCATCTGCTGGGACCCAATGACCAGGATTTCTGTTTTGTCTGAGTTCAGCTGGAGGAAATTATT
>NC_060161.1:7170902-7187621 GCF_021292245.1 Micropterus dolomieu
AGACCTCTGCCCGAGGATCTCAAGGTACGTGCTGGTGTGTATGGGACTAAAAGGTCAGAAATATAACAAGGCGAGAGGCCATGAAGAGCTTTAAAAGTGATCAATAAAATTTTAAAGTCAATTCTAAAACATACTGGGAGCCAGTGTAATGAAGCTAAAATAGGAGTAATGTGGTGATATTTCTTTGTTCTGGTTAAAAGCCTGGCAGCTGAGTTCTGGACAGTCTGGAGTCGATCAATAGATTTTTGGGTTAAACAGGTGAAAAGGCTGTTGCAATAATCCAGGCGTGATGAGATGAAGGCGTGTAAAATGGTCTCGGTGTCCTTAAAAGTTAACATAGATCGAATTTTAGCTATATTTCTAAGTTGATAAAAACATGATGAACAAGCTTTGTGGTGTGCTGCTCGACATTTAAATTACTATCAAACCAAACACCAAGGTTCTTTGCAACAGGCTTAATGTGATTTACTAGGGAACCAGCAGATGGCAGTATTTGATTTGCCATCTGCTGGGACCCAATGACCAGGATTTCTGTTTTGTCTGAGTTCAGCTGGAGGAAATTATTTGACATCCATTTTTTAACTTCACAAAGGCAGTTGTTAAGTGAACTCCAGCATTCCAGGGTCTGTGGTTCTGACGGGCAAGTATATTTGTGTGTCATCAGCATAAATATGAAAAGAAATGCCATGTTTATGGATAATATGCCCAAGGGGAAGCAAATACAAGGAAAACAAAATGGGTCCTAAGACTGACCCCTGAGGCACACCATATTTAACTGGACAGAACGAAGAGACATAGTTGTTTACAGACACGCAAAACTTCCTATTTGACAGGTAAGATGAAAACCATTCTAGGGCAGTACCAGAGATCCCCACCCAGTCTGTCTAACATGATGTTGTGATCAATGGTGTCAAAAGCAGCGCTAAGGTCCAGGAGTACCAGGACTGAGTACATGCCTTCATCAGCAGACATTAAAATTTGGTGACTTTAAGCAGGGCAGTCTCAGTGCTGTGGTACTTCCTGAAACCAGACTGAAACTTTTCAAATATTTTGTTATTTTCCAGTACAGTGAGCAGCTGTTTGGACACAATTCTTTCTAGAATCTTTGCAATAAAAGGCAGTTTTGAAATTGAACTAAACCAGGTTTCTTTAAAAGTGGGTTCACGCAAGCAGTTTTAAAATAATCAGGGACACAACCAGTAGATAGGGAGCTGTTGAAAACAGAGATCAAATGGGGAGCAACAGAATCCATTACTTTCAGTAAAAACTTTGTAGGTATTACATCAAGTGGGCTGGAGGACACTCTGATTTGTGATACTGTTTTTAAAAGCTCAGACAAGTCAATGGGATAAAACTGGGGACGGGACCAGCCTGAAATGAGTACCTGCAGACACTACTGAGGGCTGAAAAGGGTTCTACCAATTACGTTTTTTGGGTTAAAAAATTTATTTAATTTATATTGGTATTTCCAGTTAATTAGGTCTTAAAAAGATGAACAACAGTCAGAAATAAGACAGCTAAGCACAGTGTTCTTGTAGTAATGATGTAAAAGTACAAGGCTGCATAACGAAATTTGTAGTTCCTTTGTGCTACACACACAACATATAAGTAAGTGTAGGCCTATATTAAAATATGGTAACATATGAAATAAAATAATACAGGTATTTATTTACATATATACATACACGTATACACCCCAAAAATTCTGGGGTGAATGTAAACAGCAGACCAGCAACCAGATGCTGGATGCTTTCATCTTTTCATCCATGTGGGAAACAGAGTCTGTCTTGACTGCATTTGAGCACCAAGCATTCTTGATGTAAAACACTCATTGATTCCACCGTCTCTCATCTTGCAGTCTTGCGCTGACAGCTTGGAACATGAACCACCTGTGCTTTAACCAGGATGTTGATGGGGCAAGTCTCTGTAATGAAGTGGGCACAACAGTCTATGAATTTCTTATCAATTCTTATTAGTAAAAATATTAATTAAATCCAAGCTGGGCCAACATGGCTACTCTCCTGGCAACACCATTATGGAAAGCTGCTTGATGAATTTAAATGTATGTAAATATATTACAAATATATACTGTACTGTATATGTTTTTTTCAATACGGAAAGCAAAATAACCAAATTTTATGATAATTGATCATCATTTTAAAAACATAACTCTTCTCAGGAAGATAACAGACACCACATGCATGTATTTGTTAGGGTCAGAGTCAAAAGCATATAACATTAATTAAATGTTAAAAGCGCCCCTCTGTTATCCTCGTCAAGTGAGTCAGAAAGTACTCTAAACAGAAGGTCTTCTTTCAGATCATCAAGACCTGCTTACCTGTTATCCAGTCTTGCAAATAAAACACCCCTTAAAAGAGTATATAAAAGTACCACCAGATTGGCCCTTTAGTCACTCTTTAATAAGATGGAATTTCTAATCACACTTTTACTAGATTGACTGAAGGTTTTCTTGAGGCCATTTCCCTCCATTTCAAATGTACCTTTGATTGGTTTAAACTGAAGCTGAGTGGCTGTGACAGAGGAGAGGATGGAGGGGAAGATGCGCAAAGGTGGATGGAGTGAAAGATCGAGGAGAGGAAATGGATGAATCAGATTAGAGAAGACGATAGAAGGAGACAGTGCTGGAGGAACACTGAGACACTGGGCGAGCAGTATGAGCCTCCTAAAGCTCTGCATTTAAAATTAAATTTTACATAAATTTAAAACACTTGCGTTTGAGTCAGACCCAAAGTAAAAATACAAATTAGCCCCCTGGATTAGCATTGTAGCTAATGCAATCTAGCTATTCAAGCTAGTTTGATGAGCAATCTGCCCCATGAGTAGATCCTTATAGTGAACTGAAGTGAAACTGGAACGTCCAGAATGTGGCTATATAAATGGCTTATAAATATATCCAAAGCACTTTACAAGTTTTTTTCAGCTCATTAATTTATTTGCGCGCACACACACACACCAATGGCAGCAAGCTACCACATTACCAACAGGAGCAATTTAGGGTTTATTGTCCTGCACAAGGACACTTTCACATGTGGACAGGAGGTGGGGATCAAATCGCCAACCCTGTGATTAGTGGACGGATGGATCTACCTCCTGAGCCACAGCCACAGCCACACCGGCCTTCAGCAAACATAATTTCCCATAAGCCCAGGACCATCAAATGTTAAATGTCCACGGGCCAGTTGATTGGCCTCAGTTAGTAATACCAGCAGGATAAAGAGGACTGAATGGTGGATACATTAGGAGAGAACAAAAAAGTTGGGGAAATGATTGATGGAGGTATGGATATGGTAGCTTGTGGATGCCTTTTTGTCTTAGAATAAGGAAAGTTAACCACAGGAACACGATTCGTATTTTCAGAAATACTGAATGAGAGATTACATTCACTAATATTTTATTGACTAATTAGCTAATCCAGGGCTGCGTGTCTGTGTTTACTTTTGGTCGGACTCAGAAACAAGGGCTTGTGCTGCTTGCACTGATGTTTTCTACAGTAGGAGTCTGTGTTTCCAAAACCCTATAGTAGATCCCTTCACAGCTAGATATGACATCTGATCCATTTATTCTGTTGGTAGGACAAATGTTTAAATTGATTTATTTAAAAGTAAATGTGGAAAGTTTGATAGGGGCTTGAGGTTGATTTCCTAAATAAACGCAGTTTTGCTTAAGTTTGCATTTCCCACATTTATACATCAGAGGTGCAAAATTAGCATGACCTGGATATGTCAGAATGGCCTCCATTATGAGCGTAAGACCCAGGCTGACCCTGGTTTTATATTTTTCAGTTGCACATGCAGAGAACAGCATCTCTTGCTGACAGAACATATGTAAATTTTCCTCTTCTTGATTTCCTCTGCAGTTGGGAGAGCCATCTGATTTCTAATGCAGTGAGAATGAGCACAGCTCGGTTCCTCTGTTTCCTCACTCTCTCAACTGTCTACCACAAGTTTCCCTTTCTCAGTAAGCCTTTAAAAATCCATCAGGACTGGAGAAGATAAACTGGAGAAGGAGATTTGACAAGAGCTGTGAAATTCAAGCCACATGACAAAACCAGCAATGTGTTAAAAAAGATATGCCGCATTTGACAGCTACTTTAGATGCGGTGTAACTGATATTATTCCATTTGCCATTAACCTGTAATTGCTACTTTTGGCCATGGTGGATGAAAGCACATTCCTGCCTTCCAGATGAACTCCGTCCTTGTTTTGGTTTTGAGCCCACAAATTCCCCTTATCACCGTTGTTCCCAGCAGCAGCTGTTTTCAGTGAAAAAGCTCTGATAAACCCCCTGTACACCATCTGCTCAGCACCAAGCAACATGGTGAACATAGTGGAGCATTTAGCAGCTAAAGAGCCAGAAACCATACTAGATATACACTACAAATACACTATATTGGACTTATTTTCATCAGGTCGACACAACATGACTCCAAATGAATTCTCATCTTGCTCCATAACTGCTGGATGTGTGAATACACTTTCACCATAAAAGGTTTAGGCAAGGGCATACACAGTGAATCCTAAAATCATCCACTAGGCACCCCCTTGCATTAAAATAAAGTGAGTAGTGATTAGGTCACCACTAGGGCTGACCCCCAGTAGTCGATGATTCAGTGCGTCGATGGGCAGAGCCTGATTCGACTGTCAATGACTGTCAGTGACTTTCTCACAGTCAAAGCTTCGCAGCGAAACAAGGATCATTCCATTTTGGCCATACGGGGGTGCTCAATGTCTGATTTTACATAGAACTACCAGTTTTCTCCCAATAAGTTAATATACAACCTATTACAATATACATTTCAACGTTTAATGCTGTAAATGAATAATGCATTTACAGCAATGCATGTAAGAAGAATAAAACTTTCAATAAATGTTTTTAAAGTATGTAAATAAATCCAAAATTGGAACCCTAATCCTGGGTCATCAGTGCGCGTGTGTAGGTGCAGCTTCACTGGTTTTGTGCTGAGTCGCACCTCACGGGACTTTCGGATAATTTATCACCGTTGATGAACCACACAAAGAATATTTTAACACATTCACCTCAATTCTGTACGTAATCTACTGATAACATCGGCTCACATCTGGTTTCTGTTTTCATACAGCCACCCACCTTTGTTGCAGGAACAATTCTGTTCCCTGCAACAGCAACACTGTAGGTCACTGAATCTCAGTTCAGTCAGGAAAGCTTTGTTTTGCTGGTTGATGACCTGCTGGGTCAGCACTGCAGCTTACTAAACTGACACTGATGTCAAGAGGAATGTTACTCTTTGATTGAAGTTCATGTCTTTTGGGAGATATGGTCATCAACAAAAATATGTCTAACACACAACCTACTGCTCATCTAGTATTATGTGATACAGTCCCCTGTCTGCTTATACAGTACTTTTATATCTACTGTATTTGTTCTTGATTGTTCTTTTTCTTAAACATCTGTTCTTTACTTCTTTCTAGTCTTGTTGTTTATAAGTTGCAGATTACAGATCATACATTAGATTCCAAAGAAGGAGAGGTAGCAAAGGAACTGGCCCACTAATAAGAAATGCACTTAAAACACAGAAGCCTGTCTTAAGGCCAATTTATACTTCTGCATCGAGTCTACATAGCCAACAGCTACGTGCCCTCATGAGCATTTGTTTGTGTGTTGGTGTCTGTGTCGCTCTGCAGTCAGACAGCCATAACGCTAGATGGTGGAGGGGTTTCTATGTTCCACTGTGTTGGCTATTTTCCTCTTCATTGGAGTCAGTTAATACAAACAATGGCTGCTAAACGAAACTGTGCAGATCATGTTGGAGTTGGAGCTGAGTGATGCTGAACAGAATCAGAAGGCGCTTTATTGCCAAGTAGTGTTTTACACATACGAGGAATTTGCTGTGGTGATAAGGTGCTTTACGTAGACAAACATACAGTCAACATTGTTTGCCTCACCCTTTGGTGGCAACATGAGGCGAACAACACCCCAACACTGACCTATACTTAACACACAAACACCTTTAAAACAACTAAATCAAGGGAATTTATTATCACAAGACGGTAAACACCAAAAAACCCAACAATGCCCCAGCTGAGACAGCAAGTCCATCAGTCCCAAAGAAGCCCTCTCTTTCTGATGCTTGCACAGGAGATTTTAAAGCCCGCCATCCAAGGCCAGGTAGACCTTGTTCAGCAATCAGCTGAAGTACTTCAGAGGCAGTACTAGGGCAGAAAACATGGAGAAAGCACAGAGAAACAAATACAGTTGCAACAACATAAATAAATGAACAGCAGTTACTTTTAGTGAAGTTACTAAAACGTAGAATAGAGAGAAACAAATTTGAAAATGGCTGTGAAGAAGGACAAGTAGGAGGGAATGCGTTGCTACCAAGCCGACCAATAACAATTCTTGTGGTCTGTGTCACTGCATCATGTAGTTACATTTTTGGTGAGGTGCATGTCAGAATACGACCTAGATTTGAAGCAGAAGTATAAATTGGCCTTTATTCTGCATGTTTAACCGAGAACCCTGCTGAACATCACAGTTGTACTACTTTGCAATGGCACCACGTGTAAACGCAGCAACCAGTCTCTTAATTTTTACTACTTTTTTTTTTTTATATATAAAATTTTATTTTTTCCTTTTTATGATTGTTGAGAAATTTTGTGAGTAAGGTTCAGGTGTGAAGAAGTTTCAGAGACTGATGAAGACATAACATAGCATTGTTTATTGAGCCCGGCCGAGGCGATACAGTGCCAGCATACAACATGAGAACACGTCAAATGCCAACACCAAATCTGAAGGATAATATCTTGTGGTCCCTTTTATGTTTCGGTCTTCCCCCTAGTGTCTGTAGGTTTCTGCATTAGGTTACCTTTCACCTAGAACATCTGATTTTTAGACTCCAATGCTTCGTCAATCTGTGGAGCCAGTGAGTTCTTGTAAACATTCTTGTAGGACTCAACCTTGTTAGATTCCCAGAGAACACTGATATCTGCCAGCCTGATGTCTCTAACTCATTAGTCTATTGTTGTCTCCCTGACAAGTACAAGTGAGAAATAGAATGTCAGAAAACACTTATGGGGTCAGCTAAATTACTCTAAGCTAGACCTGTCTTACCTTTCCCTGTTACATCAACAGAGCCCCTTAAGAAATATTCTCAACAATGATCACCTAAGACAGAAATACATTAATCAATTTCGGACCTGAAAACGATAACTAGCAATGGTGGAGTAAACATCGTAAGGAAGAGAGGAAAGCAAGAGGAAGAGCGAAACTAAATTAGTTTGACCAGGGCTGGCCCGTGGCATAGGCAACATAGGTTATGGCCTATGGCGCAAAATGTCAGGGTACGGCGCAAGAGAAAGTCTCCGGTGCAAATGAACTCCGCCCAGCTGATGCCTCACGCTGTGAGTCCAGACAGTTGTGACGAGTGGTAATGTAACTGGTAGAGTTTTGCAGAATAAACATCTAAAAACTGAAGTGCAGCCTTGCTCTGTTTGGGACTGTGAGCTGCACTTTATCGGCGCTGCTGATGGTAACGTGTGGATTTGCGGTGAGATTTCTGCCTGATCACAAGTGTTTTTGGTTGTTTTCAGTTTCAAATGCAGCATACATGGAAACGGAGTATAGGGCAGGTAGACTTAAAAATAGTGTTTCTCATTAAATTATGAATTTAGTCTCGTAGTATTGAAACTTTTTTCTCGACATGTCAGTGAACACAGATATGTGGGAGAGATTCTGAATGTGCAGAAAGTTTTAAACTGGAGCAGAAAAGCTGCTGAAACACAGGAACTATTAAAGTCCAGGAGTTTATAACTGAATTAAAATGAATTAATTTATCATTGAGGTGAATACGTGCCACGTCTTTAAAGAGCTTTACCTCACCAAACAAAAGACTCAAAAATGGAGGGAAGGCTATGTTCTCATCAGGGATTTTATTAAATTAGAAAAGTTGATCTGAAGAAGAAAACATATTTAAAAGCAATAGCTACAGAAAGCCTGAAAGCTTATGCATTATATTCTATACATTTTTTATATTTTGATTTGTCACACACCACCTGAATATTGTTTCCCCTTATATAGGTAGAGACATTTCCACCATAAATTGGTGCAGATTTTCACCAGAATGCAGAAAATGAAGTCTTTAATGCTTTAATGGGGCGCCAATTTCAAATCTCACCTATGGCTCCAACACTGTTAGGGCCAGCACTGAGTTTGATCCAAAGGCTTTCCCACTCCCCAGCCTACTCCTGGCTAATGTCCGGTAGCTGGAGAATAAAATGGAGGAAGAAAGACTAAGACTTGCTAAGCATGTCCACATCCCCACCAGAGGAACAAACACGCTGGATCACGTCTACACCAATATTCCTGGCAGCTACAAAGCCCTCCCGCGTCCCCATTTTGTTTTTTCAGACCATGTTTCTCTGCTTCTTCAGCCCACTTACACCCAGCTGATTAAAAGGTCAAGCCAACAATTAAAACAGTCAAAGTGTGGACAGATGAGGCTAAAGCAGCTAGATTGGAGTGTATTCAGAGAGGCCGGCCCAGGAGATAAAATCAATCCCCAACCAGAAGGCCTGGATGAACGGAGAGATGAGGGCTCTCTCCAGAGCCAAAACAGCTGCTTTTCAGTCGGGTAATAAAGAAGCTTACAGCACCGCCAGAGCGAGACTGAAAGCTGGCATCAAGGAGGCGAAGCGGAGACATCAGCAGAGACTGGAGAGAGACCTCAACACCAACAACACCAAAGACATGTGGCAGGCCATCAAAAACATCACAGGCTACAAAGCAGGAGCTCCCCCATCATGTGTGAGGCCACGTTACCAGATGAACTGAACACCTTTTATGCTCGCTGTGATCTCCTCAACAAGGAGTCAGCTGTAAAGTCTACTCCACCTCCAGAAGACCGGCCACTGTCAGTATCCACAGCAGATGTGAGGAGAGTCCTGCTGAGAGTGAATATGAGTAAAGCTGCTGGGCCTGATAACATTCCTGGCCGTGTACTAAAAACCTGAGCCAATCAGCTAGTTGATGTTATTACTGACATTTTCTCACTGTCTCCTGTACTTAAAAAGTCTGCAGTGTCTAGTGTGAACGACAACCGCCCTCAGGCTCTCTCCCCCCTTCTGTTGAAGTGCTTTGAGAAACTGGTTCTTCAGCACATAAAGAACATCCCAGCCAGCCTGGACCCTCACCAGTTTGCTTTCAGAACCAACAGGTCCACAGAGGATGCCATCTCCACTGCCCTCCACTCAGCCCTCACACACATTGAGAAAAACAACACCTACATCAGAATGCTGTTTGTGGATTTCAGCTCAGCATTCAACACAATCTCCCCATGAAGCTGATCAGCAAACTCAGCGCTCTGGGTTTAAACACAACACTCTGGATATTGGGCTTCCTCACAAACAGACCCAAGTCAGTTCAGATTGGCAGACTCACCTCTTCCACTCTAGTAAACACCGGAGCCCCCCAGGGCTGTGTGCTCAGCCCCCTCCTGTTCACACTGTACACCCATGACTGCATTCCCCGACATGAAGAGTTGTGAAGTTTCCGGATGACACCACCATCATTGGCCTTATTTCACACAACGATGAGACTTCATATCAGGAGGAAATACATAATCTTGCAGAGTGGTGCTCAGAGAACAACCCAACTGCTAAACATCAGCAAAACAAGGAGCTGATCGTTGATATCAGGAAACAGGAGATAAAGACACACACTGCTGTCTACATCAGTGGAGCTGAGGTGGAGCAGGTGAACAGTTTCAGGTTCCTGGGAATCAGTATCACAGAGAACCTGACCTGGTTGTCTGGTCGCTGGTGAAGAAAGCTCAGAAACGACTGTATTTCTTGAGGAAGCTTAAGAAGGCCAAATTCCCACACCAAGTTCTTGTCAGCTTTTACAGGGGCCAGAGGGCTCTATTCAGAAGATCACTGGTACCCATCTCCCAAGCATCAGTGATATCGGTGAGGTGAGGTACCTGCAGAGCCCAAAGGATACTAAAGGAGAAGTACCCACCCAGCCACAGCCTGTTCACCCTGCTGCATTCTGGGAAGAGATATAGAAGTTTCTGCTGCCACACCACCAGACTGCAGAGCAGCTTTTTCCCACAAGCCATCAGACTCTTAAACTCTAATTCATCCTCAGCACTGCTCCACTGAATATAGTTTATTTCTGTTTACCATTTTTATAATTGCTTCTCTTAACGTATATGTTCTGCTATGAAGCAGAAGGGAATTACAAACTCAATTTCCCTCTATAACCTGTTATATTGTGACAAAAATGTATTAAATTAGGGATGTAAGTTATACTGGACTGGTAGATCTGTGTTACATTATTTATGGTACCAGATGACAGATAATGTTCCATTTGCAACTTCAATCACAACGTATAAGAAATGTTTCAATATTTTATCAAATTTAAAAAGTTTAAAGTCACACACTGTCAATATTTTTATCAAGATCACTGTAAAAGAATGTGTCAGCTTTTGTACATGTTCGAATCCAGTGTCCAGTTAATGATCTACATTAAGATTAGACTGTCACTGTTGTGACCCTGAGGGTCATGTGTTTGGAAACACAAAACAAAAACAATTGTATAACCACCATCTCTTCTGTCTGTAAATTGTATGATGTATAATCTTCCTTACCTTCATGTATCCACACTTAACTTTGAGACATCAATTCATCAAACTACCACTGTAGTCACCAACTGCCTGCAACTGGGTGTTGACTTGATTTCTATCCCGGCGTTCACTGGTATTGCATGGGCTGGGCGTAGTTGACGCTATCAGTTATACATTTGCATGAGAAATGGACATGTGGCGTTAGAGCGTGTGAAAAGTGTCAATTGCATGAGTCAGATGGTCAATATGTGCATTCCCAATAACCCAACCTGAACCCAACAGTTCATTTGGAGAATGGGATGTGGGCGGAGCCTCTAGCCTTAAGTAGAGCTGAGGACGGAGCCGGCTACACAGGTCTGGTCATCTCACTTACAACTGCACACAGACATCATTTTCCAATTTGTAACCTTCAGCCGTAACCGACATCACATTTATCAGACAACGGCCCCTGAAGATAAAAAAAGCTTCATATGACTGACGTGTAAAAGTGGTGGAATCTCCTTTAGTGCAGACATGGGACTGATTTCCATTTGAACATCTCACTTTATTGTAAATCAGGAGGAGTTTGACAGACTGGTGACTGGAGGTGCAGCTGTTGGTGTACAGGGAGAAGAGCAGAGGGGAAAGAACGCAGCCCTGAGGGGATCCGGTGCTGATGGTCCTGGAATCAGAGACATGTTTTCCCAGATTCTTCCCAGCATGTTTTTCCAGCTCCTGTCCGCTAGGAAGTCAGTGATCCACCTGCAGGTGGAGTCAGGCACGTTCAGCTGAGAGCTTGTCCTGCAGCAGGGCCGGGATGATGGTGTTGAAAGCAGAGCTGAAACCCATAAACAGGATTCTGGTGTAGGTGCTGGGGGATGTAGTGAAGGGCCATGTTTACTACATCATCTACAGACCTGCTGGCTCTGTAGGTGAACTGCAGGGGGTCCAGGAGTGGGTCTGTGATGGATTTAAGGAGGGACAACATGCTAGTAGATGTAACATAGATGCTAATGGATTTATGTGGCCTCTGTTTGTCAGATGGTATACCTTCCTTTTCATGAGTTAAAGGAACAGTACAGGGAGAAAGATTACGCATTTCTATAGTTATTTATCATTTCAATCATTTCTAAAGTCGTCATTCTCTAATAGCAAACAAGACAGATTTCAAGTCCTGCCTCTGCTGACTGCACATCTAAAACTGAAGCACACTGGGAACATGACAACTTATTTCCTGATCATACTGATGAACTGGAAACATAAACTCCAGTGCAGTGAGATCGGGTGGCAGGGCTATCAGGCCTCCAAGACCTTCACAATAAATCTGTTGGAGCTTAGGACATCACAGCTTCCTACTTACAAAATAGTCTAAGCATAAAGAGACTTTCCATTTTTTTTCTCCATTAAATAAATATTGTTGCTGTATGTGGGCGTATCAACGTCCCTTTTATGACTCATTTCTTTAGAATGTATAATCTTATAACAATTTGATGTAGTGTATCTTAAAACACATTCCTATGTAATGAAATGGTTCATTGTGAAATCAAGAGGCAAAGACCAAGGAGTATGAGAAAAAAGAAACATACATAAATCCTGCATCTGGATAGACCGTCATTAATGAGTCATCAATGACAGCACAGACACTGAGTGATGTAGAAAAGGACAATATTTATTTACAAATAGATAACTGAGTGATTTAAAGTTTCTGTAAAAGATTGTCATACTAAAACTCGGTTCTGTAGCCTTTAACTTGAATTGTACAACAAGTGTGACACAGCGAGCATAAAATACATGCACTTATCTGTTCCTGTCACCAAAATAGATCTGATTACAAAATATAGTGCTCATTATAAACATCTGTGGAGTTCTGTTTCGCCAGCTGACTCACTATTCATATTTCACAAGTTCTGAAAATGCACATTTGAAAATATTCTTCCTCTGGGTGTTTTATATTAAAATAACAGAGCTGCTAAAGCTTAACAAAAATAGACTCCGCAGTCTCTGTCAAAGGGCTCAATGGATAAAACAAAAAGTAAAAGGGGACAGAGGGCAACCTTGGTGTGTTCCTTCTGTAACACGAAAAACATGTGAATTCCAAATTACTAGCACCAGCAGCTAATATGAAGCTTGACACAGAAGAGCGAGCAACATGTGATTCAGTCCAAAAGGTTGATCAATCTTCAAACTGTCAGTACTTCTTAGAGGACTAGGGAAGAAATGTATATTTTAGTTCTGCAGAAAGTGATTGTTTACCGTCAGAAAATAGTGCTCCAAAGAGAAATAACAGCACACATATATTAGTTTGTCAGCCTTTGGTCCGGCATGGGGTCACTTCACAGACAGATAAGGCTGTGGGAGATTTCTAAAACTGATCTTTGGTGCATGTAATGCACCGCGCCCAGTTCCTTTCTGAGTTTGATGTTTTGTGATGCGTTTGCCGTGTTTGTTCTGATGATTCAGAGTCCAATACTGAACAGACTGTGCACCGCTTTTGTTCCTCAGTCTGTCAAAAGTGAAATCAAATCTACATTTATCATGATTATGTGACTGGTGTAGTTTTTTGACATTTATTTTTTTTTTATTAAAGTTACTCTGTATAGCCTTTCAAAATGTCAGAATTTGGTGCCCCCTAGTGGTAGTATCAAAAAACAAACATTGTGGCAGACAGTAATGCACCCCCCTACACCTACAAAAAAAAAAAAAAGAACTACACAAAAATCTGTCCCCAGGACACAGAATGAATTCTGAAAGCAACAAAGTGACCTCTAGTTTCACAAACTACTGCTACAGACATACAGAGTGGGGCATTTACAGTGTAAATATCAACTTGTCATAGTCAGTGCTCTCTGGTGGACAAACTGGAACGGAGACACTGTTTCTAATTGACCTCAAACCTAGTTTGCGATTTGTGTTCGACGACTTCTTGCCAGAAGGCATGTAAGCTGATATCGGCACACATTGCAGCCTGGCTGATTCAAGAATGACGAAACGTGTCCACATCTTGGGGTCTCATTTCATTAAGTGGCTAAATTAACCAATTCCAATTTGGTGTGCATTAAAATGACAAGACGACCTAAAGATGAGATCTGTTATTGATCATGCCAAACAGATGTGATGAAGGCAGCACAATATGTTGGATTATTCAACAGGACTGTGTGAAACATTAGACCAGTATTCAGTTTATGTCCCTACAGAAACATGAAACACATCATATGGTAGTGACTTAACAGTGTTCTCTACTTTCCAATGTCACTATTATATTTTATATCTCTGTCGTTAGCATTGTATTTACATTTGTTTCAATTTCAATGTATCATATAGTAACTTAATTCTGTTGTAACTTCTCAAAAGTAGGTTAAAGTTTTTTCTTCACATATCACAGTTAAAGAAGCTCAGAGAGAACCATGAGGGGGCAGAAAGAACAAAAACTACCCTGTGGTGAGTCCCCTCTCTCTGCATCCATCTTCTCTATTGGGGCATAATTGTGTAGAAGCTAAAGGAAAAATAAGTTAGAGTGAATTGGTTTCCCAGTGACGGATGACTAATGTCAGACAGGGTGCTAAACAGAAGGGAGAGAGGTCCTCAGTGAGTCCACAGCAGCTCTGCCTCCAACAAAATGCTCTGATGCCCTCTGCTGGCATCTTCAGGTAGAACTCACATCACAACAGTTCCACTTGTCCACGTTCACTACCTGCCCAGGGTTTGTAAACTGCCATGGATAATTTAACTGGCCAAAACACTTGCTATACATATACGGCCGCGTTTCACACACAGACTCTACTCAGTCACACAAAATTGCTCCACAATCTTTGCCCTATCTAGGATTTATTGCTGAAGACCAAACAGCCCACTTCTTATTCACAGTATGAGAATAGCTTATGTGTTTTTGCCATTTTGAGGTCTGACACTCTCAAAAGCACCTCAAATATCACCAGCTATAGCTAAGTTATAAATAAGCTATAAATAAGTTCAACAAGAGGAGTGAGAGGTTATCTAGTCAATCAGTCTGCTCCAGTGAAGAAGCCAGCTCTACAGGTCAGTTGTTTCACAGCAACGACACTGACTGGTTGCGACAATCCCTCCCTCAGCACAAATAACACTTTCAAAGGAAACAGCCAGTGCTGCACAAAAGTCTGGTTAAAACAACGGTCACTGTCCAAACTTAAATGTTGGTCATCAACTAAAGTAAAGTTTTACACCTTGAGTCTCATTTTGTCAGTTCTGGCCATTATTTCCAGCTGGTTATGATGACATTTAATGCCCAACTACATTTCTAAGGTTTGGTGAAGCAGAGTTGCACAAGCCAACCACTGGAGCGATCAGGTTCAATGTCCACAGTTTAACCAGATTATCAAAACCACTTCACCTGACAGCGATCAACCAAACTGTCCTTTATAATAGCCAATCGTGCTGGATCTGACTTTGTTGTTCCATCAGAGGGGGCACTCTGCACTCTGATTTGTTGCATACTCCGTTGCCTTATCAGTAAACTAGGCAAATGTTCTCTGTGGCAGTGTCTTGTAAAGAAACAAGGCTTATATTTATATTCAGTGTTTGTCACCAAAATCTCCACAGGTTAGCTTGAAGGCAAAATGGAGGAAACTAGCCGTGTTGAAAGATAACCATGACAACAAACAATGTTACAAGTAATGTAAACAAACGTTTTAGATTTAATCCATAAGTAAAAAAAACTGTTAAAAGGTAAGGCTGATTGCTGATAGCTTAAACCCAAGTGAAGCATCATAACATTATTTTGGGGAAAAAGAGATCAAGGACAGGCGCAAATGGTCATGACAAACTGCCCTGTCCTGTATTCCTTTTACTCTTTCATAGGATACTTACTGCTCATACCCCATCTCAGTGCTTGGACTTGTTTTTCACTACATTAAAATCTAAAAGCTATTAAAAAAAGCTGTCATAGTGTCTTGGACACCACATGGAAAGGTCATGACAAATCTTGGCAAAGCAAACAACTTGCCATGGCACGAGCACAAATTCTGTGCCAAGGGTTTTTGACTGGGAAATTATGCAAATTATTATGCTATTACAGCAAAAAAACTTTGGTTTCATGCGCAAAATAATGTGGTTAAACTGTGGACTTACTGACTGCACTGAGCTCTGTGTGACTGAGTACAATGTTATCAGAACGGATGAAAATTATGTTATAAATGGAGTATAATATAGTTTCCCTTTAAGTAGGTCATGTGTCTTCGGCCAATTTCAACTGGTATGTTTATCACATAGTAGAGCCCAACCGATAGATTGGTGTGCCGATATTATCGGCTGATATGAGCTAATTTCAGATAAATCCATATAGGTGTTTATAACAGCTGATGAATGGCAATTGTAAAAATAAATGTCAATTGCATAGTTTGTCCACCAGAGGGCGCTTTACAACTCCCTTGTTAGCAACTAAAGGGTTTGGAATGCCACAAATCTATGGAGCTAAATCAGGCCCACATTTTTTGTTAATTTGAAATAAAAATTGTAATAGAATAACTAAAACTTGACATTGAAAACTTAAGTTTTTCTCTTAAACTTGTGAAATACAACCATGTATTCACCTCTAACTCCTCACCTCTAACATGCACTTCCTGTGCTCTTCTTCTTCTTCTATCCCCTACAATGATCTTGTATTGATTGCACTTTTTGTTTTGATTGCACTTTTTGTTAACTCTTACTTCCTTCCCTAGGTATCTACCCTATTGATGTGATATGTACTGTGAGCTCTTACTAGTATTTATTGCTACTCCTATTAATATGTATTGTCAGTTGTAGATCTGTAGTTGATGCTCTGTTGATGCTTGTATGTTGTTCCTCAAATGTAAGTCGCTTTGGATAAAAGCGTCTGCCAAATGAGGAAATGTAATGTAATCAAAGTAAAAATAAGTGTGCCAACTTTTTTTTCCAAATTAACAAAACATTTGGCCCCGATTTAGCTCCATACAAATCCACCACATCCAGCTGTACTTTGGTTCAAAGTACAACATTAAAAAGGTTAAGTTAAACTGCATTATGTCTTGTTTTCTTATTGAGGTCTCTTAACTACACATAACAAACGTTAGGGATAATCTTTGTTTGTTATACGTTTCTGAAAAGAAGGGGGGGGGGGGGGGGGGGGG
>NC_060161.1:7187641-7260795 GCF_021292245.1 Micropterus dolomieu
GGGGAATTTAATTTTAAATTCTTCGAATATCAAATTCGTTATCAGTCTTAAAAATTCCATACCGGTCGGGCTCTATCACAGAGTATTATCTTTAAATTTTTTGTAGTAAAGCTGTGCATTTATGTGAACCCTAACCCATTTACTTGTACTGTAAATATACAAGTAGCAGCATGCAACGTAGTGGTTGGCGTATTCTTGCCTCTATTAAATGACACCTGAGTGTTGGAATATTACTTTTCCTTCAACTCAAGGCAATATATAAGTGAAGCACGAGAGCGTGGGAGCAAAAGGCATAATCATAGCTTTTACGTCTACGAATATACTGTGTAAGAGACAGCTTAAGAAATTGTGCAACCAAATAGTTTTAATAGTGACTAGTTAGGAAATGTGGACAAGATGCTCAGAATGGATATTTTGGAAGAGAAAAACTCTCAACTGGCACATGAAAACAAGTCTTAGAGGCCATTTTAGGACCTCAAAGTAAAGTTCCTCACTGGAGGTTTAAAACATATAAAAATCTCCAGCTTTAGGACCCAAACATACTTTGTGTAAGGACACAAATGATATAAAACAAACTGACACAGTGAACCTGGGGGCTTTGCAGACCCTTGGGCAGTTGCCCGCTTTGCTCAGTTGGTAATCTAGCCGTGCTCAGAGGTCAGTGCCAACAAGTAAGTTTGTAAAAAGTATATGACGCAAATTCACAAAGTCAAACTCTACACATACTGACTTTGCCTCCACAAGCTAAATGTTACAAATGCTGGTGTGACCAGTCCCTTAACATAATTCAGTATCACAGCTAGGGGGTCTACAACCAACAGAATGAAACTGCCTGCTTTAACAGCCCATTTTCACCACTCTGTATGACCCGCTTGAGAAATTATGTATTTTACCTCCCCGAGGACATATAGTACACCTTAATCATCTGAGTATGTACAACCGTTTGTGTTGGTGCACTTAAATAGAGTATGTTTTAGGCATTATGAACACTGCCCCCCCCAAGTTATCCCATCACCCACCTTCACCAACAAAACAACTAACAGCAGTGAAACATGCAGAGGTATATAAATATCGTACAAAATTATTATTGTATCGTACAAAACACTGACCGATTCCAGCAGAACATTTCTCTAAACAGCAGAGTTCTGATGTATGAACACAAAGAAAGTAATCCAGCTGAAATGTCACTTTCAACAACAAGCTCCAAACATTAAAAACGAAATATAGATGATAGTCCTGTACCTATTTCAAAATCACACCAACATTTCTGTACTTTACTGCAGCCACAGCAGGATTATTTGCAAAGATGCTAACATCTCTATGAGCCTCTGTAGACCAGAATGCAATGCAGCCATTACACATGTGTGGGTTGTGAGCACTGTCTCTCCAACAACCCTCTATGCTGAAAGCAATGATTTCATGTCTCCCCCAAGAAATGCTCAAAGGCATGAAAGGATCATTCTGGTTTATTATGCCTTGGTCGAGTTCTGTAGGGGCCTAAAATTTTGGAAGCAAACCAGACCTACAGCAGCTTCTTTTTAGAGTCAACTGAACCCAACTTGTACTGCCAAATTCAAAATACAAAGCTGACCCAAGACCTGAAGATGTATATTTTTAATGGCTCCAACCCGACCTGAACTCCTATGCTTTGTGGAGCCCTGTCTGGTAGAAGAACTCTACAGCTATTCTTATTTTCATAGTTTTGGCTAATGGTTAAGAAATATGAGCAGTCAGATGATCAGACAGGTTGGGAACAAACCATCAGTCTGTCCAGATTATCTAAACCCCTTCTGATTGAAGGTCAAACTGAAGTCTAACTGAAATGTGAAATAAACTACTCAATTCTGGATTTATTTGGCCAACACCAATATCAACATGTCACCGTTTAAAAGCATCTGGAATATTGGCCAGTTTTTTTTTATATATAATTTCTTAAAATAACTAAAGATTTGGACACACAATGCAGCAGTAAGGTATGTTAACAGAACAGTTTCACAGCACTGATGGTGAAAAATAGGATGGCATCACAGCCTGTGGCAGTAACAGGCATTAACCTGAAATGACATGCTTGGCGACACCACCAGCGTTTCTGGCGTTGTCTTCAAGTGGCTTACATAGAACAGGGTGCTGCCTTGGGTGAGTACTGCTCTTAAATTGCCTCAAACATATTTGGCATTTCTGGAATTTCTTATTCATTCCAGCATACAGAATGCAATAGATCTGTAATAAGCTAAAGTTGGTCAACTATAGAAGCCATTATGATTTGTTGGTGTCGAGTAGTTTCATTGCACATGAAAACCATGTCCGCTAGGGTGGAACCAATTCAGTAATTCCTAAAACCCTAAATACTCCTACACTATTTTCTCGGATGTGATTATTTATATTTTTGTCTTGTCTTATCACCTTGGCCTCTTAAATTATGATTGAAAAATAATCTGTAGTTTAACTGATAACTAAGATAATTGTCAGCTGCAGCTCCATTATGGCAATAACTTCTACAGGTGCACTCAGTCAGAGATGATTCAGGAAGTGGACTGATGTTTACAACAGACAGTTTGGGTAATAATGTTGCTCTTCCTCTTTGCCTTCTCCACATCATGCTGACTAAACTGGGATTTTGTTTAAAACCTGTCCGACTGGACTTCTGTGTGATGTCTCTTTGTTTCCAGATCGCTGCAATAACTTTTATTATTACTGACAGATATGAGGACAATCCCGAAATCTTGTAATAAACCAGAATCATCCTTTAAAAACACGAGGCAGGCTGAGTGGTACATCTGTACACCAGAAAGGTACATTATAATGCTCCACCACAAACTGATGAGCTCGATCAGCATAAGAGGATCTGAGGAGGAGGAATTGTCCTTCAGTGTTAGAACTACATTAAAATCATGTATCAGGGTGGCAGCGCAGGCCAAAGATCACATAAGCTGTCCTGGACCTGGATGCTCTTGGGGCTCACTCGCAGCAACATAAACCTCCACCTGCTTAAACTCTGTATCAGCTGATCAGCATCAGCTGATTAATTGAAATATGTCATGAAAATGTATTGACATTTCAAGGGTCCATAGACCACAGAACATGGCTACAGATTTCCCCACCTCTCCATGGCAACTTAGCACACATAGCTGTTAGTGCTGTCTGTCCAAACTGGACCTGCCATGACCCCTAAAAAAACAAAACAAAAAAAACCCCCACCCTTAACTGCTTCATCAGTAGTAGGTGATGTGACACCAGCAGAGAAGTGTGTGGGGGCAGGGATCAGGAGAGGCAGAGGGAGCTGGGGGAGAAGGTGAGGGTGCAGACTGGTGTGGGGAGGCCGTAGTAGGAGGGGTCAGTGAAGGGAAAGAGCAAGAGGAGGAAGAGGAGAACCCCCAGCAGGTAGGAGGAGAGGACAGTGAGGCGGTGGGGGTGCTCCATTGCTGCGCTGATAGCGGGAAAACCCATGTAATTACAGAAGGAGTGGCAGAGCACCGGACCCACAAGGTGACCTGAAACACACAGGAAGAGGACAAATTATTGTGCAGCAGGGTGCAGGATGTTCGGTGCATGAGTTTTTCTGTACGACATGTGAGCCGAATGAATGTAAAATGAATGTAAATGCAGACTAATTGTAACCATGTAGCGGTGGTGTGTGGTCCATATGGCAAAACAAATGAGAAACCAGGGTTAGAAGAGCTGCTGGCGTCATTCAGATCTATTGGTTGGGAGTGTTGTGGGTTTTTAAGTTCCAGCAACACTGGACAGTGTGGACACTGGAGAAAGTGGTGGATTGGACCAAGACTACGGTCCATGTTGTTGAACCAAAGTTGTCTCTGGAAACTAGGGCTGGACAATACAATAATATCAATAATTATCGTGATATATTTTTTTTCAATAACAATTTAACAAATGTATAAAAAGATGTTTATTTTGTTGAGGAAAAAGGAGTAAAAAAGCTTTTACTTAATTATACTCTGCAATTAATTAATTAATTGTTGACAAAGATTTTATCATAACATCAGATTTGTGAAGAGATCCACTGTTTGGCATCAAGCATAAAGAAAAGTTTAAACCACCATTAACCATCAAGTTTCTTCAACTTTCACTCAGGAGCAAAAATCAGCCTTTAAATTAGAAGGAAATAATGATTTGATACTTATGATTATTATCGGTATCGAATGATATAAAATTTTTTATTGTGATAAAACTTTTTTCCATATTGTCCATACTGAATATACTGATATTGAAAAAAACTCATTTGAAACAAAATGAAATATTTTAACACCCTGTTGCAAAAGACTTTCCTCAAATGTTTTGGTAATCTGTACGTTTTTGTGGGAAAACTTAAACCCTTTAAATTGATTTTAGCTTTATTGGCGTGCAAAACCTATTAGCAAGACAAGAAGGACTGAACAAAATATACAGTACTGATTGTTGTTCATAAGTGTAAGATGTAAAAGAAAGCTCCTCACCTGTTCTAATGAAAATGAAGGCAGTATAGGCCCCAAACACGGCTGTGTAGGAGAACTGGAACACTGTTGTAGACCAGAGAAACATGGTTCATCATCGGCCTCTTCCTTGTAATGTATCTTCAACACAGACAGCGTGGCACAGTCGCCATAACTGCACTATACTCTGAACGGACAAACAGTTCCTACCTGCAGAGAGGAAAATCCCGGATAGCGTCCCCTGTCTGAACCTCAGCAGCTCGATCACATGGTGGAAGTGAGCTGAAAGAGGAAACAACGTTACAGACTATGTCCTAGATAGCAGTACACAACAAAAACACATAAAACTTCAATTAAAAGCCAAGTCCCAATTAGAAGCCTGGTCTGTTTTTTTATAGAAGTTCTTTGGATGTATAAAACCTCTTAAAGCTCACCAGGTCGCCTGCTTGACATAGATCTAAGCTGCCTAGATCGCACATACAGACATAAATGTTAAAACTTTTGTCAGAATGAACATGCTACACATCCTTAGGTCGGTTAGATTCTCCATAATTCAATCATTAAGTTCATTTAACAGATTCAGATTTACTGCAAACAAGACTGATAAAAAATCCCTAATATTTAATACAAATATTTTCTTAACAATTGAAATAAACAGTTTGATAGTAGCCTTTTTCCCATCTTTGCAAGAGTTTTGTGCGGAAGGAATTAAAGACACACATCCCAAATATAGGCAGGGTGAGTTCAGTGACTCAAGCAACAAAGTGATAATCTTGCAGAGTGGTGCTCAGAGAACAACCTACTGCTCAAAGTCAGCGAAAACAATGAGATGATCGTTGATTTCAGGAAACAGGATATAAAGACACACACTCTTGTCTCCGTCAGTGGAGCAGGTGAACAGTTTCAGGGTTCCTGGGAATCAGCATCACAGAGAACCTGACATGGTCGTCTCACATCTCCACGCTGGTGAAGAAAGCTCAGAAAGGAAGCTTAAGAAGGCCAAATCACTAACATGGGATGTGCACGGCCCAGGACCGGAGGGCTCTGCAGCGGGTGATTCAAACTGCTCAGAAGATCATATGTCCAAGCCCATTTACAACAGCAAATCATTTTGTTAAATAAGCTGTTGTGTTACTTTTCCAGGCGGCCACTGCTTTGCACAGCACAGAAACAAATCAACAGACTGTTGAAATGTGTTTGAGATGTTAAATCCATCACACTGAACATTAAGTTTGCATTAAAGCTGCATGGTCAGTTGCTGACAGCAGCAGTGACATATTGTATTATCACCTTGTAAAGTTGATCTGGCTAACATGTTAGCCAACTATTGCAGACAGAGAGCAACATAATCATTCCATTGGACTTGTGTCTGTGTCTGCCTGATGAATGGAGAGTGAATATTTGACTTCCTTTTAGCTCTGCTTGGTCTCCACTAACTCCTGCAAAACAGCTGCTGAGCAGGTGGCGTACAGTGGGTTTATCAGAGCGTTTTCACTTCGAACAGCTGCCTGCTCTGCTGGAAACAAGGCTGATGAAAGCAGAGACTGAACCAAAACAGTACAGTTGGGGGCCTTACAACCAAAACAATGAACTCTAAAAAGCTATACATCTCTGTAGAGATAAAGGGGAACTGCAGAGCTGCTGATAAATCTCTCCGGGGTTGTCACTACAAGTGACACTTTGAGAATTACGCAGTGATTTAATCCATTATTAATATAAAAATACTGATTTAAACATTTTTACATTCTGTAAAACATCAGGGTAGAGTGCAGTGTGAATTAATTTGAAAAGTCAACACAGCATTACCATGCAAAGAACTGACTATACGGCCTAAACCATGTGGACATGGATGTACACAGCTTTGTGTATTTTTGGTCTGGGTCTTTTTTTTTTTTCCTGGTTTGGCTCCTTGGTTCCAGTGAAGGGAAATCTTAATGTTCCAACAACATACAGTGATATTTTAGACACCTGTGTTCTCCCAGTTTGTCCTGTAACAACATGACAATGCCCACCGTGCACAAAGACATGTTTTATTCCCAGTTTGGTGTGTAAGACCTCGACTGGCCTGCACAGAGCCCCGACCCCAATCAATGAACCGGAACACTGACTGCAAACCAGGTCCAACATCAGTGTTGGACCTGACGAAGAGTCTGTTACAGCAGCAGATTATGCCAACATGGTCGTCAACTATCATGTATGTGGGAGGAATGTTCAACTGTCCACATACTCATTTCAGGTGTCCATGTATGTTTGGCCATGTAGTGCATTAAGTTTAAAAACCTTATTTAACCATATTTTTCATACCATATAAAAAACAAATGGCAGCTCGGAATGGAGGGAAACAGCCCTATAACGATCTAAAACTGCACAGCAAGTATTTGAAATATGCAATTAAGTTGCAAAAACTTGCAAAACCCTGGTACAGCCCTTGCTTGAAATTAAATATATGCTTATTATACTACTACCCACAGATCAAGTATATGCTGCTGGATTCACAAGGACAAAGTAACATTAAGTCCCTCCTTAGATTTTTAAGGTGGACAGCCTGGAGATAGTCTGACACTGGCACAACTCACCTACGCCAAAGAAGAGGGGGCAGGTGAAGATGGCAATGGAAGGACCAGCACAGGGCACCAACATGGGCAGCATGCATGCCCTGAACACCAGCTCCTCTGTTAACGGTGCCACCACCTGATTCCTCAACCAGCGCATGTCACTGAAACACAACATCCAGAACCACGGGTCTGCAGGAACACAGAGACAGAGGAGGAGCTTACTTCCTCTTCCTCTATTGTGGAGAAGGCACTTTATTAAAAGTTCTCAGACATGCTTTACACTGAAAGTCTGTTCAGTGTGGTCGTGGTGGAAACACAAAGTTACAATCCGTGAAGTTGTACCGAGATGTGGATCAAATTTGAAATAGCCCTAACATCCCTCAAGTCATCAGAAAAAGGGACAAAATCCAGCATGTTGGTGGTCTCACCAAAGGCCACCTGGATCCCATCCATGAAGCTCCAGGGACAGTCCATCGCCAACTGCATGAGTGGGCCCAGAAACAGTACCTGCAGCACAGGACCACACACAAGACAGGTTCTAAGTTCGGGAAGGAGGTTAGATATGACTGACAGCAGATAACAGCTTATTACTACATCTGATGATTTCTTGCATTAAAGCCATGAAAGAAACTCATGACATATTCTTAAAATGTTCAATGTTACTGCATCATTTCTGGTCTTTACTGTAACACTTTATTACAGAGCATCAGGAAATAATTCACAGCGCTTCAATTTTCCCACATTTTGTTATGTTACAGCCTTTTTCCAAAAGGGAAGAAATTCAAATTTACAGCATTTGTAGGGGGCTCTGGCATTAGAGACCTTTATTCCTGCATTCTTGAGAATTTTATGCTGTTCATGGGGCGGCTCAGGAGGTAGAGTGGGTTGCCCGTTAATCGTAAGGTCAGCGGTTCAATACCCGGCTCCTCCAGGCTGCATGTCAAGATATCTATGTCTATTTATGCTCTTAATGCAGCACTGTCACTGAGACTCACCTTCAAATAAGTTATTAGCAAGCAAGGAGCTAATAAGGATAGCTATGTAACATTAGAATACAGCTGGGTTGTTGAGGTTAGCATGCTGTACATAGCTGGTAGTCAATATTGACTGTTTCTTACCATGGTGAGCAGCAGAGGAAGTACGATGGCAGGAATGAGGCCTTCAAGCCGGATCCCCATGAGGGCCAGTAATGATGGGCCAGTCTGACACACACACATAGAACTCAGTCAAAAGCCATCTAATGTGTCAGACAGCAACCTGACACAACAGCACATATACAGCCAGTTTAATCCTCAGGTGTTAGAACAGAATGGTGGTCGGTGGTTTCTGAGACGTGGACTCACCCTGACACCTGTGAACGCTCTCCATGCCCACACAAAGAGAGGAGACAGGCCCGACACGATCAGTACACTGGTGAAGCGTCTCTTTATGACAGTGGGATGATCCCTGAAAATTGAGAGAATAATCACACCCTCATCACCAGCACAGAGGACCAGGGAACCAACTCGGGCTACATGCAGTATGTTGTACCAAACTCCATTCAAAAATCTTATTATTTTAATGCTTTTTGGCTTCTCACATCGTATAGAGCATTCTCAGTCAGGGCATTCTCATTTTGGCACAGCTACGTCCCATCCACCCTGTGCTTAAATACTGACTATTCTTGGCCGGGACCAGTAACTTCCTGGAGTATCTGCTGGTTGCCTGGCAACTGCTCCCAACCAAGCTGAACATGCAAACATGTTAAAAGTGTTTACAGGCAAGCATAGAATAGGTCTTTTTCATAGCAGACATTTTGACTTGTCATACAAGGAAACAGCACAGATCACAGCAGGTGTAGTAATAACAGATGGCTCGGTTACATTGAAGCGTCCAAGTCAGTCGTGGCAGTGTGACAGTGAGCCAGCATGAACAATACCAGGACCCTGAAACTGAAGCAGCTAAATGGCATTCTGACATCATTTCACATTTGCTTTTTAACCTGTCACATGTTGTAATGTCTTACCCATTCAACCCATATGGTAAATGAAGTTTCAAATAATAAATGAGTCATTAAATAAAGAGCTACCTGCAAATGTATTATTTTTTAGTAAATATGAACAACGGCAGATCTAGATTGTTCTAATCCTGTGGCCCTGTGTCGAAGTCTTTCCTGCTGTGTTTTTCAGTGGCGGCGCACTGCACCGCCTCAAGTAAAAAGCACCTCAGCTTAAGTCAGAAGATTATTTGTATGTTCATATACATCCTGTATACACACACACACACACACACACACACACACACACACACACACAGGTCTCTCTCTCTAGATAGACAGAGGGACAGAGACACACAGATAGCTTTAACTCAGCAGGTTAGACAGCCTAGTGTATGTGTGTTAGGAAGGTGCTCACAATATAGAATAGAAACCCTGAAGACATGTAACGTTGCTGCTTTACTTTACATTGTGCTCATATGATGCACATAAAGTTGTGCCTGATGAACTGAATACGTTCGTGGATTGGTACTTTAATGTAAAACCCACTGAGTGCCTTGCCACAAACTTCCAAATAAAAGTTAGGTAACGTTATGCTTAAATCGTTTCCGAATGAAGATGTACAACTGAACTAACGGTAACTTACGTATTTTAGTGAGGAGCAGTAACCTAACGTCTCTCATACAGAGAGTATCTATCACCCCGCTGTCTAGGCTCACCTCGGCAGGTCACTCCTCCATACGTACAAACTGCCAACATAAGAACAAGCCAGCAGCAGACAGGACAGCACTGACACCCAGCATAGACCTTCTGGAGGCACGAAGTCGCCATTGCTGTGTTTTATATCCTCTGTCAGAAGGCTGGGTGATAAATCACCCTCCTCTGCCATAACGACTGCCGGCTGAGACGGAACCAAACAACTACTCGGCACCGGGGCGGTTGCTGGACCATCTAACAAGATCAAATATCAACCATTACAATAACCTCCTCACAAATCATGAGCTAACGTTAATAGATGTTTAGCTTCTGCGGCGCTCTATAACGACGTCATCATACGCTGCCTTCTTCTACTTCGAGGTTTCTTCTCTTCTTTAATTTGGCGGACTAGACGCATCTTCGGCGTGTTGCTGCCCCCCACTGACGCTTCTCGCATCTTTGTCAATGTCAGTTGTCTGTTTCATCTTATAAAATCCGGTATTATGTAGATATTCCATCAGTTTCTTCATTTGGTTCCTGCTATCCAGATAAGTAGAGTACGTAGATTGAGGTTTCTGCAGGATCTACAAATGGATTCAAAATATACATATAAACACATCATCATCCACAAATAGAAACACGTATTTGAATGACTGCAAAGTGATGTGTCTGCACCTGCACCTGAGGGCCATATTCTATTTATATATTGTTTGACTCTACTGTTTCACTGACCCAACTCAAGCTACATGCAGTATATTGTACCAAACTCCATTCAAAATTCTTATCATTTTAATGCTTTTTGGCTTCCAAAAACCAGCATACACCAGCATAAGTGGTCACCAGCATAACCAGCATAATGCATGCTGGTTAAACCAGCAAGACAAACATGGGACTTATGCTGGTCTATGCTGGTTTTTCCAGCAGGGAGGGCATTCTCATTTTGGCACAGCTACGTCCCATCCACCCTGTGCTTAAATACTGACTATTCTTGGCCGGGACCAGTAACTTCCTGGAGTCTCTGCTGGTTGCCTGGCAACTGCTCCCAACCAAGCTGAACATGCAAACATGTGAAAAGTGTTTACAGACAAGCATAGAATAGGTCTTTTTCATAGCAGACATTTTGACTTGTCATACAAGGAAACTATAGTAATAAAATATGGCTCGGTTACATTGAAGTGTCCAAGTCAGCCATGGCAGTGTGACAGTTGATTTCTCGCCTCAAAACTTCTCATTAGTGGATTTAGTGATAAAATGGCATACGAAAATTGTAATATATAAAACACTGGCTGGCGCACTCAGTGATGATGCAGTGAATGGTGACGATTCTCTCTGACCAATCTGTAGTCTGCTGTGTTTTCACGTCACCTTTTGGTATCGCCTCAGCTCGACTCAGCTTGCTTGAAACCTCGACAGAGGTGATACGAAGCTGGTACCATGCGGTGGAAAAGGGCTTGCCTAGTTTGTGACATTCATTAGAGCAGATGGTGGTGCTAACTTGACGAGCCCACAGCTCAGTGAAAAATAAACATGCCAAGCTTTTATCACCTTATCACATCAAAAAACTTCAATGAAGCTGACGTCATGTTAAATTACGTTACAGTAAGTACAAGCAAAATAGTCTTTTCCTTCAGAAATCACTGCATTTCTGACCATTGTTTTGTCCTGTCTGCTCTGTCATTAGCCGCCACATATTCAACAAACACTGGAAGCTGACCCGGTGTCCAACTTCAGTGTGTTCATGTGGTCTGAAGTTGGATACGCTGGTCCAGTGGATAGCACTGTGGCCTTATAGCAATAAGGTTGCAGGTTCAAACCCCGGTTGTGTGGAGTTCTCCCCATGTCTGTGTGGGTTCTCTCCAGGTGCTCTGGTTTCCCCCACCATCAAATATAAATATATAAACATAAACAACACTCAGACATCTAGTTCACTCTACACGGACAGTAAACTAACTGTTATAACCATGTTACATATTAAATGTTTGCAAAATATGTACGTGCAATCCGTGTTTTGCACAGCCTTTCTCTTATACTTCTTTATTAGATACGAATAATGTCCCATATACACTTTATTTCTCTTTTTCAATAAATATTTAAGGAATAAAAAAAAGATTTTAATAATTTGACAAGACATGAATGCACCATTAGTCACTGCTCGCCCCTTCCTTTCTAAGTGCACAGGAGACGCTACGGTGGCCAACACGATCTGTCTGCTCTGTGCTAAAGAATACGTGTGGTCCTCCATTTGTTCAAATTTTTCTTCTTACTTCTAATAAACCAGTTGACTACTACTATCTTACTACTACTACTGTTACTTCTTCTTTTTCTTTGTACACAGTCAACATCGTGACAAACGTAGTTTGTCCGTTTGGGCTACTGTAGAAACATGGTGGTGCAACATGGCTACATCCATGTAAGAGGACCCGCGGTGTATATACAGTAGATAGAAAGAGCTCGTTCTAGTTAATAAAGACATAACAGTTCATTATGTGAGGTCTTTATATACCACTGAAAACATAGTTATTTATAGTATTTTGTATATCTGTCATTTCTGAGCATTCTTTATTCCATCAAGGTACCATCTTAACTTTATTTTCTCAATAGCTTTTCCCATCCCAATGCCCCATATATTATAGCTACATGTTTTCATTTGTTTTATCTATGTATCCTGCCATATCTATCCTACCAAAATGTGAATCACAACAATTGTTTCCAATCTGCTTTACCAAAATCCGATCTCATTATCCCATCTATCTGAACCACATTATTCGTATCAAACTTAACTGCAAATAAATAATGATCACTGTCATTACGAGCTAATGACAGTGATAAAATCAGAAATCTGCCCTGCTGCCCCAGCATGCAACAGCAAACAGGATAGCACTGGCCACCACAGACTCATAAAACATCCTCAGCATTGTCCTGCAGATGTTGAAGGACCTCAGCCTCCTCAGAAAATAGAGACGGCTTTGGCCCTTCCTGTAGAGGGCTTGAGTGTTCTTGGCCCAGTCCAGTTTATTGTCCATGTGCACTCCCAGGTATTTGTAATCCTCCACAATTCAATTCAATTCAATTCAATTTTATTTATATAGCGCCAAATCACAACAACAGTTATCTCACAGCGCTTTTCATAAAAGAGCAGGTCTAGACCGTACTCTATGATGATATTTACAGAAACCCAACAGTTCCCACCAAGAGCAAGCACTAGGCGACAGAGGCAAGGAAAAACTTCCTTTTAAGAGGCAGAAACCTCGAGCAGAACCATGGCTCAGGGTGGGCGGCCATCTGCCTCGACCGGTTGGGGTGAAGGAGAGAGAGGGAGAGAGGGAGAGGGCAAGAGAGGAACAGAGAGAAAAAGAGAGGGATGGAAGGAGAGAGAGAGGGGAGGGAGGCAGCCTACACAATATACACACAGAGGTACAGACAGTAAAGGTGATGTTGCTAGAGACTAAATGAAAAATGGTATAGATATTTATAGTAGTGTTAATGATAACAGTCGTAATGTTAATGATTATAATAACAATAATAACAATAGGACTAGTAACAATAGTCGTTGCAGCAGAGGGTGTCGAGCAGGAACACGGGGGCAGCAGGTGACCCGCAACCACAGATCCAGACTCCACAGCTCCAGAGCCAGAAAACCTGCAGGAAGTGATAGGAGGAGAGAGGAGAGGGACGAGAAAGCACAAGACTACCAGAAAGGGGAGAAGTCCACACTGGTGCCTTGGCTCTCCTTAGATCAACAACCAGCTCCTTAGTCTTTGTCACGTTGATAAGATCTAGATATGTTATGACCAAAAGAGCCACCATTTAGCCAATGAATGCTGATGATGGTTTCAACTCTCAACGAGCGTGCATTGTTACTCAAAATAACTTTTTCCAGGATTAACAAATCTAGTCTTTTGATTCACCCCATATTTATACACCGATGGCAGAGACTGCCATGCAAGGTGCCAACTGCACCACAAAATGGATTAAACCAGGTGATTTTTATAGCTTCGGGACATACGTCCTTCCTCAGCTATGCAAAGACATCCATCACTTTTCAAATCCATAGCTAATTCATTTCCCATCTGACAGAGCCAGGATGCCAGCATGTTCTCCCTGTGTCTGTGTGGGTTTCCTCCAGTTTCCTCTACCACCAAAAACATGTTAGGTTCTCCAGTCAATGCTATTGACCAGATGCTGGTAAAGATCTGGAGTTGGGCGCTGCACAGCGGCTGCCCACTGCTCCCTTGAGGGATGGATTAAATGCAGAGAATGAATTTCATATATCATATTGTGTGAAACCTTGTTTTCTAGAGCACAATGTTAGCTAGTCCATATATCATATAATACTGAGATAAACCCTTCTGTAATGTCTGTAATTATCACAATAAAACCAAAAAGAAAAAAAGTCAGTGTGTTAAAAAATGAATTTGTGTGATATGCATATCAGTGCATATTTAATGAGGAAATGCCTCATTTGCATATAAAAAATAAAAGCATTAAAAAATTATAAATATTTCAGCTTGTGAAGTTTAATTGTAAGGTCAGTGAGCGCCAGCTCAGTTGGCCGAGTTCAAAATTCCAGCTTACACAGAAGATTACTGAAAGACACTTATATATATACACTAATATAAATACCAAATACTGATAAGATATCTATAATACCTCTTTAGTTTTATGTGGGCATAGCACAGGGGTCTGCTCATGGAAGTTGAAGTCAGTGTGACATGGTAGGAGGACCCCAACCAACCTGGCAACCAAAAGTTGTTCCTTTTAATGACTTACTGTAACTGATATGTTAAGCATTAATAGGTTGGTTTATTAATTCATTAGTTCGCCTTATAAAATATTTAATACATGGTGTCTTCTTAGAAAGTGGTCCCTTTATTTTTTTGTTAAAGAAGGAAAGGCAACCCATCTTCCAGCCAAGAAAGGTGGAGGGTGGACTCAGACTCTTCCAGTGAAGAATACCCAGTAGCCTAATGCATAGGTGATACTGCATTTAGAAAGAACTAGACTTCTTGAAGGCACCAGCTTTGGAACTCTGAATTTACCAGGATCACTTAAAGGCAACACAATATTCGTGTGACAAGATTTTTTTCTTTCTCGAGCCAGAGAGAGAGAGCGAGAGAAAGAGGGAGGGAGAGACGTAGGCGTGACATCGGGCTGTCTGCTGTTATATCCGGGAGGAATGGACGTGTCTCAGTCTCTCTCAGTCTCCAGTCTAACGTGAACGGAGGAGAGGCGATGCTGCCGCTACTGATGCCCTGCGCTCCTTTGAATTCTTCTTCTTCTTCTCTTGTATTCTCCGACGTTACACTGCCCAGGCTGTACGGGGACTGACAGAACCCGCACACAGAAACACACACCCAGGAGGAATTACTCACATACCCGAGCCGGTCCCGGACCTCCATTGGCAAACATCAGCGGGTACGGGCCTGTTTATCTGATTTGTTCCATCACCTGTCTTTATTACAGCAGCTCCATCCACAAAAGAGCAGATGACAGGAGACGGCAGCTGGCCTGCTGTCTGCTTTACTGCTCTACTATGGAGGTGATAGGGGTGAAAGTCACCTTTTTATTTGTGGATTGTTGACTTTATCACCTTTATTCAAGATGATGTGAATATTTATGAGGTAGGCCTACATTAATTTGTATGTGGTGTCAAACTGTTGGAAGTGAAGCAGATTTTGTTCTCGTTAGAGTCTGTGAGCCTTCTTATTATTTACCTCTACATCACTGCTGCTGCTGCTGCCTCGGTGTCTGTGTGTGTGTGTGTGTGTGTGTGTGTGTGAGAGAGAGAGAGAGAGAGAGAGAGAGAGACAGGGAAATGTGTGTTTGTGCGTAAGGAGTGTGCGTGTTCGTGCTGATGTCTTCCCTGTATGTAGTATGTGTTGTCTGTGCGGTGGAATCCCCTGTGTACAAACCCAGCCTGCAGGCGCCTCAAAAATGGCACAGTAGTCTACTGTTTATGTCGCCCCAAACTGATGTTTAATTGTCAACAAGAGGAAGAAACAATAGATTTCGCGTGGATGCCGATCCCCCCCCCCCCCCCCCCCCCCCCCCCCCCCCCCCCCCCCCCCCCCCCACCCCCCACCATTACCACCACCACCCATTTCAAGTGAAGCCTGTTTATGGCCAAATCCGATCAGGTTACTACATCATCATGCCTTAATAGAGAGTGGAAGAAATACGCATCCATCCACAAAGCATGGCCCTGGGAAAACGCAATCCCCTGCAATCCACAGACAGCAAGAATGATCAGAGGAGATAGAGGCCATGTTAGAATCATCCTGGACCAGAAATAAAGGCTTTCTGGCGCATTAACAGTTTGATTCAATTTCTCCCTGCTTAGGTGGTTCTAGGATGTTTTCAGGGGGAAAGCGTTTTGCTGGGATGTTTAAACTAAGTACAAGAAAATGCTCAAAATAGTTCACAACATAAAAAGCAGCAGCAGTGCTTTGATGTTATGATCCATCAATATTACAGTTTGCTGAGTAATGATTCATATTTGTAGCTTGCTGGGAAATGACAGTTTTAGGCATATGGGCCTAAACTATGGGCTAGATTAGAATATAGATGGCGGTGATACTGTTGTGATTAGGATCAGGCTGATGCTGGTTGCAGATATGTGAGGCCAAAATATGGAAAAGCAGATGGTACAGTCGGTGTAGTCCACCTCTGCATTAATGGATATGATGCAGTTTATGGATTCTTAGTGATAATCTGATGCCAGTCTATAAAACAGTAACCTGTAAGGGATTTAATCTGACATGGTTGGAGGGAAATTACAGTTGTTAAGAATTAAAATTGAAGTTGTCACATTTTAATGTAGGCTACATGTACGAACCCAGAACAAAGTAACAGTCTTACTCTAAAGGCAGACATACAGATGTTGGATTAAAGAGCCCATGTAACTTTTGAAAGAAATAACACAGTCTTCCTCTTACAAATAAAGTCATTTTAATTTGCAATAAAACACCGCCTTGTATAATTTAATACACTCTGGGGGTTTGCTGCTACAGTCTTACTTGTTCTGGTATGGCCACTAGCTTATGATGGCTAATGTTAGCTAATGTTACCAAACTTCAGATAGGTGTTGCTGTGTAGCTGACAGTAGGCTACTGACTGAGTTTGCTGACCTGACTATTCTCTGCATGTGCTACTGTTACAGCATAAATCTGCTGGGCTAATTTTATAGGTACCCTGTTGTCAACAGAAACAGCTTTAGTGTTTCTCACCAAAACACACCGTGTGTATTCTTAAGGATCTAACAAATATGTTGAAGGTATTTCCTTCCTCACAAAACATTTACAATGTAAATTTTTTATTTTATTATTTGAGAACCAGCTTTTTTTTTATTATTATTTTTTTTTTTTACATCTATAGGTTTCTAGGTAGCAATCATCTTTTCTGCCCTTGCTGGTGTTTGTTGGAGCATTTCCTCCTGTCGCCTGCCAAGTGTCGATCAGTGGAATAGTGCAAAACCACTTGCATTCTTGTGTATGTGCAGGTTATACAATAAAAGATTTCAACGACTCATCTTCTGATAAATTATTGTTTTTGAAGCCTAATAGCACGGCTACCTACTTTTAGCCGTGCTATAATGATGGTAGTCAGGGATACCAGCAGCATCAGAATTTCTACTATTAGCCTACTAGAATTGTTATGTTAGTTGTAGTAACATTGGGTCACTAATACTAACTGTATTAGTAGTAGTACAGTGCATCTGGATAGTGTTCACAGCACTTCACTGTTCCCACATTTTGTTATGTTTCAGTCTTATTCCAAAATGGATTAAATTCATTATTTTCCTCAAAATTCTACAATCAATACCCCATAATGACAACGTGAAAGAAGTTTGTTTGAAATCTTAAAAAAATAAAATACAACAAAAGCAAAATTTTAATAAATTTGCAAAGATTTTAAACAAACTTCTTTCATGTTGTCATTATGGGGTATTGATTGTAGAATTTTGAGTTTCATCCGTTTTGGAATAAGGCCGTAACAAAATTTGGAATAAGTGAAGCACTGTGAATACTTTCCGGATGCACTGTTCCTGTTGCAGTAGCAGAAGCTGGAGTAGTTATAAGGCTATAGCATTAGCACCAGTAGTAATATCACAGATACCAGTAGTTTGAGTAGTAATAATGTCAGCGATAATAACAGTACTACTAGTGCAGTAGCAGTAGCAGTTAATCTCAGTGATATTAACAGCAGTATAGTAGCACTTTTAGCTGACACTATACAAAGCGATACAGCTGCTATATATGTCAGAGGTCGCACACCTCTGGACCTCTGGCAACTAGGGGTTAAGTGTCTTGCTCAGGGACACAATGGTAGATGTGTCACAGTGGGAATGGAACGCTGGTCTCCAACTCCCAGGGCATGTGTCTTCCACAGTGCCATCACCACCCCAAGTAGCAGAGGTCCTAGTTGTAGCAGTTCTTGTAGCATTAGTGGCAATTAGTCAAATGAACATTTCATTAGTAATACTATTATTAGCAGCAGTAGTAGTAATAGCACGAATGATAGTTACAGTAGCATTGGTATCAACAGTAGCAATTGACTTGGTATTTATAAAACTAGTAGCATAAGAGGGTAACTAAGTATTTTTCAATCTGGAACTTATTTTCCCATGTTTTTGTGTCTTTGTGACTGACTTGAGCAATGATTTTTAAATTGGTTCAGTATTGAGCGAGTTACCCTTTTAAGCAAGGGTAGGCAACGTTGGAGAAGCTAACAAGAGACAGCTAGATTTTGAAAGTATCAAAACGAAAAATCCCACCCCCTCCCTTCAGGCCTCCCTCCAAAGCCACTCTCCCAAAACAGGTAAGAGCATGCAGGCAGACCAGCCAATCATTTCATTCAGACCCAATTAAATAATTGGCTGGGCTTATTATTACAGGCCTGCGACAGCCAGAGATACCTGATTTTTAAATTGTGTTTCAGACTATTTGTTATATTGATTGCTGTCGGGATATAAAGATACAGCCTACCTACCTAGAAACCTACCTACCTATCTACCTCCCTAACTAGAAAGTAGTGGAAACAGCATAAAACTGATCAGCTCTTTTGACCTTCATTGTGAATAAGCTGTTTCTAGAACAATTTTGCAACAGAGGAAACTCAAGTTGCTGACAGTATTCATAAAAGAGAAGTGTGAGCTACTATTAAGCAAGACCACGCACTGTATGACCATTGTCAAGAAATGGTTTAGGACATGTCGAGACGGACAAAACATAATGTATAAGAAGTAGGCTACACCCCGATCATATAAAATATATTAGGATTTGTTGGTCTTGTTAGTTAGTTTTCCTTGCCTCTGTCGCCTAGTGCTGCTCTTGGTGGGAACTGTTGGGTTTCTGTAAATATCATCACAGAGTACGGTCTAGACCTGCTGTTTTTTGAAAAGCGCTCAGAGATAACTGTTGTCGTGATTTGGCGCTATATAAATAAAATTGAACTGAATTGAATTGAATAGTCGAATACGTGATGATCACAGTCTCCAAAAACCACAGCTTCAAACAAGAGACATTTTGTGTGTGTGTGTGTGTGTGTGTGTGTGTGTGTGTGTGTGTGTGTGTGTGTGTGTGTGTGTGTGTGTGTGTGGCAGCAAGGATGAGGTAACACAGTAGCAGCCCACCAGTCAGGTTCTTATGAAGCTCGAGGGGTCGAACAGAGAGGAGTTGAGCCTGCAATAACAGGAAGGGCAGATTTAAAATAACACAAAAATGGTTTGAGCTGCAGGTAAAATATTCTGAAGTGGTTCTTTGAGCTCTAGTTTCAACCCACTTCCATCCGAAGCCAAGTGGAAATGTTTTTCTAAGGGAAAAGAAGTTTGTTGAGGGTAAGAAGGCTCTATTAGGGATTGTCTTAAGTGCTAAGATTGTCAATCCAGTAGTTGAATCTAGAGGTATATGGGGATACAATACTGGTGCTGACCTACTGTATACTGAGTTTCTACAAAATACCTGCTATACTGCACCGTAGACCTAATTTACACCAGGTATTAACCTGCGACCTGTATGATGAAGGATGAAGACATCTACATTTACTATGACTAGGCGTTTGTTATCTCAGTTCTGCCTGCATTGTGATTGGATTTCGATAGCAAGGAGAATAGGAGCTGGCAGACTAATCAACAAACATGGCGCATCTCATACAACACTGGCAAGGGTCACGTGCAATGTTACAGTAGTAGCCAATAAAGCTAATTTTACTGTGAGAAGATATTCTGTAAGCCGATAAGCTTGCTAGCACTAGTGCTAGCTTGGCTTCTCCTATTTGTAAGGTGAAGTCTTTCACGTTGTAGCACCCCCCAAGATTTTCCCAAGGTGATGCTGCTGCACAGGCTCTACTTATTTTTCCTTTGCAGAGAAAGGGCTCATCTGTAGGTTTTTGATGGACATCTTGAGACCGCAGGAAGAGGCAGAGTTAGGTGCCTTTCAGCTTGTTGTGTGGACTTTTCTAAAGATTGGAGCAATAGTCGAACATGGTGACATCGCTACAAAGAAGTCCAACAAGTCAAGAAACACGAGCAGTCAGACATCATCATCAGATGGGCTGTACATAAACCCCCAGATTAGAACACAATTAGAACACAAAGGTGAACAGTAAAATGATTACTCACACTGAGCATTGTATTTTCAGACCACTGTTTGGTCTGGGTCCTAGTTCCTCGTTTAAGTTTGACCTACTGTGGTGGTGTGCACAGTTTTGTAGTAGAATGAGGGATTATTAGTAGCACTTCAGGTGCCATCACAACCCGTCCCATCGTCTGAATGCTGGTGTTTTTTGCCCAATCAGACTTTGTTGTAGTGGTGTCCCTGTGTTTCCAGATGTCAGCAATAAACTTGGTGAGTGCAATGGTATTATAACTAATGCAATGATTGGTTTAACTACAAAAATAAGGCCCAAGTTACAATAAACCAAAAGTATCATTTTATAATGTCATCAGGCTTATATTTAATATTTGCTCCTTGGTTTTGTGTCATGGCACCCAACATTTTCCAGTTCACTTTCACTTCATTGTCCCTCAGGGAATGTGGGGATTTGGCACTAATGCTTGCTGTAACACTAACAGCCAGTTAATTGTTATGCACGTGACTTGTGTTTTGGAATCACATAGTTAAAAAATGCTGACTCACTTCTGGTTATCAGAATTACAAACTGTGATGCTTGATGAAACAGCTCACAAGCTGTTGTCATATTATACGTTGCATAGCAACAATCATGATGCAACGTGCCTCATGCCACTGAGCTTGTAGCTGATCTTTGAGTTAGAAGATCTCAGTTTCATTCCAAAAACCCAGATGTGACCTTCAGAGAGCCATGATGTGGGTAGTATGTTGGCTTTTCTGTCAGCTGTTTGTGTTTCTAGTTGACTGCCTTTTGAATTTCAGCGACTAGTGCTTAATGATGAGAGGAGAGAACAAAGGTGAGAGTCTTAAACATTCCCTTTCTCTTTCATCTCCACTCCTAGGTCAGGCCTGTTTGCAAACAGGACCATGTGAACTGGCCTTCTTTGATATTCAAATAGAGTGCTACAGGTGCTCTCTCTCTGTCTGTGTCTCTCGGCCTGAGCGTCTCCCATGATTATTCTTTCTTGCTCTTTTTCCCTCTTCTTTTCCCTTACTGCATCCCAGCAGGGCTATTTAGCAACAGACAGGACTGCAGAAAACAAAGTTAATCACAGCATAGCAGCAGACAGACATGCATATCTCTAGCTTTATGCTATTTTACAACAATGCAGCTACATCAATCTCATTCACACAACATTTTTTGCCATTTTTTTTATAACTGTAGCTTGCTAGCTTGCTAGCCAGCTATGCAGGACAATGACATCCTGTTCTTATTCTATCCCTGCCAACAAAGTCTCTCATTGGTCAACATCAGACCTTAAATTGCTGAAAAATATCTGAGATGTGGGCAATTCAGAGGTCTGGAACTAGGTTAGATTTAACCTAGTGAAATGTAGTAGGTGATTTTTAGAAAAAAACAAGCAAAACATTGAATAGAACCAAATATAGGCAGAAAGAGAAAAGTGAGCGAAATGGAAGGATGGAAGCTGGATTTGGTCGTGGGGGAGGGTAAAATAACTGTTCATAACACTGGCTTGTAGGATTTGTACAGTATAAAGTGTTACATAATGTTGAGCAGACATGCTCTCCATCTCTGTCATGCTTTCAGATATGCAAACACACAACCAATCTATGTCTGGTTTGCTGTTTCAGACTGTTGTTACATTTTAATTCAATTTAATCAGACAATATTTCTCTATATTGTCTGTGAAAAGCTTTATTTAAACAAGTTGAAGAGGAGAACTAGTGTGATGAGTTTCACCATGAGGCCATAATTCATTGCATAGTTCATTTGTCAGTTGGAGTATATTTAGCTCTCCGTTCATTTGTTTCTGGAGGAGACAATTTGACTCTTCCTTTCTTTCTTTCTCTCTTTCATCTTTCTTCCTCTCCCACACACTCCACACACACTCGTCCTTCCCCTGCAGTAGGCAGTTACTGTAGAGAGAGTGCTGCGATGGAAGGAGAGGGAAGCCAGAAAAATAAAGAGGACCACAAAATAAAAACAGAACGGAGGGGGGAATGTTGAACTACAATATCAAAACCGATGATGGTATGATAGTATACACATTTTCATGTACAATATGCCTTCTTAAAAGGTACTGCCACCTGGAAAATGTGAAACCAGGATCAACAAATGGAATGCAAAAGTAGTCAACCCGTATGGTATTTAGCAACTGACTTAAAAAAAAAACTTGCTCATATTCCACACATTTTTCATTCGGAAGCACAGCCTGCATCATATCTATGATGAACATCTCTTCATGGATTAGATTATAAAAACATTTTAATAAAAGAAAATGGATAGTAAACACCCGGAAATCATGTGATAAGTTACAGTTCTTCAGCTGTCTATGTGTAGAATCATGTTCTTCTGTTGCATTTTATGTTGTGTTGGACAGCATTCCATTTTGTTTTGCTGTGTTACACACCGATGTCTCGTGATTTCCTCAGCAGTGGTGTGCTGCATTGCCATGTGTTTGTGTTCTGTGATGCATTGCTTTGCAGTGTGTTAGTCTATTGAGCAAGAGCGCATTATTGACATTATTTTAGCTTGACTATCTTATTGATCAGTATTCCCAAGAGATCCTGTAAATGTCGACTGACACATAATAAAAGATTGAGAGGTGTTACATAGTTTCTCCACCAGGGGTTTCCACTGAAGAATGCCCCGCTTACTACATATTTTGCCACTTTGGGGCTGCAGCTGAACAAACTAAACACAATTTTAAAAAGCTTATTTGGTGAACATATCAGTAAACAGTTTCCTATTTCCACATCCAGCAGTTATGAAGAAATATTATCATTTATTTTGGAGTTGTGCTTTGAAGAAACATGTCTGCGTTTAGCTGCTAAATGCTCCACTATCCACTAACCAGCTAGCTGCTACCTTTGTCTGTCTGGTGCTTAGCCGGTGGTATGCATTATGTTTATCAGAGCCTTTTCTCTTAAAACAGCTGCCTGCTGCTGCTGGGAACGAGGCTGATGAGAGCAGAGTTTAAAACAAAACCACTACGCTGAAGGAAAAGAAGTTCCTTTTGAGCTGTGTAAAGCACAACTTTCACAATACACATAGCCATTTGATCCATTGCTAATATAACAGAGTCTACTGCCTTGCTAGCAGCGCTATGAGGCTGTCCTTAGGCACTGCAGTGCTTCGAGCTAAAAGCTAATGTCAGCACGCAAACATGCTCTCAATAACAGTCAGTATGCTAGTTCACACAGCGGTTTTGCATGTGTTTGGTCTAAATTTTGAACCATGAATACATATGCAAAAATGTATGGCAATCCATGCCATAGTTGTTGCTCTATTTCAGTTTGTTTAGTGTTGTGTTATGACATATAGATAATGATGCAGTGTGTATTGTTACACTGGGTTGTGCGGGGTTATGTTGCATTATCTTGAATTGAATTGTATGCACAGCATGATTTGTTGTGTGATCCACTGCACGGTGACGTGTACTGCTGTGCTGTATTGTAATACTGTGATACAGCATGTAACGTTGCGTGGTTTTGGTTGGTTGTTTTTGCGTGGTTTAGAGGGCAGTGTTATTTGCAGTGTGTTGTGTTGTGTAATACTGTGTGTGAGTGTGTCAGTTGCAGCAGAAGCAGTCGTTCTTACCACAGAGCCTCCAGCCACTCCACTCTGCTACTATGGACTGCATTCCCTTTATCTATTCTCTTTATTATTATCTCCTTCCTTTGTATTCCTTTCCTTCCTTTGTCAGACAGCTTTTCTTTGTTTCACTCCTCTCTCTCTCTGTCTCTCTCTCTCTCTCTCTCCACCCCCAGGATGTGGCTGTGGGTTGATTAGAAAATGCGTGGCACAGAACAGGCAATCCATCACCCTGCCAAAGCCTGCGACTTCTGCGCATGCGATTGCTGACACACGAACACATACACACCCTCCACCTTGCTCTCCTCTTCCTCGTTTTCCCTCTTCATCATCCACACAGATACGTTCAAGCTTTGGTCTGTGTGTTTTTTTTCCAGGAGGCCAGCGGCATCTCACATTTGCCCCGCCTTTCCTTTCTATCCTTCACCTCCCCTTGCCCTTCAAACCCACTCTTACTCCTCCTCCTCTGACTCCCACATCCCACTCCTTCTCCTCCTTCTCATCTACATCCACTCATCCACCCATGTCAGTCATGCCTCCTCTGCTTTTATTGATGGTCTCATGGTAATTCTGCTCAGTTAGATCATTTACAGTGCAGAGACTGACAAAGGAAGGGGTGGGCGAAATATATGAAATATATTGTGAAATATTTATTTACCTCTCACATGATCAGACAGGAGGTTAATCATTTCTGCAATTTTAATCTTTATATTGACATCAATTGAAGAACCTTGAGCACTGGACTAAGACCAGACATTTGCAGGGCTGCTTGTTTAATACCTGTAATGATTGTTTTGTGTAGAATTCAATTTTTTTCCCATTTCAATTCCCCCTCCCAATAGGAGTTGGATCAACCAATAAGCTTGATGCTCTTGCATGCAGAGATATTTTACGTGTATCTTCGGAGAACCATGATTAAAGCCTTACAAAAAATCATCTGAATCAATACATACACTACCACAGTTTATAATCTGGATATAGAGTTGTGATTTTTAATGAGTTGCTGTTCATTTTCATCGCTGTATTTTTCCATTTTAAAGATTTTTCTATAAATAGAAATACAAGAGTCTTGTGGATAATTTAACAATACTATAGGCAGTGTTGGACAGCAACGCGTAACTCAGTAACGCGTTACTGTAATAATATTATTTTTCTCAGTAACAAGAGGTGTAATGGTTTAATATTTCCAAAACAGTAATATTATTACAGTTACTAATCCAAGTAATGCTGCATTACTGGACGCACCATCCTTGATGTGAATGCGCCGCAGGTCAACAGTACCTTATGTTGTTCAAGTCAGCTGTCAGAAAGCTAAAGGAAGAATGGAGAAGGAGGGAGAGAGGTGTTCTTTCCACAGCTGGATCACCATGACTGTTTCAAAGTCTAAGATACAAAGCACATTGTCATCTGTTGTAAACTTTGTGCGACCAGCAAAAAAGCAGCACAGCAATGTGAAACTCCAGCCGCTACTGGCAGCGATGCATGCACTGTAAGGAGAGAGTGGCATTAATAAATGCAAGTGCAGAAAAACAGTAGTTCAAAAGTTGGGATTTACTTGGTTTATTTTTTTATTTCAGCCAGTGGCGTAGAAACTATATATGATTTTGTAAAAAAAAAAAAAAAAAAACATACTCCTTGCTGCTGTTATGAATATGATATTAGTTAAAAGTTGGGAGTAATCACCCAGTAATAAGTAAACTAATATTATTACTTTTTTAAGGAGTAATAAGTAACTAGTAACTTATTACAATTTCTGAGTAACGTAATCCAACACTGGGGTTATGGTTGTCAGTTTTAATTATTTAAACTTTGTTTGCTATCAGTTCAGTTGGCTATGCCCTAAGAATTACAACACCCAGGAGCCTTAGTCAACATTGCTTTTGAGAAAAGGCTCGTCAGGTGCATGAAAACTCACAAAACTTTGCACAAAATTTCACCGCAATGTATCATGTCCAAACCTAAAAAAAAGCCTTTAGGAGCAATGTCCTAAACCCACCTGGAAGTTGGCAGTAATGGTTGTTTTTGTTGATTTACTATAACAAACTCCTCCTACAGAATTAATCTGATCAACTTAAAATGTTCGCTGTGCCTATCTAAAGGTACTGACTATTAAAAAGTTGTGTTGTCAGTGAGATTTTGTCAAAGGGCGTGTCCGTAGAGTGGCGTCAAAATTTGGTGATTCACCATTAAATGGGAAGTTGTTATAACTTCAGTGTACATGCTTAAATCTGCACCCAACTTTACACGTTTGAGGACATTCCTGCTCTAAAGACATCCATAGTCCCATACCCACTGACATCAGGATGTGACCATTTAACGAAGCAGTCCCTGCGCCACATTTGACCTAGATGCAAGAAACTTTTTGTGGAACACGTGTCATCCCAGGACACAGAAAAATGCGTCTTGAAGCCATACCCTAAACCAAACAGAAAGTCGGCCATTTTGAATTTAAGGGTCAACATCAAATTTTTGCTGTGCAATCTAAAGGCACTGACGATGAAAAGTGGCAAATTTTCCCCGAAGGGTGTCCCCTTTACGTTACGCTGAAAATGAATGATTCACCATGAAACAGGACGTTGTAACTAGTGTTGTAGTACTCGAAACTGGTCTTGGTCTCAAGACCGGTCTTAAGACCACTTTTTGATGGTCTTATTCTCATCTCGGAATCGACCGCATTTGTACTCGGTCTTGTCTCGATCCCGGACATTGAGGACTCTGGATTTTATTTCAAGACCAGTCAAGACCTTAACTTTGGGAATATCAATAAATTGCTTGTGCATTGTCTGATTTATTTGTTAACATCCTTACTTTGTTTGGATGTAAAACGTATTGCTTCAAATGCAACCAATAACCCTAATTACAATGTGTTGTTACCGTTAACGACTGTGAAAAAGTGTTGCTTAAAGAGATGCTTAAGTTGATTTCAGCTCTTAGTGTTTGTATGTGGGTGTTTTAATGGGAATGTGGATCTTACAGATCAGTTTGAGAAGTACCTATGATCTTGTTCCACATCTTATTGTGTGTCATGTAATGTGGGGAACTGGTCTTGGTCTTGGTCTCGATAAACACATCTGTATAAAATTTTTCATGTTTGATAAGAGTCCCACCATGAACACATCTACAAGCCACCCACTGGCAACAGGAAGTGACTACTTCTACGCTGTGATAGACTACTAGCCGGTTGGCCACATCCACTTCAAAACTATCTTAGACAAGCTCTATGACACTGATGATGTTCTCTTTTGAAGCTTGCAAGTTTTCATTTCACAGCGTGTCCATGGCGTGGCAGCAAAGTTCCATGCTTCACCATGAAACAGGAAATTGTCATCTTCACCGTACATGTTCAAATCAAACTTGCTTGATAATGGTTCCACCCTGAACACATCCACATGGCAATATTCAGTTATAGTCATAGACAATCACTGACAACAGGAAGTAAGCTCTGTGTGACAATATCACACTATTTAAAAGAAATTTTGACTTACCTTACCTCATTTATACCTTTTTTCTAGCCTCATTTTTTCAGGGAGATGCATTAATCTGATCCCCCGCATCAGTATCGGATGCCGATACTGACCAATCCCTGGTCTCATGTCACCGTACACAGAATTACCTCAATAAGCTTGATGCAGTGCATACAGATTTTAAATTTGGGAAAAAGAGGACACCTGTACCCGATCGGGAATTAGCATTGGGAGAGAAAAAAGCTTTCCAATACAGACGAGTCATAGTGTAGCAACGGCCGAGAGCAGTCACCCTACTTGGATTAGAACACGGGCCTACAGGGTACTAAACATGTAACTTTGACCACAACACCAAAGAGCCAGGCTCATTGGTATGGCAGTCCAAGAGCATTCTCAACCGTAATGACGGTACTCCATCACAGTTGGTAAAATATATTTTAGCATTTAGAGTTTAAGATACATTTCCCCACCATCAACAAGGCATTCCTTTTTTTATTTGTTTTCTATTGTCTATTTCTTCCTCTGTTTCTTATTCTGTTCCCTATCATCTCATTTGCTTCTGTCCATCCAGCCTCCCCTGAGTCCCCTCTGCTCCCACCTCTGCATTGCTCCCACCACTCAATATCCTGTGGCAACTGGGAGCCTGGGAAATGTAATGGCCACTGCCTGCCTGAATCTGCCTTCTGCCCATCTGTCATCTGATTATGAGGAGGCATTCTTTTCATCAGACCTTGTCAGTCATGTCTAAAAATGGCCGTGCAGTTCACTCGTTGGTAGTGTAGTCCGCAGGGGTTAGTTTTGTGTGGATAATGATGTAAAAGAACTGCTGACACATGAAAATCAAACAGGAAGGAAGAGGAAAGCGCCAAACTTGGGATAGTATTTTCAGTATTATTACATTCACATTTCCAGTATGATTATCTAATCTGCTCAAAGGGAGAACAAAGCATGTAGGACTTTGTCATGCTTTTGCTGCACTGTTCGCTTTCCATGGTGTAGGTGGTCTCGCCCACTTTTGATTAATAATAGGCTTGAGCATTTAGAACTGTGCGTAGAACCTGTGTGCAGAGACAGGGACTGAGCTTTGTTTGACTTGTGTAAATCCAATGTCAAAATATCCACAGTGACTCATACTGATTGTGGTAGAAACGATCCCACTCTTTTTAGCATAACATTCATATTTTCTCTACTCTCTCGCCAGTTAATTAAATGCTTGTCATTGACATTTTGTTGGTGTTGTATGGATTTCTGTTATCAGAAAATTGAATGTTGAGTCCAATGTGTTTTAATGCCATGTCCTTAGTTTAATTTGACAAGACTGCAATCAAAAGCTTTGAAATTCCATCGTAATAAAGCTCTTGTACAAAGGAAAGTCAGTAATAGTGAACCTGCTTCCCCTCTCTGTTTGGAGCTTTGTTAAGAATCTCAGACACAACAGACAATTGTCAGTTGATGGTTATCTGGGTGTTAACTGTAAGAGCCTGTAAAGGGGACTTGCTCTTTTGTTTCCATCACTCCTTTATCACCCACCAGTAGTTAGAAAGTGTAATTCATCACTATGAATAACATGGCGGGGCCCAACACATGCATCATAAAGTATTAACAGGGTTCATAGATGTAGGTATAAATTTATCTGCCTTTGTTGAAAAATCTGGATCACTTGTGCCGATCTAATCTTATTAGAGTGGGCCAGCTGTTCAGTAAAGGCCCTGGATCAGCAAACAAAAAACACTTCAGTTGCATACAGAGCATGACAATCGTCACAAACGTCATGAAACGTAATTATATCGTGATAATTATTGTTATTGTTTGATTGTCCAGCCCTTTCTCAGCCCTTTTACTTTGTGCAAAATTTTTCCAACACGAGAACAATGATAACAAGTCACCCAGATGAATGTGTAGCTTGGTGCTTTTTTATCTCCCGACAACTAAGCTGAGTGTGTCCTTCATGTCCAACCAGTGCCCACACAGGTGTGAGCTATAACCAAGGGACTTTCTCCACAGCTGGGTCCCTGGCGCTATGTTAATGAGACTGACTTCACTGTGTCTGTTTTTCGGCAGCCCCTCGGTATTAAAGTCCTAGTTCACTGTTCTGTAAATTACGCTTGTTCCAGCAACAGTTGATCCTCACCTTGTGACTTGTGTTGGTTCCTCTGGTACAGGTGCTAGAATGAACTGAGCCCTTTGCTCATATCTTCAAGATGTTCACTGACAGTTTTGTTATAGCACAAAACATCATCATGGTGAGGTGCAAAACATTAGTCTGAGGCCCTCCAAGACTTTCTTTATACACCTTTGAAAGGCTGCCAGAACATTTGGCAGACCAAATACCCAATCGTATAAACCCTGGGGTGTATTGAAAGATGTTTCTGGACTCTGCATTCCAAAACACTGGTGGTATATGCGCCTGTGATCTAGGAAAATCAGGTGGAACCACTCAGACTGTCCAGTAAGTCTTATTTCCAGGGTAGTGGGTGTCAGTCTGTTACTGTCTTGAGCTCCCTACAATCCACACATGGCCTGAGAGTTCCATCCTTTTCCGGACACAGACTATTGGTGATTAGTAGGAAGATGTGGATCTCTTGATCTGACTTTGTTTCCAAAAGGTTTAGGTGTGCTAACTCAACAGGAGGGTGCCGCTTCTCTCTCTGATGCAGGGACCTGTATGTTTACTTTAGGCTGTTCCTCATGCCTTTCATGCTTTACTTGATTTGTGCATAAACCAACACTGTTTTCTTGGCTCTCAGCTTTACCAGAACTTTAACGATTCAGCACCACAGGTCGTCTTTCTGGCCATGACCTGACTGTGCATTTCACCTCACAAATTTCATCAGTTTAAATCGGTTAAATTTACTTTGTGTGCCTACTAGTCATTTTGACCCCAAAATATGTGAAAATAGGGCCCAGGTTTAAAAATACCGAAATTATCCTATCTTGAGGATTTTAAATCTGATACACAATAATCAGAATGCCTATACTCTTGAGCACATCATATTAATTGATTGACAGATCTCTCAAGGTATCTTTCTCAAATGACAAAGATGCCATTCATTTGTGGTCCAAATCCAGATCGGATCTTTTTAATTGCGACCTGAGTCTGGACCATAGACTGTATATAAGAAATGGACGTAGTCATCGTGACGTCACCCGTTGGTTTGTGGACTGCCGTTGTGAAGCCTCAAGTTTGGCCGATAGGCCGTCGCCATGTCGAGTTTTTGCAACCAGGAAGTGCCCGGAAGTGACGATACGGCAGAGCTAACTGCCGCGTGCGGAGCTAGCTAGCTTGCTTAGCTAGGTGGAACTTTAATTCACATTAACTGTCATTTTAACAGGGCTGATAATTTTGTCTAGCGAACAACAGTCTTAAAACTAAATGTACTCACCAGAGAAAGAACAGCCGACTCCTAATAAACTTTTTCAATGGTGCTGGTTAAATTTACACAGTGCAGAGGGTACGAGTCACTCTAGCCTGACTGACAGGTCGCTATGGTAACGACTTGTCAATCATAGATAATACCGCCCTGAAAAATACTCTGCTTTATGGTCTATTTTAAAATAAATGGGACCATAATTTACTAAATGAACATCATTTTGTGTTGAAGAAGACTTGAAACTAGCGACTGAGACCATAAACTCATCAGGAAAGTGTTTACTGGGGTAATTATTCAGCTGAGAATAGTGTTTGTGGGGATGTCTCTGATTTACAGGGGACACATTTCTGATGTGACCACATACCAAATCTTGTTGTACTTAAGTAGCATCCAGTTTTTTATTGCGTGTTATTTTGATTGTCTAACTCTCTTTTTCTGAACCTGATATTCCCCTCCCCAGCAGCGAGCCCCAGTTGTGGCCGGTGGGCATGGTTTTGGAGGGCAGCTCAGAGGCACTGTGTCCCCCCCCATCTCTGGAGCTGCGCCCATCCTGCAACAAGAGCCAGCCCTCGCCTCCTCTGGGCTCAAGCTCACAACCCCACGACGGAGTCTTCCCTGAGGACAAGGAGCCCGTCAAGTACGGCGAGCTCATCGTCTTAGGGTGAGATACTAACCATCTCTGCTGATGTACATTGTCTTTATATGTCTGCAAGTGGTGAGTATGAGTTTGTGATGTTCATGCATGTCTTCACTGGTCTACTCGGTTCCTTGTATCTGAGCCGTGACCGAGGACCAGGCTCAAGCTGGATCCAAATTAAATTCAGTCTGATCTGGTATAGTAGGGTCCCGTTGTATTGCTGTGGGTCTCGGGTCTGTGTGTGTCCTTAGGTTCCTTTTGGAGTGAGTCTCTTTTTTTGGAAAATGTATTTTCCAAAGGTTCAATTTAGATCAGGTCCAAAGACCTCTAGTCTAGTGTGAGTGTGTAGATGCAAAAGAGCTGCACTCTCATTGAACTGCTGTAAACAGAGGTCCTGATGCATCCACTTGGTTCCCCAGACCCAACTCACAATCCAAGTTGAGCTGGGTCTGAGTTATATTCAATCTGATAGCGTTGGGTAAAATCATAATCAGGTGGTCTTTTTTTTAAATTAATGTAAATTTTTTAGATGAGAATCACTCCCGTTAAAGCCAAACAAAGAAACCAAACACTCAGCAGGCAAGGTTAAGCAATACAATTATTGTACAGTACAATAACAGAAGTACCTGTTACATTACAATACACTCATATAGCTGGCGCTTTTCCAAAGCAACTTACAATTGCTACAATTGGAGCAACTAGGGGTTAAGTGTCTTGCTCAGGGACACATTGGTGGATGTGTCGCACTGGGAATCGAACCCTGGTCTCCCTCACCAAAGGCATCTTATCCACTGCTCCATTGCTACCCCCATATTCCATTTATTAATTACTGATGGCCCAAGGTCAACATGTGTGTTTTGTGTCTGTCTTTACCGTAGACATGGATCCACCTAGTTCTTAGTATCCGAGACATGACGTGGGAGTCGAGTCAAGCCAAGCGTCATACTGTACACGCACAGTGTAGGTAGTGAGGTTTAGCTGTTACCATACTGGGGTAGTGCATTATTTTGAATTTGAACTGAAATTACTTTTTGTTTCTCACTGATAGACTCAGCCAACTACCTGAGAAAGAATTCCCATAGTGCCCTACTCCATGCAAATGCCTATTGTGTCTTGCTCGTTAACTGGCTGGACATGTAGACTAGAAAGAGAAGCATCCTCACATGCAAGAGTGCAGAAGTACATTCAAGTTTCTGTTTTATGCTAAAAAATACTGGCAGATTATGAGAGTAAGAGAGGGTTCATGTTCCATGGTGTCAGTAGCAATGAACATTATACTCCCGAAAAATTTTAAATCTGGAGAGATAAACACACCCTTTATAGGAATACTTTGACATTTTGGGAGATACACATTCACTTTCTTGCAGAGAGTTAGATAAGAGGATAGAAAACATCCACATCTGCCAATTAAATATAAGACACAGCCGGCATTGGGTTATTTTATATCAGCTTAAAGACAGAGGGATAGCTAATCTGGCTCTATTTGAAGTTAACAATATCCTCCTAGCGCTCACTTATTAACAAGTTACATCTCATTTATTTAATCTTTTCAAAAAAGAAAGTAACTTGGAGTAAAAGCCGTTGTGGTTTTACAGATGCTGTTTCTTGGCCAGGATCAGTAACTTTCTGTCTGGCTGCCTGGGAACCTCATGGTGATGACAAGACTCCAGTCAATGCACCCAACCACAATATGGTGACCTACTGCAATAACAATAAGAGTTTAACCCTCTGTCAAACAGCAACAGCAACCTTTTTCACACTTTTTGTACAGATTAAAGAAACAAGGTTAATTAGCGACCTTTGGATTTTGTACACTTTGTTACCTGTGGACAGAGCGAGGATAGCTGTTTCCTCCTGTTTCCAGTCTTTATGCTAAGCTAAGTTAACCATCTATCTTCTCATCTATCTCTTGGCATTAAAAAATTATTTCCCAAAATGTCAAAATGTTCCTTTAAAGGTGTCGTGATTTCTTAGTTGTGACATCTTCAATATTAATGTGAAACTTTTTGTTTAATTTCTGTTTAAATGGAGTTTAAGAGGTGTTTGTTTATTTTTTGAACTTTCAACAACACTGCTTCCAGTATTATGCTAAGCTTGGCTAAACACATCCGAACTTTAGCATCCTAACTGAGCTATTCTTTTAAGTAATCTAGAAACCTATGTAGTCTAAAAATGCTGGTAACTAGCCAAGTCAGATGGGATCCGATTGGTTACCAGGCACAGCAAACCAAAAGCTTACCTATTGATCCACGCACTGATGGATGATTAGGATGGCTTGGTTTTCTGTCAATGTGATTACGGAGGGGGGCGGGTTATCTGCCACCAACATTTTACAACATCTATCCAATCATGGCTTCCCTGTGGCCAGCAGAACATGACTTGAGAGAGCGTTGGTCATTACAAATGCAACATAATATGGAAAAATCATGGCTGGTAATAATATTAAATCTGAAATTCACTTCTTTTCATATAGAGCAGGTCTAGATCATACTCTTTGTATCCAAAATAAAAAAATAAATCCAAGGCTTCAAGACTTCCTCAAAATTGTATATGACTAGTTTACAATATTCTTTATAAGTACTGATCTGTGTTCAGGAAATGAGCACTTGTTGACCTGACTGACAGGTTAAATATGGACAATGGGTTAAATACAGCAAAAAAGCCTTTGATACAGTAAATCACTCACTTTTATGGAATGAATTGGAGGCTATTGAATGTAATAACCCAGTGGTTAGTTGGCTTAAAACTTACCTAAGTAATCGTATTTGGGGTGTAGATGTAAGTGGTACCAGATCCAGGACTGGTCACACATGGCATTCCACAGGGATCAATCTTTGGACCCTTACTCTTCTAAATTTATGTAAATTATATGAAATCTGTAGTTGACTGTGATCTTTTTCTGTATGTTGACAATTCTACCTTGTCAGCAATTTAATGTGTCTTTAGCATAGAAAACATTTGTCAAGAAATGTCCCAAATAAAGTGCACTGCACTAAATAGCTCAAACCAGCTTTCTTAATGTCACCTGCAATGGAGTAAAACGCAATACTTAGCCAAACCTATTTAGGAGCGTGGTACTCTGTGGTTCAAACAAAGCAGAATGCCCATTTAAAACAATCTTGCAGCAAGTCATGTATATAAATGCCTAAACGGCCAGGTACCAGACTATTTACAGGTGTTTGAGCGTACTGGAAACCAGCACAGATATGATAATAGGCATGGTCACATTTCTGTCAGAACTGAAAGATCCAGTGCTTTTGGATCTAAATCGTTTCATTGTGTAGAGGTTCAGATTTTGATTTGATCACAAGATGATGGGAGAGTCACAATCTATTACAGCTTTTATTTAATGAAATGGAATGAGGACAGATAGTGAATGAGTTTGGTACTTTAATATTTACAATTGGTGTAATGAGTAGTATTGTATCTACAGTGATTGAATCTATATGTCACAACTTTCACGTAAGGAAGTAACATAGCATTGGCACAGCAGTCTGTGTTGTTGACATGATATGAAGCTGGCCAGGACTACTGTGGAAATAAGTTAATTAACTTTATTTACTTTAACTTTAAGTGTTTTTATTCTATGTCATGTCTCAAGTTCATGCATAACACTTTTTTCAGTCGACTTGATTCAGTTGTACTGAACTTTTACTTAATTCGTGTCCTTCATCATTGCCAAACAATAAATACTTATCATCAACATGAGTCATAATTTTTCACCATCACTGACAGGTGTAGTGTTGAATAACAGCACCAACATATCTATCAAAGGCAAAGTGAACAAATGCATATATTATCAATTTAACCCAGTCATTATTATGATTAATTATATTTTATTCTTATGCTTCACAGGCACAATGGGTCACTGGCCAATGGGGACAAGGGCCGCAGAAGAAGCCGCCTGGCCCTCTATAAGAGACCTAAAGCCAATGGGGTCAAACCTGATGTTATCCACAATGTCTCAACCCCTCTGGTGTCAAAGGTGAGAAGCTCTGATCCTTTCAGTTTAGATTGTCATTCTTACTAAAGGGCTGTCAAGTGTTTTCCCTGACCCAGGTAGAAGGAACTAGATTCTATATTCCAGGATACAATAAACAATTATTATAAAATACATCTGTAATGGGAGTGACCATTTCTTCTGTAACACTAACACATTCATTTAAAATCTCTGAAGGAAAAGTAACAGTAGCTGTAATCTTAACAAATTTTCTTCCTATTCGAGTGCTGCTCTGTCTGAAAATGTGTTGACATGTTCTGTAATTGTAGATGCTGTTATAAAAATTGTCTCTCTAATGAATTATAAACATCGTGAACGTCATTTTTTGTTTGAAAATGGGTAAATTTAAAGATATTTTTTTGTGATTATATCTTTTTTCAAATGTATGAAGTATGAACATGGTTTTAGTTGATATTAAATTATGACCAAAAAAAATATGAATGATGTTCCCATCAGCCTTAACTGTTCTGTGTGTTTAGTTGCAATGTTGCCATGCCAACACAGTAAACTAAGATGATGAATATACTAACATTACCTGCTAAAGGTCAGCATTGTCATTGTGAGCATGTTAGCGTGCTGACAGCATTTGGGTTAAAACACTGCTGTGTCAAACTACAACTTCACAGAGCTGCTAGCATTGATATACAGTAGACTCATAGAAGTATTGTATTTTTCTGCAGTACAGGCTAAGGTGAACATTATGCTGGGTCACATAATGATGGTCCTCTATTTACTAAATTGTACTGTATGTTGCATTGTAAATATAATGTTTTGTAAATTTGCTTTGAATTATCCTGAAACTGTTACGTTAACATTAAATGATCTCTTTCCATCAGAACAATATGTCAGCTGATAAACTTATAGCAGTCATTTTAAATAAGAGCCGGGGTTGATCCTTAGGAACAGGAAATGTCCTTTGGATTGTCCTTGGGGCTAGACCTTCAGCTCTCCTTGTCATGTGACCTGAATAATGTCTTTTCCATTGGCAGGCACTCAGCAACAAAAGCCAGCACAGCATCTCCTACACACTGTCACGGAGCCACTCAGTCATTGTGGAGTACACCCATGACACCAACACAGACATGTTTCAGGTCAGTGTGTGCACACAATATGCACACAATATGCACATGTGCCATGCTAACTCAACATTTGCATGACCTACCGTAGAAAAAGGACAGTGGAACTCAAAAGAGGCTTGTTGACTGTAAAAATGTAAAAATGTCATTAAAAAGTACTACAAATAGACGAAAGAACCACACATTCAAACCAGGCTTCTCTTCTTCTTCTTCTTCTTCTTCTTCTTCTTCTTCTTCTTCTTCTTCTTCTTCTTCTTCTTCTTTAACAGTATTACCAAATATTACCATAGTAAAATAGTAGTATTGTGTTATTATTTTGTTCTGGATGCATCAAGTCACTTTCACCCACATCACAAGCCTTTAAAAACAGCCTGAATTAAAAGTAGCTATATACAACCATGCCACAGTAGCCAACCTAATTTCATTAAGAAATCAATGTCTTAACCTTAATGTAGTAATACTGGCATTGTATGCATCAATAATCTGCGCTGTGCTTCCACTTGCTCATTCTCACTATGAAGCAGGTTTGAGGATGACAATCTCTTATGAAGCTCATTCCCAAACCTGTTCGAATTCATTTCATTATATAATTAATTGTCATTAAGTTGCTTAAGACTTTAAAGCAATAGTTGGACATTTTGTGAAATACAATAATTTTCTTTCTTGTTCAGAGTTAGATGAGAAGAAAGTCTGTAAAGTATATATTAATCTAAAGCCAGCATTAAATTAGCTTAGCATAGCATAAAGACTTGAAGGTGGTGACAGCTAGCTGGACTCTCGAGAAAGGTAACAACATACCTACAGCACCTCTAAAACTCACTGATGTTAGATCTCATATGATTAATCTGGGCTAAAACCAGGACAGTGGTTCTAGGTGAGGATTGAGGGGTCAAACAAACACAGGATAGGACAGTCTTGTGTGAAACCAGAAGTCAACGTTCACTTATTTTAACTTACATACTTAAAGGAGCCATGTGTAGATTACAGTGGCCTCTAGTGGTGAGGTTTCAGATTGCAACCACTTTTCCAAGCATCTGGTGCTAGTGCTCGAACTAATGAGCAAGCACTTGGCATCAGTCAAAACAGAGACTGACACACCGGAGTGGACATCCTGCGAAATGCTAGAAACTCAGGTAAAGTCTCAATGCAACGTTACAGTAAAATTTCATATCAGCGCGCAGTTGAACTATTCCATGCACCAAGTGTAACAGTTAGATCGCAGTAAGTAATGTTACTGTACTGGATGGGTCTTCCTCTGTGGTGTTGTCCTGTACCATTATGTTGCATTATTGTAAATTATGTGGTTTACGTAAGTTACAGCGGCTGAGACTGGTGGAGAAGCTGGGTACCTGAATATCAGTAAAACCACAAGAAATCTAAATTGAATGTTACAAAGCAAACTACATCAGATCCATGGTAATTTAGCTGACCGCCCCTGCTCTGCATTAGGCTAGTAAAACAAATCGTTCCACAGTGTTAGCTTACCTGTTCAATAGGAAGAAAACCGGAGGTCTTTCCAAGACTCAAACACCTTTGTCACCTAATGTCTATCTGATTCTCGTTTTGGCCTGATGGACTCCAGCACATAAAACTTTATTGTTGGTTTTTATGCTTACATGGAGTTTGTTTTGGAGTCTGTGTTGTGCTGGGAACTGGATTTCTTTTACTGTTAGCGTACTCCATTTCATTAGCTAATAAACATCACCTAACAAAGATCACCTGACTTCATCCTTTCCTGCATGTCTAAAACATGCTAGTTTTGCATCATAAGGTTCCACAAAAAGCAGCATGAAAAAACCGTTACTGGCATCTAACCTACTACTCTCTTTACTTATTTGGCTTCAAACGGGGCTTAACTTTCACACAGTTTCTCTTGACTGTCCCTGAGTATTACATTAGTCCAACAAAGCCCCAGCCTGCTAGCCTATAACATTAGTTATCACTTTGTTGGCCCAAGCATAGCCCCTCTCCGCCCTGCTATCTTCAGGATCCAAGAGTTCTCCAGCACGCCTCTGTCCAAGTGACTTTGATGCATGGGTGGGTGCAGGAAAAACTACTTTATGAACTGCGAATCTTCACAGATTTTACAAACTCCACTTTAATATCAATCATCAAAATAGCATGTACTGAGGAATGGATTGCTTCAATGGACTGCATTTACTACATCAACACTGAATTGACATCTACATAAAATGTGCCAAATTTTCCCTTTAAACAAAGATACACCTACTAATATTTTGTTCACTTTCATTCTTGAAACACTGTCTCAAACGTTTATAATTTGTTTTAAACAAAACTGCTGAATGAAGTTTTTTTATTTGTAATACCAAACCCTTTTGAAAGGCATCCATTTTGTTTGTAGATAACATAGCTCACATTACTTCAAGCTAAAGTTAGCTGATCTTTGTGAGCAGGTACAGAAACTAAAATCACAAACCTTTTTCCATTTTTGTTTGTGTGTTTATACTTAACACACTGATTGATATCCATCTTCTCATCTCACCCTTAGACAATAATAATACAATAAGTGTATTTCCAAAAATGTTGAACTATTCCTTTAAGGAGTCTTTCAGATTTCAATATTTAGTCAAACAGTAACTGAGCGTGTCAGCCCTGTAGAGTCGAAGAACGCACATACCCACATCTCTCAGTGAGTGCAGAGGGAATCTGTTAGCAGATTTGTGCCGCGTCATGAGAGAGCAGTGAGGGCAGCAGAGAGAAACAGAGGGAGGGAATGAAGAGGAAGCCCAGGAAAGAAACAGCCAGAAGGAGTGAAGACAATAGACCGGGGAGATAAAGTATACAAGAGAAGATTAGTCAGACCTGTCTGCTCTCAGCAGCTCAAAGTTTCTTCCAACCACCTTCTCTCATCATCAAGGAGATCCATACAGAGCCGTGACTTCAGCAGACAGAATCCACAGGGCTCCACGTCTGTCTGTCTCTCTCCCTCTAGTGTGTTAAAGGGTCAGTTCACCACATTACAAAACACTCTTCCTACTCACTTTACTACAGTGGTATCTAACCATGCAGATAGTTTTGGTTCACTTTGAGATTTCTTATTTCACCGAGCTACAATGTATGCAAATGGAATTCATATTGTCCTGCTCATAATATTTAAAGAAAATAACATTTAAAGAAAGATCAGTAGAAAGTCAGTAGTAAGTTCAGTCTGTTGCTGGTTCAAGGAAAACTACAGTTTTTTCAACTTTTTGCAGCCCTGAGTGACCACTGGTTCGATCGGTTATGATAACTTTCTTAATAATAATGTAATTAATGAGATCTTAGAAAGTAGCAACATCGTTAAAGGTTTCAGACAGCGAGTGGCTCCTGCCATGTCTTCTGCCTGGCAACTTCTGTGTTTTTTATTAATAATCTGCAGCCTCCTGGCCAGAGCCTGCTGCAATCCACCTAGTAAAATGTCATCAGGCTGCTAATTAGAGCAGGTTGTAGCTTAAAATAGGTAAAATAGTTAGCAATATGACACGATTAATATATACTATATATAGCTTTTGCTAACTAGTATCATAATCAAACTTTGAAGTTGCTCCAATACTGTCTCTCTTCATTGATGATTTCACTTTCTGTGGTTTAAGTGGCTGCACGTTGTAAAATACAGTCCCTTCATGCTGCAGAAAAAACTAAACAGACAACTAACAGCCTGAGGATAAAGCTGGTCTGGTGGTGTGGCAACAGAAACTATATCTCTTCCCAGAAGGCAGCAGGGTGAACAGGCTGTGGCTGGGTGGGTACTGTCCTTTAGTATCCTTTGGGCTCTGCAGGCACCTCACCTCACCGATATCACTGATGCTCAGGAGATGGGTACCAATGATCTTCTGAATAGAGCCCTCTGGGCCGTGCACATCCCGTGCCAGTTATTTTTCCAGTCAGGATGCTTTCTATTGCTCCTCTGTAAAAGCTGACAAGAACTTGGCACAGGAATTTGGCCTTCTTAAGCTTCCTCAAGAAATACAGTCGTTTCTGAGCTTTAATTACCAGCTTGGGGATGTGAGACGACCATGACAGGCTCTGTGATGCTGATTTCTAGAAACCAAAAACTGATTAAGGAGCAAGTGGCGCTGCCTCGTGGAGTGAATTATTGGAAAAACATATTTCCAACCATTAAGCAATATTTGTGGATATAGTGGAAACAGCTATCAGTGTGTTGTTTAAACGCTCTGAGCAATAAAATACAATACACCTTCTTTGTAACTATAAGCTCATGAACACACCAAAGAAAAGTAATGTATTTTTTGTAGGAGGGTGGCGCCCTATTACCCTCTATTGGCCAGCTGCCCCAGAAAGGAGCCCAAATGATCACAAACAGCTTTTTACCCACTAAATAAGTAGTCCAAAAGGGATGGAAAACCACCCAATCTGGCAACTCTGTGACACAATGTCACTTCTAGTCACCAGTGAGTGAACACCAGTGTAAAAATGAACATTTTGAGGATGTAGTTTTAAATACAGTGTTTATTTTCACATGTGCTCTAAAGGGTAGTTCCAAGGTGGGAATCTCAGAGGCTAACTAAACCGAATCTATTTGCATGGCTAGATACCACTGGATTTAAGTGAGAAAATATGGTGTCTGTAGTTTGAGTGAACCAACCCAAACCCTCGTACAAACACTAATAAACTAAATAAACTAATTGTACTGTTCCATCTTTTTATCATTGTTTCATAATATTGATCCCTCTCTTGGTTTTCTCAGATTGGCCGGTCCACAGAGAGCATGATCGACTTTGTGGTGACGGACACAGCAGGCAGCGGCAGCGGTCAGGGCGGGGGTGCAGCAGGGGAGGGTGGTGGCGGAGGCCAGTCGGCCCAGAGCACCATCTCCCGCTACGCCTGCCGCATCATGTGTGAACGCAGCGCTCCCTACACGGCCCGCATCTACGCCGCCGGCTTCGACTCCTCCAAGAACATCTTCCTGGGGGTGAGTGTTCTCCTTCATGGGTTCCAAGCTTCTCCTGGTGAACTACATCGGGCCTGGTAACCATGGCAACCATGGTGAGAGAAACAGCAGGGACATGGCTGTCCCACCTACGGCTGACATCATAGCTGTGAGGATAGGTGTCAGGGCATGTGACCTGGCTTGAGGAAGCATTGGGGAGGAAGGATAAGTGTTCTCCGTGTGTGTGTGTGTGTGTGTGTGTGTGTGTGTGTGTGTGTGTGTGTGTGTGTGTGTGTGTGTGTGTGTGTGAGTGTGTGTGTGTGTGTGTGTGTGTGTATAGAAGACACTTATTGGTGGTGTTATTCATGTGTGTTGTGCTTTGGCTCTAATGCTTCTGGTTCTAATGTTACTGTCTAAAGCTATTGGAGAGATATGTGCGTGGTTACATTCAATAAACAGTATGTTCACCAATGTAGGTACTGTATGATAAAAAATAGATATTAAGATCTGGAAATTTGTGTCTTATCATGATAACAATATTGTGATGTGTTGATGTATTTCCACCATGACTACATACAGTAGTAACATGGCATGGCTGAAATAGAGGGCCCAATTCCAAAACAGAGAGTGACTTTAGTAGAGTGAAAGTGGTTTGAATATAAAAAGTCTCTTCAACAAACAGGTATATACAGTAAAAGCAGTGTATAAAGACGACAACAGTAAAGGGGCCAACACAGCAAACTTATTTCACCATCTCAAGTATCTAATGTGACAGCAACAGACAAATTACAAAACCATTAGCAAGTTGTTTTAATAATAAAGTAAATCATTTGTTAAAGATCAGTATTTAATCACATTTTCCTGAAATAAATAATAACTTAATAAAAAAATATTTATAATAAATAAGCTATGAAAATAATACCTCTAAAATGGTGGTAGGAAAGCCAAAGACAACAAACGGAAGACCCAGTTTGTAATAAAGCAGAATGACCTTTTATTAGAAGGGAGCTTGTGTTCATCAACGCAGCAAAGTCTCAGCAGTCCTGCTGTATCTCCAGTTTAGTGAGTGGGCTGTCTGGAGTCTCACACAGCTACGGAGTTTAGCGAGCAACAGCTAGAGGCTAATTATTACAGATAACCCCAGCCCCAATCCTAACCTATTTGAATATTGGAATGGCTTGAAAATTGACTTTTTTAGGATTAACAAACCAGATAGTTTTGTTAGTTATGTGAAATCTTCCAAAATACAACAGAAGCTGCTGGGGTGGGGCGGTCTGAAACGTGACATCTAGGTGTACACACAGCCCTGCAAACCAATAATAGCCCTTTCTCATAACAGCATGACCTCATCCCCTGCAAGATTCATAAGGACCCCCGACAACTAGGCCAGCAGTCAGAGATAACGTCAGCAACCAGTGCTGTCAATTCAATTCAATTCAATTTTATTTATATAGCGCCAAATCACAACAACAGTTATCTCACAGCGCTTTTCTTAAAAGAGCAGGTCTAGACCGTACTCTATGATGCTATTGATATGATGCTATCACACACACACACACACACACACACACACATCATATTAAACATATATACATACATATACACACACACAAAGTACAAAATTAGTGAACAAAAGAAAAATCTAAATCAAATCAATATTTGGTGTGAGCACCCTTTGCCTTCAAACAGCATCAGTTCTTCTTGGTGCACTTGTACGTAGTTTTTGAAGGAAATCTGCAGGTAGGTCGGCCCAAACATCTTGGAGAACTCCCCACAGTCCTTGTGTGGATTTAGGCAGCCTCAGCTGCTTCTCTCTCTTCATGTAATCCCAGAAAGACTTTATGATGTTGAGATCAGGGCTCTGTGGGGGCCACACCATCACTTCCAGGACTCCTGGTTCTTCTTTAAGCTGAAGATCGTTCTTAATGACTTTCGCTGTGTGTTTGGGCTCGTTGTCATGCTGCAGAATAAATTTGGGCCAGTCAGAAGCCTCCCTGATGGTACAGCATGATGACTAAATATCTGGCTGTACTTCTCAGCATTGAGGAGACCTTTCATTCTGACCTAATCCCCAACTCCATCTGCAGAAATTAAGCCCCAAACTAGCAAGGAACCTACATCAAGCTTCACTGCTACCTGCAGACACTCAGTCATTCTTGTCCCTTTCTCCACCCTTCAGCGAATAACCTGCCTACTGCGGCAGCCAAATATTTGACTCATCAATTTTTCTGCACCTCAGTTCCTGTGTTTCTTGTCTCTTGGCCTTGTTTCCATGTTGGAGGCTTTTTGGCTGCAAATCTTCCATGAAGGCCACTTCTGACCAGACATCTCTGAACAGTAGCTCATTTCTTTGTGCTTCTTTATAAGAGCTTGGACAGCACATCTGGAAACCCCTGCCTGCCTGGGAGAGAGCTTGCTGATACAGTGTAACTACCTTGTGTCTTGTTGCTGTACTCAGTCTTGCTATGGTAAACTGTCTTCAGCATCCTCACCTTGTTAGCTGAGTTTGGCTGTTCCTACACAGCTGTTTCTCTTTCACTTAATGACTGTGTTTAACCTACATATTGAATTGGTGATCATTAGCACCTGTTTGGTGTAACTGTTTAATCAATCATGGGTAAGGATGGAACAGTGGATAAGACAATGCCTTTGATGTGGGAGCCCTGGGTTTGATTCCCACTGCGACACGTACAACAATGTGTCTCTGAGTAAGATATTTAACCCTTTGTTGCTCCAGAGGTGTATTTGACCTTTGACATATAAAGTAAATGTAAGTAACTTTGGATAACAGCATCAGCTAAATGACTTATTATTATTATCATACACCTGACAATATGCCTATAAAATAGATTATTTATTGCATAAGACACAAGCCTGGCATTTGAGCTCTGTATTTTCATGCTGGACATGTAAACCTTTCTTGTCTTCCGACCACTCAAAGCACTTTACATGACCTCTCACATTCACCCATTCACACACTGATGGTAGTGGCTGCCATGCAAGGTGCCCACTATCATTCATACACACACACACTCACACACCGATGGCCATCGAGACACTTGCACATGCAGAGTGGAGGAGCTGTCAAGTGCTTTTCAACAAGTCTAACAGCATCTGAAACCCTCTTTCCAACTGTTGAACCAGGTGCTGGGGCCATCTGCATCTGACTTTCAGAAAGTTGCAATAACAATCAGAACCGCTTTACACAGTAGCCGAGTTGATTGGAAGTATACTGAGGCCTTTGGTCTTCTTTATTAAAGCAACATGACCTGACATTAATCCTATCAGCCCAGCATTTATCTAAACACATTCACCAGTTGCTCTTCTTCTGTTTTAATTCTGACAGCTCCAGGCTGTGTGCCCTGCTGTCTGTCTTATCTGATACTATCATGAAGGGCGCCAGAGTTAAACATTTTCAAATTCTACACAAAGTGGCTTTAATCCGATTTAAAATGGTAGTCTGTATTTCCTCGTGAAGGTGAATATGTAGACAGGGTATCATTTTCAAGAAGGAATCGTTTAGTGACTTATCAAGCATGAGTTTCTGGAGAACCACAGTGATCTGGAGCTGAGGACTGCCTCCGACCACACCTTCCTCTCCCATTTTTGGATCAGAAGACACAGGATGAGGGAGAAATTATTTATTTAGACAATCACCACACTGTTTTGGAAATGTTAACAAAGCTTTTGCCAAATTATATCCCAGCACACGCTTCTGACCTACATTGTCGCTCTATTTTTGACATATTGTGACATACTTGATACCATATCCACCTAATGAATGGAAGTCTAATATTCCACTCTCCTTTTAGCTCTGATTTGATCTCCACCAACTCCCAAGGGAAACATCGGGCTATAGCCTCTAAATGCTCTACTATGTTCACCAGCTAGTTGCTAATTTTGTCTGTCTGATGTTGTGAGAGCTTTTTCATCGAAAACAGCTGCGTGCTGCTGCAGGAAACTAAGGTGACGAGAGTGCATGGTGAGAAAGAAACAAAAGCCAAAAGAGGCTAAAGAGCTCCGTATAGCTGAGGGGCACCTTGCACAGGTCGCCATTTAATCACAAGGCAGACAGAAAGGCTGACAGTGAGTGCCAACCAGTGCGCCACCCAGAGATCACAATTTTACTTAAAAAAGTATATCCACATGCTAAGTCAGCTGTGACACCTGATCACTGCTTTGCATTTTAAATATGTGACTAGTTAGCAAGCAAGCAGGGACGTTTAAACATCCAGCTAAACAAATGTCTGGAAGAAATGATGAATAAACAATTTAAATACTGGTGAATGTAATGAACTGTGATGTAATGGCTAATTGTCTGGAATAGATAATAAAACAACATTAAGCTTCTGCCACTCCAAGGTGGTAATACGAAAACAAACATGACCAAATAGGTCTAAACACTGACAGTTCAATTATATATAGTATAAAAGATGTGGTAAATAACATCCACTTCCAATTCAGTCCATTCAAATAAACAGACTTGAGTTTATGTGACAGGGCTTTGGTGGTATATAAGACAAAAAAGGCTGGGAGCCACTGATCTACAGAACGATGGTTCTTTGGTCATAAACATTCATTTTAAACTCATCCAGTGATTTTTTTCTTTCCTCCAGAGCAGCAAGAGCCAAAAAATTGTTTACAGAACTAAATCTCCAGGCTTCTATTTTAACTGCCTTGGTCCTTTAAAAGCTTTTCTTTTTTTAACAAAGCGACTCACACCAGAAAATTGCAGTTTCATTCCATGAGAGCTAATTTGTGTTCATAATACATCCTTTCTTTCTCTCGGGATGGGTTTATTCTTAGGCGTGGGTGCATCTCTGTGCATTAGTCAGTACAGTACTCATGTACGGAGCTAAATATAGCAGCAGAGAAAAGCAGCGTTGGCTGTTTCTCTAGCCAGCCACCTCTGACATCCACCTCCACTATCATCCCTCTGTGCCTTCCCATCATTCCCCTAACCTTTACATTTGTGTGTGTGTGTGTGTGTGTGTGTGTGTGTGTGTGTGTGTGTGTGTGTGTGTGTGTGTGTGTGTGTGTCTCTCTCTCAGGAGCGGGCTGCCAAATGGAGGACATCAGATGGCTTGATGGACGGCCTGACCACCAACGGGGTGCTGGTGATGCACCCGGCGGGGGAGTTTGTGTCTGAGCCGGCTCCGGGTGTCTGGAGGGAAATTTCAGTTTGTGGAAACGTCTTTGCCTTGAGGGAGACCCGCTCAGCCCAACAGAGGGGAAAACTGGTAAGAAAATGGGAAAATGAGTCCTATGTTTGCTTCGATGTGGTCCCGAGGTTTGAGGTTACTGACTTTGATTTGACCCGAGATCTTGAAACTGTATGTTGTATGTAACATTGCAAAGACAGTGTAATGTAAGGAAGTGAACAACTTTTCAGTATTTTAAAGAGGTGCTGCATAATGTAGAATGTTGTCCCTCTTCCCTCTTGGTGTAAATTTCAGCAGGGGACCACACCTCCTCCTCATGAAATGGAAAACGTTTTTAGCTTCAAAAGAAACGCCTTCGCTGAGCTTTCTTCAGTACAGTTACTGACCTCCCACTACAGGGGATAGTTTGTAGGTCTCTAACTGTTGAATATCCTGTCCATTTATGACCAGGGGCCTATAGTCACTGACTGTTAGTACTTAGAAACATTCACCTTCAAGTTGATGGCTGCACACCGGTCCACATGTTAGAAATCAACACAGTAAAGCAGTGTCAATGTGACAAGGGCTATACAGTCATTTGTATAAAGTGAGTACAGCTGCAGGGGCAAAACACCCCGATGGGCCCCTGTGTAAATGACCATAGATTTAGAGTTGTTGTGAACTTCGACCGCCTGCATCGTCTCTGGCACGATGTCAGGCTGACACAGGGCCTTTTGAGCCCGGGCTGGTAGAGCAAAGCTGTAATCAACAGTGAGAACCCTTGCACAAGTGGCAGGTGCCTCTAAGTGTTGAAAAACGCTGGCCACTCGCACTCACCTTCACAGGCTTTCACTCCACTAGAAAGCCAGAAAGGTTACTGCCCTCTCCATAGTGGCTGATTAAAATAAAACACTGGGCACACATGGATCAGAAAAGACAAATTAATTCATTAAAAAACACAATAGGCCATTTGAGGAATTACTGCTGCTTGATTCATTATGCCATATTGTCTTTTTGAGTATATTGGTTTAAAGGTAGTTGATGGAAACACAAACTTCAGCTTCAGACGTTTGCTTAAAACATGCCGGAAACGAACCTCACCGCTGTCTTTAAGGAGTATACTGTTCATTCCAATGATACTATCCTTCACTGACTGATTTGTAGATTCCATCTGTAAATGTGGTGCGTACATGCTGATAATGGGGGTATTGTAAAGAAAGACACACACAGTTAATGGGTGTCAACTGTCTGAACCATAACTAGTTGAACACAGTGCCATCGTGTGGTGGTATAAAAGGGGAATGCTAGAAGCTTCCCTTGTACAGAGTGCACTAAGCCCGTGCAGAGTTGCTCCCCGTTTAACTCCACCCTGTAATAAATCCCTATTTCTTCTCTACTAAAAAATGATGTACCCTCTCTTCTTCTCTTACTCCTGCTACGTTTCTATCTGCTTTTCTCCTCTCAAGGTTGAAAATGAGTCGAACACCCTGCAGGACGGTTCTCTGATTGATCTATGTGGGGCTACCCTGCTGTGGAGGACCCCCGCCGGACTGCGCCACACCCCTACCCTCAAACAGCTAGAGTCCCTTCGCCAGGAGCTGAACGCCGCACGGCCCCAGTGTCCTGTGGGCTTCAACACCCTGGCCTTCCCCAGTCTGGCCCAGCGCGAGATCGTTGACAAGAAGCAGCCGTGGGTCTACGTCAACTGTGGCCATGTACACGGTTACCACAACTGGGGCTACCGTAAGGAGAAGGGTCCTGCCGGGCCCGGGGGCACAGCACCAGCCAGCACCGGGGAGAGGGAGTGCCCCATGTGCCGGCGAGTGGGCCCCTATGTGCCACTGTGGCTGGGCTGTGAGGGAGGATTGTACCTGGACGCCGGGCCGCCCACTCACGCTTTCTGCCCCTGCGGCCATGTATGCTCAGAAAAGACAGTGGTGGGGTGGAGCCAGATCCCGTTACCCCACGGCACCCATGCCTTCCATGCTGCCTGCCCCTTCTGTGGTACCTGGTTGACAGGGGAGCAGGGCCACATCAAACTCATCTTCCAGGGCCCCGTCGACTGAAGCTCACATGTGGGAGCCACTCAGAGGAAAGTGATAGTGGATTGGAAGGAAGGTGAACGTGCAGAGTAAAGACTGTGTGCTGGAACAGAAATCTGAACACTTCGAGTGTGAGATGAGAGAGAAAGCACTGATGACCAGTACAGGACTGTTGACAGGATGAACTGAACGTGCCATGCAATAGTAGATTGCCAAGGCTTCAAATGAAATATTAGGTGTATGGAGAATATGTAAATAAATTGTGTTGAAATGAACGTGCATTTAGTGATCTTTTGTTCCCCTCTGAGTACCTGCTTAAGCTCCAAAATATAACACACCAAGTTAATCTGACTGCTTGTTTCTTGACCAGTCAGACTTTTTATGTTCCTTAGTAAGTACAATGGTAGAACTGCTAGAAATTATAACTTAAATAAGACCCAAATTCTAAGAACGTAGTATAAAAGTACACGCATAGACTCAATATTGTACTAGCGAGGCTGCTCTACATGTGTTTCCATCAGCTGTAGGTTTGCATGTTGCTGAAAGAATATTAAAGCCTCTCCCTATGAGAAGCCCCCACTTTGCAGCCAGCACGCAGACTACACTGTGGTAGCCTGCAGACTCCACAGAGTGTCTCTAAGCCTTGCTCCCAGTTCGCAGCGCCCCCATTGTGCTAAAAATAACTCAAGGTCACCAAGCAGCCCCATGCCTTCCCACTAGGATGGGGAGGAAGAGAGAGAGAGGGGCAGCTTTGTCATCAGGAGAGCTGCACATCACCTATCAACACCTGAGGAAATGTTGAACAAACACTGACAAAGCCTTAGATTTGTCCAGATTAGAGAACCCTACAAGGATGTTCCACAAGCAGCACCTTCACACGTATCTTCAGTGTAACAGTCAGGTGTAGGCAAGCGTGGTGTTTTGGATTAGACATGAGCAGCAACTGCTTGCATCTTATCATGTAAAATCGCTGCTGAGAAAGTCTCACTGCAGAGGGGGTGCAGAGCTGCAATCCCAACCAGAGCTGCCGCAGGGTTGTTCTATCAGTGCAAGAGCCAGACTCTGAACAACAACTGGCCATATTCAGTGTCGCATATCTCTCAATTTGCCTTCCAACATTTGACACAGTGATGGACTACAGCGGAGCTACCTGCACCTACAGATGATCTGCATGGTGTGCGTGGTTATTTATAGGTCCACAGGCAGAGGCAGGGGTACAAATCAAGGGCAGCCGCTACGAGGATGACAGGCAGCAGCGGAGATCTACAGTATGTTGGTCAGGGTGATGGATGCTGGGGAGGGACTTTCCTGAAGTGGCTCCTGTGGGCTGCAACAGTGCACCCCTATGGAGAGCATATACTGTACATGTAGTGTATCAAACAAATGATGACAATATCCATCTATTCAGTACTTTGGCCCAGTACAAGATATCTCAACAAGGCCCAGCCAGGATGAATCTGAAATGCATGGTTATGATCACTAGAAGATTGATCCTAAATGTTTTAATGTTCTTTTAGTCCCTAGTATGGTCACATTTGCTAGAGCCTACATTGTCCCATAAAGCAACTGGATTGTGTCTTTCTCACACCCCTGCTAAACGCACACATCTCACTCACTCCACACCTCCAGTTTGTAACACAGGTCCTATGTTATAAATGTGTAGTCATGCAAAGACACCACTGATGACATCACTATGACATCGTCCAGGTTCTTTTCTCAGACTTGACAACACTCCTGTGGAGGAAAATAAGATACACAAGAAATGATACAATTGTTCCCACAGGGAGGTACACCTTGTGACAACTAAATAGATCTTCATGTGTAAAATCAGTGGACTCTTTTCTTTGGAATGTTGCTTTGGTTAGCTTATTGGCTTCATATCCAAAACTGTTGCTGTACAATTACATATCATCGTAAGAGACGTGGTTATTGTAGGACCAGCTTGGGGACTATTTTGTTAACAGAAAGGAGTTCTATTTAAAACTGCTCCCAGGGAAATGTGTGAATTATTTAGATTGTTTTCAAATGTAATTTTTCCAATAGAATCACAAACTTATTTCCAGTCACCATTATTGTAGTGCGCAGGGAGCAAAAACAAAAATCTCAAATCTTCAGGCTCAGCAGCACTAGCGGCAAGTGACAAAATATGCTAGTGTGTTTGGTTGGTTGGAGATTCTTTGTGTGAAGTGGCCCTTTAACTTCAGCTTTACTGGTATTAAAGTTAAGACGCAACATTTTTAAGGCAGTTATACCTTCTATCAGTATATTTTTGTGTTAGACAGTATACATAGCTTTCTCTCTGTGTTATAGTAGATTGTACCTGTTGACACCGTACTGCTGTAGGGTAAATAGTGGAATGCACTCCAAACAAGTAAGATGTGATAGAGCTGCAGGAGAGGCCTGTCAGGGAAAATAGACCATAGACATAGACTATTAAGTAAGAGTTAGTTAGGGGAACTTAGTTTATAGTTAAAACTACTTAACCAGTTGTATAGTGTCTTGTCTGGGGGATTCTGAGAAAATAACCCTTAAGACATCTTAGTGATGTCAGCAGGGCCATGCGATTATTCAATACACCTGTTCAACAAGCATAAACATGTAAACATGTAGAAAGCATATATAGCATATACAGTAGATTATAGTGACTTTGTTGCTCTAGAAACAGCATTTCTATTTAAAATATATAATTAGGACCCTGTTCTGAATTTATTCTAGTTAACATAATCTTTATTATTTGAAGATTGTTTCTTGTTGTTGGACAGGAGGAACAGAGAACAGTAGGACATGTTTTTGGAAACTGAATAAGCAGCGTTATCAAGAAAATAATTAGTAGAGGTCTGCAATCTTTGTATTTTTAAGTAAATTTAGTAAGATTATTTATGTGGAGGTCACCAGAGCTTCACAGGTTGCAACTGGAGTTCTCTTCCACTCCTCCATGATGACATCACAGACCTAGTGGATGTTAGAGACCTTGCGCTCCTCCACCTTCCGTTTAAGGACGCTCCACAGATGCTCAATGGGGTTCAGGTCTGGAGACGTGCTTGGCCAGTCCATTTACCCTCAGCTTCTTTAGCGAGGCAGTGCTCGTCTTGGAGGTGTGTTTGTGGTCGTTATCATGTTGGAATACTGCCCCGCGGCCCAGTCTCCAAAAGGAGATCAAGCTCTGCTTCAATATGTCACAGTACACGTTGGCATTCACCGTGCTGCAGCTCAGTTTCAGGGTCTTGGTAATCTTCTGATAGCCTTGGCCGTCTTTATGTAGAGCAACAATTCTTTTTTTCAGATCCTCAGAGAGTTCTTTACCATGAGGTGCCACGTTGAACTTCCATTGACAGTATGAGGGAGTGTGAGAGCGACAACACCAAATGTAACACACCTGCTCCCCATTCACACCTGAGACCTTGTAACACTAACCAGTCACATGACACCACAGAGCTAAAAAAGGCATTTTCACTTAGTGGTGGACTCACTTTTGTTGCCAGTGGTTTAGACATTAATGGCTGTGTGATCTGTTATTTTTGGGAGTTATTTTGTATCCCCCCCCCCCTAAATAAAATAACATCAAAAGGTCATTAAAATGTGTTCGACCCTATACAGATCTGGTAATAATTCTGGCAGTTGGTGAGTGTATGAAATGATCATTCCATTATGTTTCATTTTATGGTTTAAATGCTACATTATCTTAAATTCTTTACACTTTTGTTTCACTTTTTTTATAAAGTCATTCCCTCCCCCACTGCAATCATCTTTCGACAGTCCCTCAGCGCTCAAGAACCCACTATAAGTAACAAATCAGATGAGCTCTTGTGTTGATGTTGATCTTTTTCATCATTTTATTATATATATATTTATAATATGTACAGAAAAAAACATGATCTAACTCAGCAGGGAGACAGCACCAAAGTCAACAAGCCAAACAGAAAAGAGACAGAAGGTGACTGACAGGCGAGCTCCTGTCCGGTGCTTTTCATTAACAAACAACACCTAGTGAGTGCCTTTATTAAGCCATTGAACAGCGATGAACAAGTGTGCAAATGACATGGAAAAATACCCCCTTTATGCCAAATGAATACAAATAGTGAACTAAAGAAGAAAAGTCAAGTGTTGTTTCATCGGAATCACATTCATAAGCAAAAGCCCCACCCTGTGTCTGTTTAACCCCACCCTACCCAGCGTCATACACCCCTTGACTAGACAATAGAGGATTCAATTCAATGAAGACATTAAAATCAGTAGAATATCAAGACTTGCTGAAAGGAAAAAGGTAATCAGTCATCAAATCACAAAAATCCAGTGTGTGTGTGTGTGTGTGTGTGTGTGTGTGTGTGTGTGTGTGTGTGAGTGTGTGAGAGAGACTTGAGGGTTAAGTTCCAAATGATTGCTTGTTCTGCATCTACTAAAGTGAGACTGCCGTGATGCCAACATGTCCGAAAAGTCAGGAATCTAACACACCACCTCAACCTACACACACATACACACACTTACTGCTGCTTCCTTCCCTCCCCCTTAACGTCAGATTCCAGTCCTGCTCAGCATCCCAGTACAGGTCAACAGGGCTGAAAGACACAAGACTAAAAATCTGTGTAAAATGATGCTTCCACACGACTCATCTCCGAGTGATGCAAAGATGATCAGAAGTAGCGGACGTCACATCTGTGCTTCGCTCAGCCATCAATCAGCGGTGAGGCTTCACAAAGGGAAGGCTGTCGCTCTCAACATCATGTGGACTCATCTATATTCAGTTTGCAGGAGCTGAAATTGCACTTGTTCAGCTGCATACTCTTTGTGACGCCTCATCAGCACCCTGAGGCGGTGTTGTACCTGAAATGCTGAGTTTCAGTTTTTCCTTGCAGAGAAACACAAACACAACGAAAGCCTGGCCAGGATTCATTTATCTGAGTGGAGGGGGCCAGTCAAGGAGGGTCTTGAGGAATTCATCAGGCTGCAGTGACGTGGCTGTCTGGAGGGGAGAGGTGGGAGTTCATATCCGGTCAGCAAATCAAGACCAGTCAGTCCCTGAACCTCCAGACGCCCCCAAACACAACACAAGTGAGGAGACGGACTATGTTCTGGCACACAATGCCACTGGCTTCTGTTCAGCATGGACCTGCTGTGTCCGAGACCACAGATAGCCAAAGCAACTACAGTGAGTTCTTAGAGGGCCCTACTGCTACTCTAGTACAGGGAGTTCATCCTTTAAAGTGTGACCAGACCTACACAACAACATCACCATATTCCCTAGTTCTTCATTTAACAGCGTAAAAAGTTGAGGCTCAGAGAAACAGAATTTTTACTTCAGTGTGGAGGCCACTGTATAAGGGGGGTGGGGGGATGAGGCTCTGTTCCACATATTTTTGCCAGTTTCCCTGGAAATTCCACTGACACCTGACAGAGCTGCTCAGAGCTCCAGGCATGTAAACAGCCTCATACCTGTCTCTGGTTTCACTGTTACCAAGGTACTAAAAATGCACTAAATGCAGCTGAAAGCTCTGGAAAAGCCAGTAAGTGGACCTTGAGTAAAGATTTATTTTCCCAAACATAATTTTCCAATGTCAAGATTATGTGCTCATAATTTTGCCAATTGACTATTATATTTGTAGTTTCTTGCACGGTATCTGAACTTAATCTAAGGTATTGCTACACGATAACAACGATACAGAGCCCACATCTAACTGTTTTACATTTGAGACTTTGGCATTGATAACATTTTCTTCAGAGAAATAAGCCCCTGTAGCCATGAAAAATAAATACCAGTACAATGACAAAATCATCTTAACTCAAGGTCCACATACTGGCTTTTTCTAGAGCTTTTACTGATAAGGACAATGAAAGCTCCGGAAGATTATTTTGATATCAGTGACAACATTTCACACTCTAAAGTGCTGGATGAATCCCCTAACAGCGTCTGAAACCAGGAGGGGCGGCATCCAAAAATGTGTGCGGAGGTGTGTGAAATGATGCAGGGTCTGAATATCTCTCTCATCTCCATTCTTCACATATCTACTTTGGTCAGTTTGTTTGTGTACCGTCAACGTCAGTACAACGCCTTGAATGCCTTTTCAAGAGGCTGTTGAAGAGTGTGCACTGTTATCCCCATTGGTGCGACTCATCACATCTCGCCCCTCTCTCTGGCGGCGACCTTTGGACCTTGCCGTTAAGAGTGGCCATTCAGAACTACTGTAAACACATTTAGATGACGTGGGACGTTTTTTGGGAGACCTAGTTCATTTAAACCATTTACTGAGACCTTAGTAACTATGGTTAAGGACTAAAGTGTAAAAAGGATTACACAAGCGCACACACTAGAGTACTGAATCAGCTGATAAGGAACCACAAATGCCCAGGGACATAAAAGACAGATGTGAAACGTATGCCAATGGGAGACAACTCAGATGAACAAAAAGAAGGATCTGAGGGAAGGAACAGCAGCTTTTGAAAGACCCCACCCCTCAGCCAAGAGACACACCCACACCACATCTCTACCTCAGCTTCATCTGCAAACGAGCGAGAACCAAACGACAGTATGTCACATAATCAACAAGAGAGTTTAAGCTAACTGCAGTAATGCCGACAGTTGTCTCTATTACAAGTATCAATGAGAAAATAAAAAAACACTAAAACCACAACAATAATAAAATAGTAATTGTAAGATCAATGCAGAATATTGCCAACTGCTTCCATTTGTCAGAGTAAGTCAAACCGAGTCTGTCATTCCTCCAGCGTTCTCTGCGCCTGGGCTGTAATGTTTAGTGTCATTCCAGGAAGTCACTGCCCTTATGTTACAGCATGATGTCATGTTGCTTTGTTTTACATTTGCAATTATTCCTTTGAAGACTACACAAGAAAAACTAACACCACATATTGTTTTCACAAACTCCACCCTCATCACTTCTTCTCCCTTCATCTTCTTCTACTGAGCAGGGAGTCTAGTTAAATCCCATGGTTAATGCTTCCATCAAAACTAACTACAATCTGTGGTTGCATGTAGCTCTTTCTCCTGTCTGTGATCTCATTACGGATTCAGATAAACGGCAACATTTTGAGCTGGAACCAATTTATTTAAATGGAACTGGGCAAAGTAAATCTTCCCAAAGCTTTCCCTAGAGTAACTTTGATGAACTTTTTGACACCTGATTTTGTGCCATTGACCATCTTGGCAGTTCTACTTTTGAGGGAACAGAGAGCTAAAGAAATGGAGGAGGCTATCATATTAGCTGTGTTGTACAATCCTTTTTTTATATAACAATGTTCCACAAAAGAGACGTGGTTTGCAGACAGGAATCGATGGTAAACTGCGTTAACTTACTTTTAGCAACCAAGCTAGCTGGCTTGCTAACTGCAGCTGTCCAGAAGTTAGCTTACCAGCCACTGTAGTTTGCCAACTAGCCTCATAAGTAGAGCTGCAAGGATTAATTGAATACTCGATTAGTTTTTGACTATTAGATTAATCACCAACTATTTGGAGTGGATTGAATTTTTTTTTTAGAAATATGTTTTGATTCCAGCTTCTTAAATGTGAATATGTTCTGGTTTCTTTGCTCCTCTATGACAGTTAACTGAATCTGAGTTGTGGACAGACATTAGAGGACATCATCTAGGGAAACAGTGATAGAAATTTTTCCCCATGTTGTCGATCAAACAACTAATCGATGAATTGAACAAATAATCAACAATGAAAATAATCATTAGTTGCAGCCCTTCCTAGCTTGTTTTGTGAGAATGTGAAATAAAACATTGCTTTGCCACTTTCTGATGTGACCAGGCATTCAAGGCTTCAGTTTGCTTCTAATGAAATGCTTGTCATGCTGTCTAACGTTTAAAACCATTTCCATGGTGGAATTGGGGGATTGCATCAGACAATTTCTGTAACTTTGGTCTGAGAACAACGCTCACTTTATGTAGCAACTAGCTACGTGTGAAGATGCTGAAGCAAGTTCTCTTTTTTCATTCTTCACACAACTACTTCCCTGTACAGTACCTCCTGGTGTGTTTGAAGCATACTGTGACCTTAAAAGTGTGTTCAGACAGAACTTGAGTTGACATGAATAGATGCAGATTCACCCTGGGCAGCACAAACTGAGGCAAAGACACATCTGAGGAAGTAGAAAATGCTTCAACGTGATCAAATACATCAGATTTTCCCAGCTTTATGAATCTACTTCATAAACATACAGAGGGGGGAAAGGAGAGAGAAAGTACTGTTCATTGGCTGTTTGGGGTCAAATTCACATGAACGACCTAAATCGAAAATTCCCTTTGCTTTCTGTCTGAACACACCTGAAGAACGTGTGAGTGGAAGCTGAGGAAGAGGTCAGATGGAGGCTCACTGTAAGGGCTTTCCCTGGGTCTTCAGCAATAAATGGTGATGATGAGTCACTGTTATTCAGGAACACTTCTTACTGTGTACAGAGCATCTAAGGTGCGTTTCTCAAGCACACTGCACCTGTGTCTCTGTGTGTGTGTGTGTGTGTGTGTGTGTGTGTGTGTGTGTGTGTGTGTGTGTGCGCGCACGCGCAGGTTAATAATTCTAGGGATGAAAAGTTTGGGCTGGGGTGAGATGGAGGGTGGCCATAAGATGGAATCAGCCAAAGCAGACAGCCTGAGGATAAAAGTGTTTGGCCAAAAGGCTTAAATCTCTGTAACCCCTCCGTCCCATTACAGTGTGTGTGTGTTGAGATAAGCTTCCACTGCCTCCATTCCACTCTAAATCAATACTAATCTTCCCCCGTGTGTGTTTCCTTTCTGAAGAAAGGAAAAGTTGCCTTGGTGTCTGTTCTGTCCCCCCCGCCACAGACTGCTTGCTCTCCTCTCTGTTGTTTGGTGGGCGTACAGGTCTGAATCAATCTGTTTTCTGATCTTAACACTAACAGTTTACACCTCTGTTTGGCCAACCATCCCTGGATCTCCAGGTCAGCTTATAGAGGGGGAGTCAGGGAGTTGGGTGTGGGTTACAGGGTGTTTTGGAGGAATGGTGGGGTGTGGGCGTGGCAGAGATGATGGGACGGGAACACAGAAGGAGATGAAAGGGAGATTTCAGTGGAGATGGTGGAGGTGTGGAGGTGATGATCGTGGTGATGGGAGCGAGGGGTCCTTTAACAGCAGCCCCCTCCAGACTGCCTAACAGGGGTGCTCTCGATTTTTAAGTTGGGCTTGTCGCCGCCGGCTGTGGCCCCGGGGCCCATGCGTTTCTTGATCTCTGCGGCCATGGTCATGAAAGCCTGCTCTACGTTGGTGGCATTCTTGGCGCTCGTCTCCAGGAAGGGGATGGCCAAAGAGTCAGCAAACTCCTGCCAGAAGAGAAGGAGGAAACTCGTGGTGAAACATGAAGAGACCAACACTGGCTGTAGATCTGACAGCAGGGCAGACACACACAGCTCCATACATACTGAACTGGATGTGCTAATGTAGGCCAAAAAATAAATAAACTAAGTGAAAAAAGAATCCACTAATCAATAACAGCAACCCTTACACAAAGCCTGTTGGTGGATGCAAACAGTATCGCTGTTTTTCCCCGTCAGATTAAAGGTGAACAAATATATTTCAAATGTAACATAGACTACAGTCTAATACGGCAGCTATATCACCACTCTATCATCCATTAAGGAAATGTAAGCCTAGTAAATAAGTAAATACTTTAATGTATTTACTTATTACTTGTACATTTACCGCACTGACTTGTTTTAGAGATGATGATGAATTTGCTGAGTCTGAATTTACATGCATTCACATCTCCACGTCTTCTGGATTCAAATGGAGGCTCTACCTTTTATTTCACAGTGGAGCTCTTTTGATGACTTTTTTTTTTCTTACATTGATTATAGCGCCACCTGCTGGTGGACGTGTAACTTTTGGCATCTGCCATGTGTGCACCATTCTTTAACTTATTTTAGCATTTGATGATTTTTCAACAACAGGGTCCATAGATTCTGCTCACAAAGTTTCATGCAAGCCAGACTCATCGCCTAGAAGAATGTGTGGATATAAGGTTTGTGAATGTACAATGTACTTTGTGAGGGTTACAGGCAAAAACTTATTTGATTATAGCGCCACCTGCTGGTGGACATGTCATTTTCAGCGGTCAGGTGTGTGCAGCAGTCCATACCTCCACTGTGAAATTCACCTTGTGCTACGGTGGTTGTGAACACCTAATAACTGTCTAAAATGTGCATCCCTCAATTGTAGACACCTCGTGCTGTTGCTTCATGCAGAGAACAGCCGTACCTTGGCTGTTGTGTAGTCCACTACTTTTTTGGTGGTCAGGTCACACTTGTTGCCCACCAGAAGCTTGTTGACATTTTCACTGGCGTAGCGGTCAATTTCCTGAAGCCACTGCTTGACATTGTTGTAGGACTCCTGCACAATGACAACAGTATCAGCACAACAAACACTGGAGCTCAATGCAGGTAAGTTCAAAGGGGTCTTTTAACACCCGTATATCTGGGCAGTGAGAGCCGAATTACTGCAAGAGAAGAATTCCTCTGAAATACAGGAAATAATATACTAAAGCTAAACTCAAATTCAAATGAATATACTGTACTGGCCATGAATTAGCTCTATTCATGCTACCAAATCAAATCAAAAGTATCCTGCAAATGTTTCCATGTAAAGCTTTCATTCATAAAGAAACTTGAACAGGGTGGAACCGCAAAATATTTGAGTACTAATTATTTACTCAGCAAAGTAACATAACAATACTATCATAACGCATTGGACTGATTTCCTCATGAGGAAGCAGTCAAGACTGCTGACCCACCTGATCTGTCACATCATATACAACTATGATGCCATGGGCCCCGCGGTAGTAACTGGAGGTGATGGTACGAAACCTCTCCTGACCTGCAGTGTCCCACTGAGAGAGACAGAGGTAGAAAATTAGAGCAGGGAGAACAGATTAGAATCAATACAACAACATACAATTTCATAAAGAACATGAATAAATGAATGAACAATTCCCTCCTCAAACTCCTTTGTGAAAATCAAAAGACCTCAGGTGCTTAAGTGTATTTGACTTAGAAGCAAAATCAAATAGTAAGCTACATTTACTTTGATTCAGATCAGCTTATTTCAGTTCATTTTGAGTCAACCCAGGACAGGAGCTGGTTTAAGAAGCAGAGCCCGACTGATTCACTCTCGAGAACTCAGCATCAGTTCAATTTAAAATATATACTCTTCCTTCATTTATGAACATTTACAGTGTATTATTTTTACTTCCTTTTCTCTTGCTATTATGTTTTAAGGAAAAGCGTCTTTACCTTATTGTTGTTAAGCTGCTGTAAATGAAACCCAACACTTCCTGTACAAATTTTTCACATTAAAAGTCTTCCAGTCAGTCCACAACCCCTCCCCTCTAGTAGCATGCTTTTAATGTGAAAATCTGTGAGCGTGTTGAGTTTCATCAGCCATAGCTGTGAAAAGAAATAGAAGGCACTGGAAATACTTAATGGTAAATAATGAGTGTGAGCAGCAGGCCAGGTGTGATGGTGGAATTAACGATGTGTAAATGTATATTTATATATATTTAATTTACAAGCTAATAGATGTTATTATTAGTGATCTTCTTTGTTCATGCTGGACACAACACTGCTGTTATTTGAAAATAAACAGTATTTTATTTAGTATTTGAGTAGAAGAAAAAAATAAAGGTATGCTTTGATGTGGTTAGCAGTTGACTGTGAGGCTGTGTCCCTGGCCACATTCTAACAGCATTATAAACTCTGTTGTGGATTTTCTTTCTAACAACTATAAATGGCAAACACAAACATTTTTGCTATTTTTCATTAATGGGAAATTCTTTCTTTATTGATCCCCATCAGCACCAGGTATTCTTCCTGGGGTCCATTCAACTGATGAAAAATTAACTATTAAAAAACATTGTAATTCAGTGGAGCGGAGGTGAAGCAAAATTTTTGTCTGAATATTAAACCCCAACACAACATGTCTCAGCAACATTGCTCTTGTGTCCACGAACATGTGATGCACATTAGAATAGCTTAAAACTGCAGTGTTTTCCCAGTTTAATGTGAGCTTTAGATGAATGTTTTGGTGTTGGTCTTGGTAGTCAGGGGTTTTTATGTTTTCCAATGACAGATATGTAATTTCACATCATATTGGGCCATTATTTTCACCATATCCCGGACAAATAGTTGGAAAAGCTAGAGCAGATAATAAATAACCAACACCCAAAGATCAGTCTACTAGGGAGGAACTACAACCTTAAGTTTTGGGGAAAGTAATTTGATGCTCTCCACAGTGATTTTACAGTGATGGCACCGCATGTTTTGGGCATCATCCCCTAAGCCTCAACGGCAGGAAAACCCTGTTAATATGACCTCAGAATCATTATAGACTGCTCATGTTTGCCTTTTGTGTCTTCATTTTACAGCTTTTGACATCTGTAGACATTAATATAAAAAATAGGCAACATGAGGTGCATTTTATTTGCACACTAAAATCCAAAAAGATTAGCTTAAAAGGACTAGTTAGCATCACTAATTTGCTTTCCTAACCTCAGCTCCTCTACAGTCACCACCGTCCTTTCTTTTCCTAACAACCACTTTTTCAGACTCACCTGAAACTGAAAAATAATTGAATCAGTCTGTACAGGACAGAGCTCTGTGCAGTCTGAAGAGGAGGAGAGATGTTTGCTTGTGCTAACAGGCTTCACTTTTCCAGCAGGTGGGAAACAACAGAAACTTTTCTTGGTCTTGAGAAGCTAACACACTGCAACAGACACAGGACATTTACTGCCAGAATATTTTTTCTCTGCTCGCGCTCACCGTCACTTTCTGCCACTCGGACAATCATACACTTGCTATGCACCTCCTGATTCCTTACAGGAGTTACGCTGCTCTTGTAACACCATCTGTCACGTAGAAGTTTTGTATAAAACGATGAGAGGAAGCTGGCTAAGCACTGAGTGCTGCCGTGCTCGCACAGTGTGCAAGTGAAAACATTTGTAGCGCATAGTTTAATGATCGTGGGAAATTTTAGTAGTGGCGGTCATGATTCAGCAGCGGCGGACCACTGCCCCTGAATGCATATGGGGGAAACACTGTAATTTTCTCCAAAACTGCAGCAGGTTACAGGACCTTCTCTCTCTTACTCAACAATCTCAAAATAAAAAGTTACAGGGGGATTTGTATATTTTAAATATTTTAAAGAATACATTACCCTATTTAATTTCTAGAAGGAAATTATTAATCTTGTCATTTTATTTCTTCTTAATTCTCCACCTTTATTCAGAAAGTGCTTTAATCTGCTGACTTTGCTTTTCCCTTCACACACACACACACCTACACCCGTCTCTCTCTGTCTCTCTCTCCCTGTAGCTGGCTGCTCTGCCGACTTTATTCGTCAGCAGTTTTATAAAGTCACCCAGAAAACCCAACTAAAATGGGTAACCAAATAAAAGTCTGTGTGGGGAAACACGGCTTATGTTGACCTTCCAGGTATTACAGATAGCGAGTGTTGGGTCTTCTTCACTCACTGTGTAGAACCTCCACGTTGACCACATGTTAACAACAACTGCTGTTGCCTTTTTCTGACATACATCTGAAATGCCAGTTTATAAATACCATGGAAACACACACAAGGTTCTTAAAAATTCAGGAAATGTTAAGCTCCAGGTCACTGGTTGTTCAACCTGCAGTAGGAATGGACTAAATGACTGCCCAATCACAACAACAGTAACTCAATTCATCTCCAGGTGTGTTCAGAGTGATCTATAAAAGCAAAGAAACACAACTACACTGTGCAGTGTGAGACAGAAATGTTTCTGCTTAACAAAATGGATGTCTTTGAGGTGGCACAGCTTGTTTTTTTAACTAAAACAGGATCCAGTTACAGCTCGGTCTGAATGCAGAACACACACACACATACACACACACACACCTCAGTGTTTTGATGACAATGGTTGGATATAAGCCCTAGCTCAGGGGAGAGTTACAGTGTTTTTGTGTGTGTGTGTGTGCGTGTGTGTGTGTGTTTAACCTAAATGCACACTAACCAATGGAGGAAACACAACTCCTTTTAAGGGCTAAGATTTGGTCTTAGGGTTCAGATTACATTTAGGTTAGGGTTAGACATGTAGTTGTGATGGTTAAGAGGGGCTAGGGAATGCATTATGGCAATGAGAGGTCCCTACAGGGAGAGAGGAACAAACGTGTGTTTGTGTGTGTACTCACAATCTGCAGTTTGATGGTCTTGCCATCCAGTTCAATGGTGCGGATCTTAAAGTCCACTCCGATGGTGCTGATGTAGCTCTCTGTGTATGTGTCATCCTGCAGAGAGGGTGAGGAGGACAGGAGCCATCAGGCCAACAGCAGAATGAGGAAAGACCAAAAGGGACATTTACAGGCCATCAGTAATGCAAAACCACTACTACTTACAGCAAAGCGCAGCAGAAGACAGGACTTTCCTACTCCAGAGTCTCCTATGAGCAGGAGCTTGAACAGATAGTCACTGAAAGAAAAACAGTGCGGGTCAGAACAGGGAGCATGGACAATATCTCAGCTGATACAATATCGATTCTGAATATTTTAAACTGTTTTACTACTCATTTTTCACAGTATCGATATAGAAAAAATGCTTCTCTTCTATCTGACAGCTAGTTATAAATACACACACCGCTGCAGTGCCACATAGCCCCGCCTCCTCTCACTAACAGTGCTGTCTTCTTGTCACTCGTCTGCTTCGCTCTGGTTGATTCATGTTTTTTCCTGCCAGAGTTTTGATAAGTCCACCAAACTGTCCTCTGATTGGCTAGCACTCGTCACTTGCACGCGTCCTTGAAATTGGACACTAGCTGTGTGTGCAGCAAGTTCTGCCTTACTTTGCTGTGATTGGCTAGCAGCCTACTCACTGACACTGCTGATATTGAAGATAATGTACAATACATAATATAAATATAAATCTTTTGAATCTTTATATCTATAGAGGAGGTGGAACTCAATTTAACTCTTAAATGTGACATTTGAGTCTCAGCAAATAGTGTATTTATAACCATAACTTTTTCAATGAACATTAAACTCAGTCCTGAGCCAAATAACAAAATAGGTAAGATGATTTTAATGCAATAAAAGCAACTGTACGATGCAAATTTGAGAGTTAAACACTTAATTTCCTGCATTCTGGAGAAAGTTTCTGCACCAATTTATGGTGGAAATGTTTTTATTTATACTTGGGAAACACAAAATTCAGGTGGCTGGTGACAATTCACAATGTATATAGTGTCCCCAGTGTAAATGGTACCTTGCTGCGACACACAGTGTGAGTCCCAGACTTTACTCTTTTTGGGTAGCTGTAGTGATGGTCCATGGTTGCTGCATTTTTTTTTAACTAAGGTCAAAATTAAATTAACTGATGCTTTTCTGCTTAACACACACTACTATCAACTTCACTTAATTGACTGAATTTAATTACAAAATGATCTAGTCATTTAATCAAGGTTGTGTCAATTTTCCCCCGTGGTATCGAAAATGGTATCAAATATCAATATTTTTCAAGGTATTGTATCGAAGTTGGAAAACTACCCTCATAAGCGAAGGTAGCATGGGTGCATAGGGTAAAATTCAGCAGCTCTTATCAAATGAAACAGTCCCTACACTCACTTTCAATGGTAAACCAGCACAATAATGACAATTACCAACAAAAACATTAAGTAAAAAGTAATATTTATATTTTAAACAAATGACAAACTTATTAGAAAATTTTAACAAAATTCCCTTCACCCTCATGCATCATGGGAATTCTGAGGGATGGACGTAGGCTACTATGTATTACCCTGGTCAGCGTGTGCGCTGCGGTTTAGTTCTGTTGTCAACTCACACTGGAATCCTCTCAGAAGTGTTTCAGCAGCAGAGTGTGCAGCCTGCCCCGCGTTAACGACTTGTTTTTAATATGTCCTTTTATATTTTTTATGTAAACTTGGTTTAAATTACTTGGTAGCAGGTGTTCCCTGTGCTGACACCCCGCCCCCACTGTGCTGAGAGTCTAATTCCGCCCCCGACTACCCTGTAGACCCGTGTTCGATTCCGGGTAGGGTGACTGCTCTGGCCCTTTGTTACAATCTTCCATGATGGAAAATAGTCAAGCACAACTGACATACTGTTCCTCTTTGACACCAGGGTCTGAAAATCAGAAATTTTATCTGCTAGTTTTGAAATGTATGTGCTAAATAAAGAAATAACATTGAGCTTATTTAGGCATCTTTTAATATTAATAATGTCATTCAGTGTTCAATGTATTTACACAAAAACATTACATGCATGTTTGCATGCACAAAAGGACCCCTGTCTCTCAGTACACCTTACTTAACAACTAGGTATGTCAATTGAAGATGCTCAATCAATCCATTAATATTACTGTGTACGTCAGCCATGATTAGAAGGAAGGAGGTCGGAAAGGGACAGAGTAAAATGGTCAATACAAAACTGAGCTTTTACCCCACCCAATAGCCGTCCGTGCACCGTTTGCCATTATATGCTAACTTACTACGCGTCTTTCTGTTGTGCACTTTCCTTGTCCGCCAAAGTGGAGGACAGCACAACGATTTCACCTGCCACCTCCAACTATTTATCCGCATGTCATGGCACAGAGGAAGAAGATACACACACATAATTGTTGGATGCACTCATTGTTTTAGTCTTTTTGTGGGATTTGTTAACAATAAGAAAAGTACAGAACATCGACCCTGAAGCTCCGGGCTTAACGAGTGTCCACTGGAAATTGCGCTTAACCAGACGTTGATGTTATGATTTGTAGGTTTGGCCCTTGAGGACCTTTTCACGAAGAGGGTCCCTGTGACAAAATCTAGTTTCAAGTACGGATACACCAATCAAATTTTTCTCCTCAATACAGATTCTGATACGCTAACTCAGCGTATCTGCCACTCTAACACCACTGCCCTCTTTTTGCCAAGTTTTAAATTTGCATACATGTGAACTGACAGGGATCATTTTCATGTAAGGTAACATGATATCCTGTAGATCGGCAGTTTAATCCGGCCCTAGAATTGAGAGTATCATTAGAAACTTTTTGATGTCAGTGCCCAGACCTGACCTCCAGCACAGATATCTAAACATTATTCTGAGGAGTATAAACATGTTTTCCTGTGGATGCTCACTCCTGCTACTCAGCAGGTTTTCCCAAAATGGTAGAACATCCTCCTCCATGCCAGCCAATCACTGAGAGGAAAACATCACATGAATTTGACACACAGCACAGACAGCTGTAGAGAATTGCCCAATGCCACTACTATTCTTGTGTCATAGGAAACTGAGACCTGCCGTGTATCACTGCCCGAAACTCGATCGACTGACAATATCTCAACAACACTGGATGCAACAGCACTGCTGCAATTAGCCAGGTCACATTTCTACACGGCCGCAGCGGGGTTGATATGGACTGATGCTGAGGGCCACCAGGACTGGTCAATCAGTTCTGACCAGAGATGTGAAGCAAAATTCTGGTCCTCAGTGCTGCGGACACATTTCCGTCAGTGCCAAATATTTATTAAGCAGGGTAAAACACTGTTGCAAAGATGGTCTGATATTGCAATTGTGACACAATTTGCAATATTTGAGGGAATGATCATTTTTTCATAATTATTCTTTATTTATTTTGCAGGGATCTGTACCAAACAAAGATGTCTTCTTAAGCCTAATATGATGAGTAGGCCAGGACATCTCTGCAGCACCACAATATTTTATTTAAAATGGTATTTTGATACACATTCCACCAATAACAAATATTGTGCCTCCTGGGATATGAATTTTGGATTAATTGTTCAGCCCTATGTTTTAATATTCTACTATCACTCAGACATCACACTGGCAACATTTTTTCCACATTTTTTTACTTTACAACTTTTATAAAACGGGTTTGTAAGTTGTGACTTAATGGCTTTATTAATGGTTAATACATAATTCACATGCTTCACGAATCAGTCAAAAGCTATTAATAAAGAACATCACCATCTATTGGGATGCCAAATCTATTGGATGGTTTTCAAGTCGGCAGTTATAAACATTAATTAGTTATTAATAAATGGTTATCATAACACCCTGTCAGGTCTGTATATAAATTGATCATGGGCCAGACGATCTGAAGCCTTTTTCTCAAGATATGTGGTCAAACTATCCATTGGGGAGGGGTTTCTGAGTAATTTAACAACGGTTGATCTTGATAGATGCAGACAGATCAGCATCAGTAAATGATTCTGTTAACCATAAATAACCCCACCAGTTGCACTCTTTGCCAGGGCTACATTTCTAGAACGTGGCACCAGATGGATAACCAGCCCAAATCAGGTGCACGCAACATGCCTACAAAGATACAGAGTATCATGTTAGGTGATAGGTGTGTAACGTTTGTGTATTTGTAGTGAACAGGTATGCGACTTGTGACCCAAACAATTACCAGTTAGTTGCGATTATGGACAAAGATTAGTGGATGCCCACATTGGTCAACTTGAAGTGGGGTATGTCTGCGGAAATACTTCAAACATATATAAATTTATGACGGCTACAACCAAATGTGTCGATGAGCAGAACGAGACAAAAACCGACTGGAAGGCGAGTTCTTCTCTCCACCTTGTTAAAGCAGCCTCTCAACCATGCCAAAAGCAATAACTGTGTTATAGGACTGTTTATCACTGTGGATATGCCACCACACTACGACGCTACAGCGTGCCTTCGCTTGTGCATTTTAGTCAGTCCGTGCAAGACCTGTAAAACAAGGGCAGGCTGCAGTTATTCAGGAATTATCGACAGGTCAAGAGTCCTACCACGGGGCAATAGTGGAATTTGTGTTATTTATTTTTTCTTATTGGCAATACGCCAGTATTTGAATGCCTTAACAACAGTACTAAATTAGCACTCACCACTCGCTAAACAAGAGTAAAAATCTAAGTTGGCAATTGAATAAGGTCAGCAGCCAATGGCAGGTTGCAAACCTACTTTTTTATTCTCTTCTGTGACAGTAAACACAACACGCAGCTTTCCAGTAGCTATACAGCTTATCTAGCCACGTTACAGTTGACTAAAAGCAACTTAACTACCCTTATAGCATACACTTGTATGTGACAGCAGCAGCGTGCTGGTACTTCTCACGCACACCGCTTCCCACAACAAACCTGCTAGTCTGCATTACATACACAGGCTACCCAAAAGGCCACCTGCTTTAAAGGTGGGGAGGGGGGGGCTCAGCCAGTAACACACAGGTACAATAAGGGTGTGGGTGTGCTAACTTAACATGTTAGCAACACAGTAACTATGTTAATTCATATCATTAAGTGTTCGTTTACCTTGGTAGACAGAGACGGACAGTGGTTGAGGAACTACTCAGATCCTTTACTGCTTACAAATACAACACTGTAAAAACTACTCCGTTGTAAATAAAAGTCCTGCACTGAAAATGTTATTTAAGTAAAGGTATGTAAGTATGATCAGGAAAGTGTACTAAAATAGAAGTATTCACTGCAGAAAAATGGCCCATGTAACGGTTTTACATTATTACATATTATATCATTAGATTATTACTGAAGCATAACTGTAGGCTAAAAACAGGATTTTACTGTTGTAGCGCATTTGGAACTATTCAGTATGTGACTAATGATTATTTTCATTATAGATTAATATGCTGATTATTTTCTCCATTAATCAATCAATTGTTTTCATGCGGTTTGTAGAAATTCTGAAAATCATGACATTGATGGTGTCAGAATTAGTCAAAATAGTTTATACTCCCATAACATTCCAAACATCTGTCTTATGCAGTTTTATGACCAGCTGAAAAACACTTTGGCCAGTAATTTTTTCTTACCACTCATTGACAAGTAGACCAGAAAGTTAATTTTGGACCCTGGACTTAATTCTTACAGTAAGAATTACTGCCAATGAGCCACTGTTTAACTGAAAAGAGGTACATACTAGGGCTGGGCGATTGGCCAAAAATGTTACCACGATAAAAACATTTCATATCATTCGATATCGATAATTATCAAGGTAAATGTCAAATCGTTATTTCTTTCACGTTTAAAGGCTGATTTTTGCTCCTGAGTGAAAATTGAAGAAACCAGATGGTTAATTATGTGGTTAAACTTTTCTGGATGCTCAGAATGTGACAAACATGGGATCACTTAACAAATCTGAGGTAGAACATTAAAAACTATTTTAATCAAATCTTTTTCAACAAATATGATTTCCACAAAAAAATAAATATTTTAATAGAAAAATTAAGTGTTAATTTGTTCGTGATTCAAATTAATTAAACCAGATATTTATTGACGATATATTGAACATTTATTATATTGTCATTGAGGAAAATTATATTGCGATAATTATCATCATTGTTTTTTTGCCCAGCCCTAGTACATACTGTGAATTTAATTACCCTAACCGGCTTTGAGCAATGTTAAGGCATATTTAACCAGAAACAAGATTGTACAGTATGTGTAAAGACTGTCTGCTAAGGGTGTGGAGGTGTTAGCTAAGCTAGTTAGACAGGGTTCCAGCTGTTGGCTCTGGGACAACAGCAGAGACAGTGAGACGGTTCAGCACAGACCTAGGGATTCGGTGACACGCGGGTGTCCTCTCATTTCAGGGCTGCAGGTCAGCGGCAAGCAGATGCTACCTGCCGTATCGTTTAACGTTAGCCCACACACGCTAAGCAATGGAGAGAAGCCCGTGTTTGCATTATCTGCGATATTAACGTTACACAGCAGTCACAAGACAATTTAATTCGGCACCAACCAAACAGGCATGCATATCAACGGTAGTAAAAATAAATCTACAAATAACTGATATGCAAACAGTCCATTCTGCTCGTAAGCTTGGTAGTGAAAGGGAAGCCATTAACCTTTACAAGATGTGTTACGTTCATGGCGAATTTAAGGCGAGTAACTTACTGGATATCTGAATTATTTGACTTACTGGAGGATGTGTGTAACGCTACAGTATGTACATGTCCCCATAATTATGAAAAAACACAACAGGCTTTCTGTATGCAGGTCAGCCATCCCACATTTGGTACTTCATTACTACGTGTAACGTTACTGTCAACGTAACGCTGACTTGCTCGTTTCCATTCTAGTTTCTAGAGTGAACGACGGCAGCGTTTCCTCCTTTTGTACTCTAGTTTTACACACTGGATTCTTCGTTTATAGGAGGCACGAGCGAGCTGTCAGCTGACCTTTAGAGAAAAACACATTCGCGAGACTGTCACATTAAAGAAGCTGTCCGCACCCTGCTCACGCGCTCCAGCTAGCTAAAGTTTGCCAATAAATGTAATAGCATTGTTTACACACGGTTACGCCACACACCACATAACATGTAAATATGATTTCTAACTGATTACACCAGCGACCGTCTCACGGTGAAGCGTGTGAGGAAAGTTAACGTTAAAACTCACTATTCGGGATTCATGGTTTTACTCTGGACGTGTTTTTCTGTCGGCGACTCGACTCCTTCCCACTCCGGCAAAAAAGATGACTTGTAGGTCCGGGTATCGGAGGCACTTAGATGGCTGCTTTACCGTGTCCGTTACTGTCCCCTGGTCGTTCCACACTATCTGACCTTTACTGTTTCATATACACTTGATTCCAGCGGACATACCCCTGTTTTGTCAGGTTAGTCTGTTATATTTTACTCCTTTTTCTGCCTTTCTCTGTCTGTTGCTTGCTAGAGGCTCAAGATGGCTGCGCAGGTGCGGTAGTGACGTTAGGTGACGTGTCATTACTCAGAAAAAGGACAAATCTAGAATTGGAGCAGTGCTGGGACTTGTAGTTTATTATAAAAGATGAGTTAAAAACAACTACAAACTGTACACAAACCTGCCTAACTGTCAAAGGCCAACTCAATACTATAAGATTTCTTTGTAAGACCATTTCTGCCAGAAGAAACAAAACAAAATAGGCTACATTTTAGGAATAACACAAAATACTGGTAGGTCAAAATTATCAGATACTGTGTCAACATCTACGTTGTCATTTTGAGATACTAAGTCTTAATTATAAGATTGTCAGTCCAAATTTAGACTTTTTTTCTTATAATTTTTCACCTCATAGTAATGTAGCCTACCTGATCATTTTGACTTAGTAGCTTATAGTTTTGACTAAAATGTCAAAATTCTGATGTATCTCATATTTTTGGCTTTGTATCTGATATTTTTCACTAACCTCATAGTTTTGACATAGAAAGTCAAAATTGTGACTTAGAATCTAATAATCTCAGCAGTTTTGATTTAGTATATCTCATCATTTTGACATAACTTTGGTTGGACATAACTTTGGATGGACTTTTATATACTTGCATAGTCACCCGTATTTTCTAGTAACACACAGACACGTGTATTTATATATATACACACACACACACACACACACACACACACACACACACACACACACACAATACAGATACAGAATACAAAACATGTAAGGTGCAAAATACAGTGATTTTCTAGCTTGTTATCAACTTCCATACATAGTATGGGCTGCACCCATGGTAGTCAGCCCTATTCCAATGGGAGCCTGTGCCACCCCTCTCTTTCACACTCACACACCCCCACACACGCAGTTCAAGAATGGTCCAATTTAATAAAAAATTACAGTTTGTATTTGTAAAAACTGTATTTTTTAGTATTTGTCATCCCCCTTAACTGCTGAGTCAGTAAAAAACTTAAGGTAGCCACCCTCTACTTCCACATCTTCATCTCTGGCTGCAGCAGCACCCACAGGAGAAGGCAAGTAGACGTTTTCCCATCTTCCCCCGGAGTCTGTCTGTGGATCCTGAGAGGCTGCCACAGCAGCAGCAACCTCCAGGCCCTGGTTGATGTAGCTGGCCTCCTGGCTGGCCTCCAGCACCGGCAGCTCCGACAGAAGGCCTTTCAGTGTCTCACCCAGTTCCCTGAAGCCAGGCCTGAGGGTCGGCTCCTCATCCCAGCAGCGTCGCATGACTTCATAACTGGGTTTGGGTTAAGATGGAGGAAGAAGAGGAAGGACGCAGGGTAAATTATGTATAGATAAACCTGAATATTCCTTATAACAATGGCTTCAAACAAAACAATGTCTAAGTGTGACCCATCATTACAGCTTTCATATGTCTGAGCTGTGAGTGTTTCAACCTACGTCATATTGTCCTTCTGAAACTATTTAGCTTGAAGTCTCACAGGGTGAAACTATCCAGCTTTTCACAAGAAACAAAACATAACAGTTTTGTGTAGAAGTTTTTGTCTTTAACCATGTTGGGGGTCCATCCCCCAGATTTATATTTGCAAAATATTAGTATAACATTTTAGCTTAAAACTAAAGAAAATATGTGAAATAATTATAACACATGGAAAATAAATAGGCACATAATAAACAAAATGATGCATTTGAAATTTGGTCAAAACTGAACAAACAAATAAAAAACTACTTTCTGTCACAGAAATAGTCCCAATAAAATTACAAAAAAAACCCCAATAAAATATAATTCCATTCACCTCCATGTATGGGTGGAGCCAGAAATATCACACAGATCTCTCAAAACCTGAACAAATAAACTATCTGCATGAATGCACAACATATCAAAACATGTTTGTTGTTGTTTTGTAATTTGGGTTAATTTCTGACTAATTTAAAGGGAGTTCTTCACATTATTAGTTTCGCTGTTAACAATTAATTTTATACTGGAGTTTATTTTCTTGGGATATGTACCTACAGCTGCATCCCAGAAAATTTGAATATTGTGGAAAAGTTCATTTGTTTCCATAATTTAAGTCATAATGTGAAACTTTCATATATTATATTCACTACATGTAAAGTTAAATATTTCATATTATAACACCTCAGCAGCTACAGGCGGATTGTCTCCATGCCACGCTGCAGTGATGCAGTAATTCATGCAGAAGGAGCCCTGACCAAGTACATAAATTAACTTTTCAGCTTTTCAGTAGGTGGACATTTAAATATTTTAAAACAACAAAGGCCTGAAATATTCCACTTTATATGTAATGAATTTACAATATGTGAAAGTTTTGTATTTGTGACTTAAATTACGGGGAAAATTTTACTTCCCCACAATATTCTTATTTTGAGATATTTGCCTTCTATTATCAATATAATACAGTTCCCTCCAAAGGTATTGGAACGGTAAGGCAAATTCCTTTGTTTTTATTGTTCACTGATGGTATTCACATCTAGATGTGTTAAACAACTCAGGACATACCACCCTTTGTTTGAACCCACCCATTTTTCAAGTGATCAAAACTATTGGAACATGTGACTGACGGATGTTTCTTGTTGCCCAGATGTTGCCTTTTAGGTTGATTGTCCAAACATTAAATAGCTCTGCATGACTAGTCTAAGCTTTCATCCTTGGTTCAAACCTATAAAGACTGCATTTCCTGTTAAAGAGGATAAACCAACATGAAGACCAGAGAGCTGTCTGTGGGAGAAAAGCAAGCCATTGTCAAGCTGAGAAAAGAAGGAAAATCGAGCAGAGCCATTGGACAAACATTGGGCATAGCAAGCACAACAATGTGGAATGTCCTGAAAAAGAAAGAAACTACTGGTGTACTGAGCAACAGACGTCCAACAGGTCGGCCAAGGAAAACAACAGTAGTTGATGACAGAAATATGGTGAGAGCTGTGAAGAAAACCCCCAAAACATCAGGAAGTGACATCAGCAACGACCTCCACAGTGCAGGGTGAA
>NC_060161.1:7260895-7428650 GCF_021292245.1 Micropterus dolomieu
ATCTCTAGCAAAGTGATGGAAAGGTCAAAGTGTGGAGAAAGAAAGGAAGTGCTTATGATCCGAAGCATACGAGCTCATCTGTGAAGCATGGTGGAGGTAATGTCATGGCTTGGGCGTGCATGGCTGCTTCTGGAACAGGCTCATTAATATTTATTGATGATGGAAATGAGGATGGTAGCAGCAGAATGAATTCAGAAGTGGACATAAACATTTTGTCTGCCAGTTCACGGAGAAATGCATTGAAACTAATCGAGAGGAAGTTTATCATGCAGCAGGACAATGAGCCAAAGCACACTGCCAACAAAACAAAGGACTTCATCAGAGGAAAAAGTGGAAGGTTTTAGACTGGCCAAGTCAATCAGCTGACCTTAACCCAATAGAGCTGCATTTCACCTCCTTAAGAGGAGACTGAAGGGAGAGACACCCCGAAACAAACGAGAAGTGAAAGAAGCTGCGGTAAAAGCCTGGAATAGCATCACAAATGAAGAATGCAACAGTTTGGTGATGTCGATGGGTCGCAGGCTTGAGGCAGTTATTGCAAACAAGGTTTATGCCACCAAATATTAAATGTTATTTATAAGATTATTTGTTCCATTACTTTTGGAGCTGACTGTATATATACATTATCAATTAACATCTAATAACAAAAGTAAACATATAATATTGGAATGTTGAAATTAAATTACATTAAATAAAACAATTCAAAGATAGATTTTTAGCTATCTCCATAACACACCCCAGATTTGTTGCTCTGCACACTGCACACAAAACCTCTCTCATCAAAACAAGAATGAAACAAATGGAACTCACAGTTTGTGGTCACACTCCTCAGGTTGTTTGAGCCTGTGGCCGGACAGCAGCAGGTCCAGCAGCTCGTGATTGTGAACTCCAGGATAGGGAGTCCTCCCCCGGGACACAATCTCCCACATGGTCACCCCAAATGACCACTGACAGAACAGGGGCAGAAAGTCACAGTCTTGCATACTCAATGTATAAATTCAGGTGTTCAGTAAATGTCAACCAAGAATTCAGAATCTAATCTCTACTTTCACAGCTGTTCATCATGTAAAGAAAACCAAACTCACCACATCGCTTTTGGTGGTGTAGACAGACTCAGACAGGCTCTCCATGGACATCCACTTGATTGGCACACGAATAACTACTTTCTGACGATAATAATTGCTGCTGTAGATTTTCTTGGACAGGCCAAAGTCAGCCACACGTACCTTTAGGTCATCACCCAGCCTGTGGATTAAAAAAAGACAAGGCAACGCTCTCTGGATTTAGATCAAGTAACAAAATGAGAGTTCTGACACACTGTTTCTTATATTTTGTCTCAACACACACACCGACTCCTCTGAAGGCCTCAGTCTGCTTTATTAACATTTTAAGCAGCTTCCTCCCCAGATGCAAGCCATGGTTGAATACCAATAGCTGTGGACAGAGAGACAGTCATATACGAACAAGGAGTCCTTGATTTCAAGCGCCCCCTCTCACTGTCTACCTCTGATGAACTCACATGCAGTTGCGTGCAGCCAGGTCTCTATGCAGGAACCCCTGCGAGCTCAGATAGTCCATCCCTGATGCAATGTCAATCATGAAGCGCAGGAGAGACTGATGGGGCACAAACTGGAAGAGATTGTAGAGAAGGGCGTATTCTGTGATTCATCGTTTGATACGATGACTGACAGAGGGGCGTCACCAGTCCAGATTTGAAAACTCACATGTCACATGTTTCACTGCTCTGACTGGTTGTAGGTCTGGACCTGCATACAGTCTGCAAGTCCAGCCAGCACAACGTACCAGGCTCACGAACCTCTGATCAAACTGGGCAGTGCTGATCAACTATGAATCAAGATTATGTAATTGCATTTTCTATTTCCTAACTCGTGTACGGTTTAGCTGTAATTTGATAAAGTGTGCGACCAGGCTGCCATTTTTTTCATACTTGAAAACAGACGCCCCAACTTGCATGCACGGGAACCTCCGGGTCCGAAAAGTGAAGCCAATGTGGAAGTGCCTTAAACCTGCATTCTTTTTAATGGCCAGCAGTGGGCGACTCCACTGGTTGCAAAAACAAGTTCGATTGTACAGACGTCCATGACAAAATGAGGCTACTTCTCAGTTGCTAGTTTCAAGTTTTCTTCAACCAATGTGTCTGTGAGCAAGACACTTGACCCCTAGTAGCTCCAGAGGCGTGTGACCTCTGACATGTATAGCAATTATAAGTCGCTTTGGATAAAAGTGTCAGATAAATGTAAATAGACCATGAAGCAGGGGATGCTGTAGATGTGCTGTAAGCTATACAAGCCCATGTTTTATTGTTTCAGTAGAGGCAGCTGTGCCTAATAAGGCTCTGCACAGTTTGCTTTCAGATTATTAGCTGCCAAAAGGCTGCACAGGGGCCTTAGGTACCCTCAGTTTCTATTTCCTTTCATGTACTATAAATGATTTAAATTTTTTTCATTGCAGTTGAATTGCAAAAGAAATTACACCTCATATGAACTTGCATAAAAACTAGGGTAGGCAATGTCTTTGAGAAGCATTTTTGTTATATTTGTTAAAATTCTCTTTACATCCCGACTGCAATCAATAAATCAAAAGCTCTGACATAAAAATGAAAAAAAGCTGGTGTCTGTGGCTGTCACAGGACTGTAAGAAGCAATCATTTAATTCTGACTTGGTCTACCTACCTGCCTACCTGCACTCTGCCCGTGCACTCACGTGTTTTAAGGGAGTGGCTTTGAAGGGAGGCCTGAAGGGGGAGTGTGGGGTTTTTTCAGTTGCATACTTTCAACCTTCAATCCAGCGGCCTCTTGCTAGTTTCCCCAACATTGCCTACCCTAGCACTGTAAGCACTTATATGTGTGTAAATGTTTACTTGTAATCAAAATCAAGCTGTCAAGGGAATATTGTGTCTGTCATTCCTTTTATTAGCCTGCAGAGTTACAGGTTAGGGGCCAAAGACTAGGCTATGCAATGACAGTAGAGTGTGTCATTACATTGAAAGGCAGATGTACAGTAGGCTATGCACCCTCTGGACAATATAACCAACATGCGCAAGGAATTGTATAATAGTAACTACTTTTTAATGGCAGTAAGTTTGTTATGTAACAAGTTAATATAAAACCCCAACCCAACACTGCTGGCAGGTAATGGTAAACCAAGATTTGCATGTAAAATGGTCCTTGTGTGTATCTGTCTATGTAGGCATAAGCAATATGCCCCATATATATATACGTGTGTGCTGACTGCATCTCACCATAGGAATATCACCGTAACGGGTAGCAATGAGGAAGCGACGCAAGTCTCCATGTTTCATGTAAGGCAGGATAACCAGAGGAACAGGCAGCGAAGAGTCCTCCTCTCTCTGCAAAGTGACCCCTGCAGGACAAGCAGATACACATATTTCACACATTTGCTGCTGCAGTAGAGGAGAGGTGGCTAAATTGAGTCTGTGGGTGGAATAAGCAATCTTTACATTGCTTCTAAAAACAGGTACAAACTCTGTCAGATTTACAGCAGTTTCCCCAAATCTGATTGAAAAAGTGCAGGTGGCAACAGCACAAGGTCAGCACATTTATTTTCTGTCAAGTGATTCAATAATGGTAAAGAAGCTTTAATTTTTGAAATGTTTGAGGATGCTGTAAACTTGGTTAAGGCTTTGGCCTCAATTGCAACATGAGGTCATGAGCATAACTCATGATTTAGGCTACTCACCAAATTAAACTAAAAAATCGTTGTTTTTCCATGCCCTCTAGAACAACACGTAGAAGCGTTTTCTGATCTGAAACCCCTGTCAGTGGGACAATTGGCCTGTGCCTTTTAAAACCATTTCAAATCACTGCTGAAAGAGAACTGTTTTACGCTATTTGTTTGGTTACATTTAGACACAAAAAAGACTCACACATTGTGTTGAAAGAAGTACTGACTGTGTGATCTTTTGTTGAGATCAGACTGATGTCAGATGTCAGATTCAGACTGCAGGACTGCAGGTGTGACCTGCATGCTCAGAAAATAACACAACGTCACATGCAGCACGCTGTTGCAGGCTACAGAAGTAAACAACAGAGGTTAGCTCCTGTTAGCTCACGGGAGACTCCCGTTTTTTATTGCCCTCTCACGGGTCACATTTCTCCCGAATTATGACAAGTGTTCACAACTTTCTGTTCTTTTCTTTAAAGTGTCTGGTGCTTGAGGGATTATGATAGCATGATTTTTGTATTACTCAGGGTAACCAAAATTATTGTGTTTTCTTATATCGATCTCTGATGTATTTTATAGAAGTTTATATGTTGGCTTATCATTTATTAAACTAGGTGCAGAAACAGGGGGTCACTGCATGATCAGATAAGGACACCCCTCACAATGGGTGAGGGGTAGTTTGGAATGTGGTACAAACATCTCTTCTCCAAGATATCTCATTTCAAGATCTATTCTCGTAATCTGCCCAGCAACAGCATGGCGATTCGTGGAGTCAGAGGACAAACATTGGGGTCAGAGGACTTGGGCCAATCATGGACTGACCTACACTTTTGTTTTATTGTTTTATGACATGTCGATGTATACTAAAACACTGGGTCAGGGAGAGATAGCCAGTCAGACTTCATGAACTGATACAGCTTGTTGTTTGTCAGGGAAAGGAAGATCGACCCAGAGCTCTGTAAGCTTTATTCATTTACTTGTAATAAAACTGATTAACTTGGACCAAAAACATCTTCTCCTGCTTCATGAAAGAACATGCAGGACCAAGGACTACACAAAGTTTAAAAAGGGTAATTTAAAGTCACGGTCCAACACGCTGTACAATGCAACTGCCCCACATCTCCCTTCCTTCCTCTCTCTCTCCACTGTGTCCGCTCAGACAAATAGCCCATCCACAGCAGGACTGTGACAACAGCTGCTCTAGAGTGACGTCAAAGTCGCATCAGTAACATTGGGTCACTGACAAAGAAATAGCTGGAAGGAAAACTGATCCCATTTGGCCTGGGAAAGCCTCTGGATCTCTAAGAAAGAGCTGGTGGGTGTGGCTAGGGATTTCTTGCTTAGCCTGCTGCCATTATGACTCAAACCCATATAAATGGAAAATGAAGAAGAAGACACTTTATTGTCACATACACATAGCGAAATCCATTCTCTGCATTTAACCCATCCCTCAAGGGAGCAGTGGGCAGCCGCTATGCAGCACCCAGGTACCAACTCCAGATCTTTACCAGTGTCTAGTCAATAGCACTGACTGGAGAACCTGGTGGCGGGGGAAACCGGAGCACCCAGAGGAAACCCACGCAGACACAGGGAGAACATGCATCTAGAATCAGAGTTTAGAGCATGGATGATAATTCTTGACTTCCAGGAATTGTTGTTTGGACACTTGTACTGGCTGCTGTATCTTCAATGGACCTGAAGTGACTCATGATAGTTCCACAGCTTGAGATCACCTGCTCATCAACCGTCTTTATACATAAAACGTTTTATTTTTAAACAGCTTACTAGCTTTCAGCCATTTCAACTAATCTCACAGTCTGTCATTCATTCAGCAATAGAGATGGTTCAAGTGATGCAAGCCATTCAACCAATTAAAGGGACAGTTGGGGATTATTGTTTTACTTTTTTGGGATTTCAATAAAATATGTTTAGCTGCTAACCCTGTCCACAGCAGGACATTGCCTAGCTTATGTGCCAGCACAACTCTATGCTTCTTCTAACGGGACATGCTGACTGCCTATCTACTGCAGGTATTACACTGACTATGGATAAGTACCTCATACATCCCCGGTTCAAAAATCCTTGTTACACTTAAGGACAGGAGGTCTCACCCCTTCCAGGAAAGAAAGACTGGAATAAGGTATGGTAAAACAACAAGGGCCCTGGACAAGAGACTGAATAAAGCCAAATGTAGCACCAACAGAGAAGTACATTCATTGACGAGGAGTCAGTGGACAACTGGAGAAAAATCAAGGACATTCACATTCACAAGCTCTGAAAGGTAGTGAGTGGACCTGTCAGGTTAATTAATCTTTACTATATAACGTAGAGTCAGTTTTTGTTAACCAAAAAGTGAATTTATGAAGTTGGCCCGTCACAACAACTACGTTCGACTTGTTGAATGACATATGGGCACGACCATGATAATTTTTTGCTAATATTACCCATTGTGTTTATATGCATGTTTGTTTACATAAGAATGTCACCAACATTTTACACAACATAAACATTTTAGCAAACTGATGCCAGAATAAACAGCAGGGTTTTCCCTACCTTATATGACTTGGGAAACTAGTTTGGAATTTCTGGCTTGAATCCTCCTTTAAGAACAGGACTAATTTCTGTCCATAGGTAAACACAAAATGACTTGTGGAGTTCCCCAAGGCTTCATTCTGGGGCTTCTTATGTTTAACATCTACATGCTTCCACTGGCTCAGATTATTAAAAACTGTTGCCATAAGTATGACAACAAATATATTTACATAACCATATAACCAGGGGACTATAATCCCATAAAAGCACTCAGTAGGTGCATTGAACAAATCAACGATTGGATGAGCCAGAATTTGAAGTCATAGATTTTAGAGCCGAGGAAGAACGATTAAAAGTCAGCGCACACAGCTTCAATAGGCAATGTTACAAACCACAAACCAAGCCAGAAATCTTGATGTAGTCATGGACAGACCTGACAACAGCCACATTAAGATGATCACAAAGTCAGATTACTATCATCTGAAGAATATATTAAGGACAAAAGGACTACTGTCTCAGCAGGACCTGGAAAAACATGCGCATGCATTTATCTAATGCAGCTGAGTCCTCACTAAGACCAAGAGAATGGATAACATCACTCCAGTTCTGGGTTCTTTACACTGGCTTCCTGTCTGTCAAAAAATCAATTGTGATTTTGAAAGCAATTTTGTTTTATAAAGACCTGAATAATTTAGGTCCAAAATACATTTCTGATCTTCTGCTATGTTACTAACCATCCAGACCTCTCAGGTTATTTGCGACTGGTCTGCTTTCTGTCCCCAGATTCAAAACTAAACATGGAGAAGCAGCGTTCAGTTTTTATGCTCCATAAATCTGGGAAAACTGCAGGTCTGTTGCTATGTTGCCCTGCTGAAATGTGCTAAAAAAATAAACTTGCCTTGCCTTGCACCTTCAGTCGAATGACAGAAAAAAACATGCCGACACATTTTGCTGTGATTCTGGCCACGCTGTTTCTGTCCTCTTGTTGTCTGCTCTCTGTGTGGAAGTTCACCATGGGTGGATCTCAGACTGCTCCTCCACAAAGACACACAGTGTTGCCAATTTTTTCTATTTTATTTCTAAATAGTGTATTTGGACCATAATGGAAAAGGCAAGAAGTATATTTAAATATATTATATTGAAATGCTTAGCGTAATCGCAGTCCTCTGCTCCTCTGTGAACACTGCAGGGGTCTTACCCTTTCCTCTTGCACAGTGTGCCCCTCTTTCACTCTTTTTCTCTGGATCTCTGGATTTGGGTGTTCCTATAGCTTGTAAAAAATGTTGTTTGATCTTGTTCATTTGATCGTCTCTCTCCATTTAAAGAATTAAAAAAACAGTTCTACTTCAAATATATAATTTCCCTGTAGTTACTTTGTCATTATTTGGTTAAGATTTCTCTATATACCTTATCTCTCCCTTTCTGCAACTGGCACAACCCCTTTGTTTTATGCAAATGATTGTGATGGAATGCGACGCTAATGAATTGCCTTAAATTTCCAATAATATCATTTATCGCAATCTTTGCTAGAATAATATATGAATATATAATAATATTGTCAAACAAAATTATGAAAGGCCTACTATCAAGCAGGTCTTTTGATTTTAACATTGAATCCCCTGATTTCCCACTGAGGATCAGCTTTAATGCAGCTTTTAGCTTTTATCTCGTTTATTAGTTTGTCAATCCGTATGATTCTCAACTAACCCAATTAAGTGTTTGTCATCTGAAACAACATAAGCTCATATATGTTGTGTCCAATTTTAGGGGCACACCTCCTTTTAAGAACATGGCCAACAAACATATAAAGTCAGAATACTGAGGGCTAGTAGAATGAACCTGCCTCTCAATGCAAATGAAAACCCACTCAAAAACTAAACAAGTGGCCAGCATGCAATAGATTCTGGGTTTCTGAAGACTGCAAAGGACACACTGGTTGTGTCCTAAACATTTCTTAAAGAACATGTTATTACAGCCCAATAGAAAACACTGCACAGTTAAGCATCTGAGTCGTGAAGTGGCAGTATGTCTTACCGAGAAGTCTGACGACATTTTCATGATCAAAGTTCTGCATGATCTCTGCCTCTTTCAAAAACTCGTGTAAGTCTTCCTGGCTGTGGATTCCAACTAGATGTGTGGGACAGAGAAAAATGACAAAATAAGAAGTAGCAATCTAGAGTTCTGATAAAGGGTTGGAGTGTCAGTACACACCTCTCATGGTTTTCACAGCCACCTTGATGTCCATGCCTTCGTGTGGTGTAAAAACCCCTTCATAGACTGAGCCGAACTCTCCTGTGGAACAGCAAAGGACTGATTGTTATCACTGACTTTACTCCGCCAAGTATTTTTTGACTAAGCTATTTGGTTATATGTTTGAAATAATTATACTGATGTATTTAGCAGTTTTAATGCATGGTTGTTGAGTTTACATGTCAGTAACCTTGATAACCCTATAGAGAAATGAATGAATTCCTGTGGTAAACCTGTTCTATCAATGCTTAATTAGATTGCCTTCACAGTCCTGCACATGCCCCTTGTTTGTACTTGTCACCAGGGCTGTAACCAGGTGTTAGAAAGAGGGAAGCCCAGATTTTTTATTTCTTTTAATAGAGCTTATTTACAGTAATTCATACAAAAATTACACCTAAACACAACTAAAGTTATACAATACAGTCCATAGGTGTCATTTACACTGGGAACAGTGGGGACATGTCCCCACCACATTTTAAAATCAGAATTTGTTACAAAACGTTCTGAAATATAGTTAAATAACAAATGAAACTGTCTTTAGAAAGTTTAATTTGCAATGCTATTTAAAGAAGAAGAAGAAACAAATGTGCAATGTCCAAAAACAGCTAAAAAACAAACAAACAAGATGCTGATTATAAAATGAGCCAGAGATGTGCAGGACCAATCAGAAACTTCAACAACTTCTTGTCACAGTTTCTTTTTGGCCAAGTTTTCCGTTCTCTCCCTTTGAACATGACAAAACATGAAGGAAGACTAAATCATGCCTACATATGTGTCGCCTCAGCGTGGATGATATTATAGGAGAAAAGTTGATCTACAAGAGAAACTGATCTGAAAGTAACAAAGAATGCCTGAGAGCTGCACTGACTTAGATTCTGTTATATTTATACATTTTGAAATGTCACGTGCACCTAAATTGGTGCAGAAACCGTCACCAGAATGCAGGAAAAACTAATGATCTATAATGAAATACATAGGCCTACAAAGGGATCCGTTGGCAAAAAAATTTTTTTATTGAATTTAGCTCTCTTTCTCAATGTGTGTGTGTGTGTGTGTGTGTGTGTGTGTGTGCGTGTGTGTGTGCGTGCAGTGAGGCAGTGGGCAAAGCACTGTGTTTGGTTAAGAACACACTAACTACAGGCATGGCTTTTCTCCCCACTGCTTGGCTCACTAGAATTGCATAAATAAAGACATACAGACACAAGCTATGATCAGCTAGTGCAAACAAGGACATCTTGGTATACTACTCCTCACATCATGCATTAGGCTAAATGTAGAAACGTTGCTTGCAACTGTCATAACAGGACTATACAGTTGGAATGACGTGCAGACTACATAATGGGCATTATTGTTCCTATATGACAACATAAAGGTTAGTGCTGAATGCAGTTGTCATATCTGAAAATCATTCAAAACATTGTAGCATTATGTTAAATCACTTTATACAATTTACTGTATTTCTAAAGTATCCAAGAAAAGATCATGGTTATGATAAATACAGTAAACTATGGTTAAGGTATGGTTAAGATTAGGCACCTAAAACAAATACCTATATACATAAATGTGTACATGCATACACACAGGCATATATGTATATAAATACTGTATATTGTATGTTATTTACATATATGCAAAACAATGTATTTTAATACTTGTAAAACAGACATACTGTTGATGAAAAATAATGAACTGACCTTTGCCAAGCTCTTTGCCCAGGGTGAGCTTGTTTCTCTCTACCAGGACATCCTTAAGACTGGCCAGCAGCCTGCCACTGAGACCTTCCAACAACTGGACCACACCCTCGTCTGAAACAAATAGGAAATCAAAGGATTCACTTTTTAAATTAAATAAAGGAAAAGGTGCCCTCAGACTGAAATATGATCTGCCTTAAACAGATATTATTAACAACATTTTAAAGTTGGTGAGAAAATGAGTTACGATAAATAGTAACTTAATTTTATCGATATGTGTATTTTTCAGTAATTAAATACAAAACCATTTGTATAATCATCATCATATATTAATCAATAAGTTAAGAAGGAGGGTGGTATAGACTATTTAACATTAAGGGGCAACAAGAGCTTACACTAATAAAACCCTATATACACACTCAAAATTATTTGTACGAATCAAAATAAGATAAATGCCTTAAAGGAATAGTATTGGATATTGCTGATGCAAGTGTTTACGTGCAGTGAGTGTAAGTAAGTGTAAGTACATAACTGTGCAGTGCTCGAGAAGTTTTTCCTTCTAAACACAAGAACAATGTCTAAAACAAATACCACGTGTTTCAGGTAACAAACAAAAAGTGTATACAGCTCCTGAAAGATGAATTTGTGAATACTGAAACAAATAATTTAAATAACCTTTAAAACACGATCTTCTTGGTTATCATTTTAAGGTGCTTTCACTACATCCCAGTCTCACCCAGTTTATATTTTCTCCCGATGTTTTCAGCTTAAATGAGAAATGGTAGGAATGGTGACCTTTTCTGGGTAGACGTTTTGCCCGTATTTTGATGTTACTCAGCATGACCACAGAGAAGAAAACTATGCTTCTTTGGTTAAAGAAAAGAGGCATTCTGTTTTTGAAGGTCAGTGATGAATAAATAAAAAAGTATTAACATACTGCTGTTCAGGAATATGGTGGCCTGCTGGGGCGCATGCTCCACCTCCCGCGGACGTCGGTATGATATTTCTGCATTGATCGGTAAAAGTTCTACTTCCTGGTCAGACCTGTAGGAAAATTATGATTTTATTTAATTATCAGTAAAATTTGCCCCAAAGGTATATCTACATCTTGTGTTTATACTCTGTAGAAAGGTTCCCACACATATGAGAAAATATGGAATAATTATAGTCAAGATTCAAGTCATTTGAAAATAGACATAAATGTCCTGAACAAATTGTTTTGCCCTGGAACAAAATACTTTTATCTGATGTCCCTAAACAGCTGGTAGCTGAAATTAAAGTGAAACCATGTCAGAATTTTTTACTTCCCTTGTCCCTTTTTTCCCATCCAGCAAAACATTGTCTTGCCCAGTCCATAGTTAGTGGAGGATGGGACTAGGATGAGGATGGGTGCACAGCAGGGGGTAGAAATCTCCTTTCTTTAGTATTAAGATCTATATATGGATATGTTCAACTATTTAGAAATGAAGGAACTTGCTGGTAAGCAGTGAAATAACGTTTTAGAGGTAACTTTGAACGTAAAAAATAATGAAATGTCTTTACTTCGCACCACATGTTCTAACACGTTCTGTCAGCTCTTGCTAGCTAACATGACAAATGAAATTCCACTGAGAAATAGCAGCTGCTAGCAGTCATGTCACTAACACAGACCAAAGAAAGTTAGTTCTTGCAGGTAGCATCTCACCCCAGGATAAGTTAACAGAACAGATGCACCTCTCATGCTATATATTAGTAACTTCAGCATGTGTAGAGACTGTTTGTGACAGTGCCTGATGTGTTACATTAGTGCATAAACTCATGATGTTTCTGTGGTTTACACAAACTCATGAGAAACTTTCATTGCAGTCAGGGATTATGAACAGCCTGCACACCTTTGATTATTTTTTTCTTTGAAATATTATAGGCTTAACATGACTCGCCATCAGTCTGCAGCTTAATCAGCTGTTACTAGTCACACACTGAAACTCACACAAATCACACTGATCACCATAGCTTGGATTATAGAGCCTGACTAACTTTTCCAATATTCATTAAACAGCCATGAACACACAGTGCCAGTGTGAGCCATCTTACCTTAAAACAGTTTCCTCTTCACAGATTCTGTGCAAAACAAGACTGCTAGATGCACAGAGACAATTCTGAACTCTGAGCTGAAAGGAGGTTTTCTTCATAGAACATTTTCACCCATGATTTTTACACAATAACAACTCCTTTCATTTATCTCATCATAAGCTCTCAGTCACTCTGATGAGAGAATAATGAGAGGTCAGCAATTACAGCTCAAATCCACTAACAGTAACATTAAAGTACAGGCCAAAGGAACAGAATTGAATGGTCCCTTTACCTGAGTTTAGTGTAGTTGCAACGCAGGGCACATGCAGCAATGGGGATTACAGCCATGAGCAGCAGAAAGCCAAATAAAACACCAACTGTCAGCCATATGGAGAAGCGACTCTGGTGGTTAGGAGCTGGAGTTACTCCAGTCTCTAAATTGTTTAAGCCCACAGTCACAGCGATTACCACAGGTGGAACTTTCCCTGTAAGAAAACAGAAGTGGGTTAGGGTTAGCTCAGAATGTGGCTCAGAAATTGAGAGTACTTTTGACAGTCCATTAATTTTAAAGATGCACATCCTGATCTTGTTATGGTTGTTTTGTGTTTACAGCTTGTTCTGTGACCCCCAAGAGACCAAAATCAAGTAATGCAGCTTTTAACTGCACACCAGCTCACTGGTGATGAAATCTGAGTGTCCCTTGTATCCTTTGTTTAACAGTGACAATGTGGAAATTACAGAATAGTGCTAAAACATAATGTGGAACAGGTAGAGAAGAGTCAGAAAGTTGGAATATCAACGTAGTAATCTTAATTACAGTGCGATATCTATCTAAAGTTTGCTAACATTAGCTAAGATTAGCCACAATAAGCTACTGGTCATCCCAGACCCAGTAAGGCTGTCAGAGCCAAACCCCTGAGTGTATTGAATTGAGCAAGGGTGTGTTTTATTGTTCAACTTCTCTTTTGTAAGACACACCAGTCTTCCTGTTGAGGAGAAGTATTTAATTTCACTCACTCTCCTGGACTACCTAATGTGTTTTGACGTCATCTAGTTGGGCTTACATACATCTATGAATTGTAACCGTGGCAGTGGATGAAGGTGGCGCCGCCTGCCGGGTGAGTGAATTCCAGGCTTGCACTGATAACCTGTAGTCATGCTGTGGATTCAGTCCTGTGATGCTGATTGATGTGTTGGTCAGCCCTGCTGAGTCACGAGGGAAAAATACATCGTCCCCACACGCCACCCACTGACTGCCAGCTTCCACTTCCGTCTCACACTTAATGCGATACGTTACTTCCTGTCTGCCTCCCAAGTCATGAGGAGGATCCCATGTCACTCTCACCACAGAGTCATTATGACTATGAGCTGTTAGATTCACAGGAGCAGAGGGCGGCTCTGTGGGGACAAGACAGAAGCAAAGACATGCTTAGACTAAAATCCACTAACCATGTGTCAGTAGGATCACATTAGATATCATAGATATATAGATATACAGGTAGACAACCAGCGTCATCAATCAATTTTATAATAAATACATAATCAAACTGCATCATATCCATGATAGCAGAAATAGATGACACATCCTGCTTTAAATCATCACAAATGTATATTTAGGCCTCTCTTTGTTGAATCGTATGTGATTATAGCATAACTTTATGTTTGCAGAAAAATTAAACACGTGAAAGAATATGACAGGTGGCTTGTCGGGGTGTGGGCAAACTTGACAATATTCAAATTCACTTGGGCTTTAATGTCTAATCCCTAACCCTTTTTTAAAAAGATATTTTGCAGGCGTGCAGCAAAGGGCTGCAGGCTGGCTTCGCTGCGAGAAGGACTCAGCCCCTAATCCGATTCATAGTTTATTATAGAATGGCAGATGTTTATTTCCAATGAACCCACTGAGAGTTTCTTACTGGTGCAGCCGAGGTCATCTGGGTCCGTTGGCAGGCGGCTGTAACCTGGTAAACAGTCGCACCTCTCTGATCCCTCCACATGTGTCCTGCTGTTTGGTGGGCACAGCCGACATCCTCCACTCCCATTGGCTGGTTTGTAGTAGCCCATCCTACACACTGGTGAAAAAGAAAGAGTCATTGTCTCTTTCCCACCACTGACACTGCTCGTGTTTGTAAAAGTTCTATTTCTTAATGTGGTTGTAATTAGAGACCATTTATGATTTGAAATATTATCAAAATCGCAGTTTGGCCAAGTGCAACATGTAAACCGCTAGGGTTGCAATTTTTTAATGTGATATAATATGCCACAACAAACCATTATGAATGAAGCATCAAGGTGCTCAGAGATGCCCAAGCCTACAAAGGATGCAGCATATTCTTGGAAAAATGTTTCCCCATCTGTCCCACTAGTGTCAGCATCTGATAAAGTTGGTCCAACACTTTGGTCCAGACCTAAATGTCTCAAGGGCTAACCAGATAGCCGTGACATGTGCTGTGCATATTCATGGTCCCCTGAAGATGAATCCTAATGTTTTTAGGACTGCTTTTATGAGGGACATTGCACCACTGAAGCGGGTCCCACATTGGTAGCTTTGTAGATTTGTAGCCCGGTCATCTGATATATATAGGACCTGCGGATATTTTAGCTGGGCGGTCAATAGGGGCCTAATAGATAGTTTTGCCCCCCGGGTCTCCTTCACACATTATTCTAGCTACAGCATCAGGAATAAGGTTTGCACTTGATTATAAAGTGTTTGGAGCATAGTCATGGTTCTTATGAATTTTCAATAAACCGCATGTCCAGCCCAACTCCAACTACAGCCCTGAGAATAGCAAAATTGCCAGTATGTTGTTGGGTTCATGGGTGCTCTTTGTTTGCTTAAGAAATCATGAAATGCATGGTATCTGTGAAGAGTCAAAACAATGAGATAAAACTGAGAAGGAAGAAAATTATGGGTAAAAGGATGTGAAAGTCATGAGTTCTGGTTCATGAAGTTAAAAAAGACATGCAATCTATTCAAGATGATTTTTCCCATGAAAACTGAACTATGAAATGTTTGCATCAGCACATAACTAATTTTAGCTGCCAGCTGTTACAGAAACTTTGCACAAAAAAGTCAGCAGTCAGTTTTTTTTCTTTTCAGTAAATCAGAAAATGTGCAAGCTGTCATTCGCTTGTATTCTGGTACAGATGCTTCAGATACTTTTCTTGGATTCTGGAGTAAAATGTAAATATCAATTCAATATGTATGTTGTTTGATGCTTAATCAAAAATGGTGAGGTTTGAAAAATCATCTGCTCTGCTCTACCTTGACAGGTGTCATTGATTAGTTGATGGCCGAGTTCACAGGTACATCGCCCCTCCAGTGGACCCCATACTCCGTCCACATTACACTCTCTAACAGGCTGAGAAACCTCCACAGCTCCCTTCACACAGGATCCTGTAACGGGATCCGACCCGGCCCCTGTCCCCTTAAACGAGGCCAGGTGAGCCACAATGTCAGGGCACTTCCTGTAGTACAATCTGATGGATGTTACCAGCACACATGTTCCTGAGTAGGAGAAGGCGAGCTGGAAGCCTCTGCGGCTGACAGGGCCCAGGTTCAGAGCCAGGCTGCGGTTCAGGTGGCTGGATATTTGGGTGTGAGGGAGTGCGGCAGGGAATGGCTTGGAGGTCTTGAGGTCCAGGACTGGCCAAAGGTATTGAAAGTTTTTGATGGGGATGTCTGAGTCAACAAGGTAAACCTGCAGAGGGCTGAGCTGACCAGACGGTTCCTCTTCTTGGGCAAATGCAACATCCATCAGTAGATAGTGGGCATCCTTACGCTCCATCCAATGACTTGAAACAGTTCTAGCCCTGCGTCCTACACAAGCTTGGAGCACGGGCACTTGACTCTCTGTATCCACTCTCATCCGAATATCATCCCACTGGGATGACAGGAAAGATGCAAGAGAACATCAGTGAAAAGCAAGATAGCACCACAGGTCCTCACAAAAATCATTATGAGACTAACCAAGACAGACGGACAGATGGACAGACAGACACTTGTGTTATCTCCAGGGAGATAACTGATCCCATGATTTAAATAATTTTTTTGTACACAAATTATGAGCTACAGGCAGCATAGGTACTAAAATCTCAACTTTTCAACATCCATAACATGGTTTAAAAAATGCCTATTTAAATTGTTTGAAAATGTCATTAAATTGCTGACATTGATTAATCATATGTTAATAATGTAGCAGAGTATACAGTCACAACTGCCATTAAATTGAGAAAATGCAATAACAGTACTTATTATAGTATAGTTATAACAGTGAGTGTGAACTTTTAATGTAATTAAGCAATTAGTAGTAACAGTTTTTTTTACTCTACAAGATGCAAGCCTTATAATGAAATAAAAACTTGTCACTTGGCAACCCAACTTACTTCTTTGGGTGGGACAGAATTCCATCCCAGTCTGGTCCGTTTGTCAGAATGGAAAATCTCATCTAAACAGAGAAGAGCAGAGAAAGTCAACACTGTGGCTCTGTTGACTCATGATGGACTTTGTTTGACTGACAGGAAAGAAAGTGGATAGGTACAGAGCCAAGAACACAACAGCAGCTCGTTTCCAGCTGCAGAGAAAATTATACAGATATAGATTAAGCCTGTAACAATAGTTGGCATCACATTATCTCATATAACATGAAGCTATTCGTGATTCAGCACACAAATTCCCCAGTTGCTCAGCTATCTTGTCTTCATCAGGGTGGTGTCTGAGGGAACTTCCTCTTTCTAGGTATTAAACAAAATGGAAATCTTATGAGAATATTTCTACACGTTGAAGGGTAATTTCAGTATTTTTAAACCTGGGCCCTATTTTCATGTAGCAGATGGCTTCAGCCGGCACTTACAAACCACAGGGGATGAATCCTATTAAACCAAAAAACTTGGTGACTGCCTGACTTTTCCTCCAGCACCACCAGCTCATCAAAGTTTGCACTTAACTGGTGGTCAACAGAGATTGTTGCCTTCTGATTTCTGACTTTTCTTCGGGTGCCACCATTAGGTCCATCCAAGTATCAAGTTGCAAGTATTTGGTAAATGAATCAAAGCACAGCTTCACAATGACGCTAGCATGCCTGCGCAGCCTTATTAAACAATACTTTGCCTTCTTTCCCAGTATTTGGAAAGCAACAAAGTAAATCTCAGTACTTGTGAGAAATTGTACATTTTACGCAACTACATTTATCTGTAGGCTGTAGAAAATTATTTTTACAGATTAAAATTCTTCATACAAAACGTCAGTTTATAGATTATGATGCAGTGTTATAGGGTAAACTACTCAACAGTATTTCAAGTAGGTAAAATAAACTCCACCTCAACCAGTGTAAATTTTTACACAGTGTCATTGTTACTTGCTTACATACTTAATTACGGGATCTGAATACTTCCTCTACCACTACCTTTTGCACAAAATAAAATCACACTGAATATTATTTTCGATATTATATTTGAACAGGACAGTGGCCGTGAGGACCTCAGATCTCAGTACTCGCTGCTCTGAGATTATTCAGTTTCACAAATATTCTACTGTTATGAAACTAAATAGTGATCATAGTCATTACTGTGTATCAAAGCAAACTATGATTTCTTTAAGTTAACTACATTTGTTATCTTTTACCACTAAGTAATTCATAACAGTTTTTCATCCAAAAGAACTTTGTCTAAGGACATTACGTATTCCATGGTTTTCCATGCTACATTTTATCACTTCCGGTGAATTAAAAAAAACAGTGACTGGTCCTATCTTTTTTACTAGAACACTTCCTGACTACCCTCTTCACTGGAATGTGGACTCAGAGATTAAATATATAATGCCACCACATAAGCATGTCAAAGTTAATTTAATTGGAATAGCAAAGCTCTTCCATTCAAAATGTAAACACCTGAACACTCACCCTCCTCTGCTTGATATTGAATGTCACAGCTGGCTTCCCACATGCAGACCCACAATAGGATTAAAGTAGGCCAGACACACCGCTGTATGGTGTTACACACAGCCATGTTTTCAGCTCGCTATAAGTAGGTATCATAATCCACTGCTGCCAGTTCTTACATCTAGCCTGTCAGTCAGCTCGTCAGAGGGTCAGGAAAATGAGTAACGCCTGTGTTTACATCTACTTATGATTTGGCTCTGAGGAATGCTGTAATGAAAGTGCTGTAATGAGCCTTCCTCCTCTGGAGAATACGCCCGCATGCCGGACATACTGGGTTCCTGTATTTGTTGTTTGCTACTGGCACTACTGCTCCTTCCAAGAATACAATAAAAAACAATATAATCCACAGCCAAAAATACAATAAGTATCAAGAAATTAAACATATATCCCTAGACATGACAACTAACATGTATGAACTGTAAGTAACTTTATGTAAGTTACATTTTATAGTTATATAGTAAAAATTATAACACTTAATAATAAAAATTAAGATAAAAATAATGCCTATATACATTGCTTAATATTAATATAATGACTATAATATAATGTATATAATAAGTTATATAACCTATACTGTAGGGCTTTCCAACCTTTCTACTCCTCTGCCTAGAGTTTGTTCAAGTTTCAATAAGTCTGGTGTCCTTAATGGAGAAACAATCAGAGCCTGGTAGGCTGGATTAAGAATGGGGAAGTTCAGATATTCTATTTTTCCCATCTTACCTTGAGCCACTGTTCTCATCTCTCCTTGATAGTAAAAATTTGTAGGGTGGCTACTGAGGTTTTACCTCACTGGAATTGCAGGGGCAGCTGCTGCAGCATTTTCAATTCTATTCTGCATCAAAACGGAAACACTCACCAACCAAAACACTGATCCTGCCAACAATGCCAGATTAGATGTAGCTAAGGGCTAGTCTTTAGGCCTAAACCTTAAGACAGACGACACCACTCCCTTTCGGTTTAAGTTGGAGGGATTGACTCTAATCTGAAAACACACAGGTACGATAGCTGCCTCTGTTCCCTCAAAGGTCAGGTCATCGTGAGTCATTGTTCACCAAAGTTGAACGTGACAAGAAATATTTGGGCAGATTTTCTTCTCCATTGTTAAATACAAACCCCCTTGTTATTTTAAAGAATTAAAAGTTAAATGTTTGTAACAGGGCTGACATTAAACCATGTTAAGAGAAGACTGAATTTAAAGATGGGTTTAGAATGAATATGGGTAAATATAAAACTAGGTTTAAAATCTAATGCAAGGGGTCGAATTAAAATTTATCTAGTAAAAAAGTATGCTATTAAATAAACTATTAAATTCTAGTTGCTGCAAAGTTATCTACTGTAGTCAGTCAGTCTTCTTTTGGATTTTGTTTTATTGTTTCCAGCCCTAAAAACCTGCTAATCCAGTATTGGGCCATACTTCCTTGCTTCTTCTTTTTACTGATTCTTTTTCTAGAAATGTTGACGTTTGAGAATTTTTGCTTTTGTCATCTATTTCAAAAGAGCTATTATTCACTCACAACACTTTGTAAAACTGTACATTTAAACAATGGTGAATCACTGAAATATGAATTGCTGGTGTTTGTTGCCATTGTGAAGGGACGTTTAAGTTGCTGGGTTTTGTTCTTCCTTGTTTTTGTTTATTTGCTGAAAATGTTTGCAGCTGCAGTTTCTACAAGGGTGTAACTGGTAACACACAACTCAACTCACAACTGTCAAGGATTGACTTTAAAGCTGCATCAATGAGACTCTTCTTATTGACATCAAACACATGGCATGACGCAGCTTTTTTGCCTCTTACTGCTCTGGCTTTTACAGCCACAGATTTACCCTGTGGTTGATTCTCAAAAAGTTATTCTTGTCTTTATCTCCATCATACATTATCTTATTATCTTTCCAGGGAAACTGAAAATTTCATGGCAACAAACTTCAATAAAATTTTTTGTTAGAATTAGAATCAGAATCAGAAGGAGCTTTATTGCCAAGTAGTGTTTTACACATACGAGGAATTTGCTGTGGTGTTAAGGTGCTACACAAAGACAGACATACAGCTGACATAGATAGATGTAGAAATATATAAATATGTAATAAATAAATGCAAATTAGAATAACAGAATAATAGAGAAAAATAATACAACTGACAATATAAAAAAATTAAAACAATAATAAAAATAACAACAAAAACAATTTACAATTAATAACAAATTAACAACAAATATGTGTAATGTGCCAGGTTCTTAGGCAATTTAAGTTAATTTCTTAACATCTGGCAATGAGTTTATCCAAATTGTAATGTTTCATTCTGTTTCTTTACCCCAAATAATATTAAAACCTGTTTATCTCTGGACCTATACTCAAGAAAATTAACATTACAATAAAAACAATTCATCAGGTCTAACTACATATTTCTGGTCTCCTTTGATAGGCAGGAATATAAATCCATTGTAAGTAAACCTATTTATGTTACCACTCCAGAGCAAATATAACATTTTATCCTCACCTAGTATAAAATCTAAATTTCAATGGCAATCTCAGCATTATAACAAATATGCTTTAACATGCTGCAACTCCATGTCTTCTCCCACTCCCTGACTATAGGCTACAACTGGAAATTTGATGATGACACTAAAATGCAACAATTATGATACATTTTAAAGACATACCCATGTCTCCATGTTTTGGCCATGTTTACTATTTACATGTTACATGTCCCAGATGGCACCCGAGAATTAGATTAGTAAATACTAGTTTTATGGTTTTAAGGTTTTATATGACTACACATACAAAAACCGCAAAGGTTAGACATTTGTAATTGTAAATGAATAAATGTATGTTTGTTTTTATTGTTCTCTGATGGTTTCCTTATGTGAGTTTTGGTTGTACAGAATCATCCTGCTGGAAAATGTGGAGTCTCCGTATTCATTTGAGGAGTCGTTTGTGTGGATAGCTTGACAGGAGAGATATCACGAGCACTGTGACTGCAAGCCTGCGCCAGACAGAGAATGTGTTTTGCTACACGCTCAGTTAGTTGCTTGGTGTTTGATGTGTTTAGGTAAAAATGGTTAGCACGAGCTTTTAGTCAAGCTTCATTCCGTTAAGTCAGTGTGCCAAATGAATACGTTGCACTCATACTAAATGGAATGGCATGCCTGTATAAGGTGTGCAGGAAAGTGCTTACTCACGCTCTGTATTCATTTAAAATCATCATTTTATAAATGAGTCCGTCCCTTCCACTTCTGCCCCATGGGGCCTTATTTCAGAAGAAAGATGTTCAGTAATCAACGGCGAGAGACAACACTTTTTTATCCCTTTTGAACTGTATCCTATAATGGTCCCTTGGAGGTCTACTGGAAGGGGAGGGACTTAGGCTCTCTATTGAATCAAGTTTAATCCCTCATGTGCAACAGCTTCTATTCATTGATCCTTTTGTTTTACTGCTAGTAATCATGACCCTCTGCAGGAAATGTATGAATAAGATGAATGAATTGTTTTGTTGTGCAAATTAACAAGCTTTTTTAAGCTTTTTAAAAAAGCTATCACCATCAAATTTCGGTTTTGAAATATATGATATGTGCTGCCCATCAGAAAGACTCTTTTGCAGGGTGAAGCCACTGCCTGGTCTGTGACACAGTTGAATGTTGCACAATGACCAACAATCAGCATCACTTCCTTCCCCAAATCTGAGTCATTATCTCTAAAATAGAAAAGAAACTTACATTTTAAAGGCAAAGGAACACAACAAATGAATCATTAAAAAGGGTCAAAAGATTATAACATAAAAGTACTGAAGAGTGTCTTACACAGGTTGGAATTTACTGGTTGAGGCAGCAGATTTGGACGTGATTCCGCTCAGACAATCAAAAAGTGGAGGCTTTATATAATAGCCTCTGACTTTTGTACAGGACATTTGTTTGTGGTCTGAAAAGTTAAAAATGTAAAACATTTTAATATATTTATTACACTCACACAGATACTTTACTGTGGTTAACAAATGCAAATAACACCCATATCTGCTGTGATTTTTCTGTTGAGCTCTGTTCTCATCAGTAGCAAAAGCTGCTTCCTCCCCCATCTTCTCTACCAAAAGACTCTGCACTGGACCGGGACCCTAGGAGCCGTAGGCTGGCCTTTGCCAGTATACCATGACTTTGTCAAACATCTGCAGGGGTCTTGTGCTCAACCCAGGGTGGCTACTGCGTCACGCTCTGCACTCAGCCACCTAGTTGGTGCTGCCCAGCTTGCCCTGAATGGCGTGACAAAGGTGGGCCCAACCTTAGCGATCCTCCCACGGGTAGTAGAGTTGCTCCCCACCCAAATAAGAAAAGGGCATGGTCTGCAGCCACGGCCTCTAGACTGGCAAACGCTTTTTTAGTGAATTTATAAGGTCTGATACGGGACCTGAAGTCCAAGAGCCCAGCTGCCTGTCTGACATGATGATCCAGGGTGCTAGCTCTCAGGCCAGGGTTCTTGGTAATGCCTTGGCACAGCTGGACATGGCCCAGTGGCATATTTTCCTGAGCTAGTGTAAATTGGTGGATGCAGATAAAGCTGCTGTCTGGCGAGGCCGAAATATGTCCTGGTGAAGTGTTCGGGCCTACAGCAGAGGCTGAAGTGCTTGGCGTCAGTGCACCTCTTGTCCATGGGGGGACAGTGCTGTTATAGAGGTACAGGTACCTCTAGGTGCTTCCCTTTCAGATGCTCAGGTCAAGGCTTTGTTTCAAGCTATAGGGGCAGGCTGTTGGTTCACAGCAGTGGACCTTCACAATGCCTATTTTCACATTCCCATCAGTCCAGGTCCTTTCAGGACAGAGCCTTTAAGGACAACATCATGCCTTTTGGTTTGCCCCACAAATATTCACGAAATGTATGGATTCTGCACTTAATCCTCTGCTGCCGAATGGGTGTTCAGCTATCTGGACAACTGGCTGGTGTGTGCTCCATCAGAGAGCCTGGCATGGAGCCCAACAGAAGCTTTGTTGGCACATCTGGCTGCTCTCGGATTATGTCTGAATGTAGAAAAGAGCCACCTGGACCAGTCTAGTATCTAGGACTAGTTCTGGAATCAGTCACCATGAAAGCTTGCTTGACCCTGTAAAAAAGGAAGGTGATCTCGGAGCGCATCACGGGCTGCATTTCATGCAGGGCACTGTCAGTGGGTGTAGGACTTGTTCTCAGCAGCTGCCCCAGTTGTGCCATTGGACCTGTTGCACACACACATCTGCCTGCCTGGAGACAGGCTTTATTGGCCAAATAAGTGTCATCATCAAAACTACATTATATATATATATACGTTACATTTATAGAACACTGCACATGATGTCTACATTTCAACTTCACTTTGTATGTCCTGTATTTATTCCTAACTGCGCTTCTTTCCTTTACTATCAGTCGTCTGTCACACTTATGTGCATCCACACCTGAATCCACGGAAGTCAACTATTGGATAGATGTTGTGTCACCTACACCTGTTTAAACTTGACGGGGTGGCCGAACAGTCCAAGTTAAACTTGCTTCTTTGTTTCTGTGAAGGTTGAAAGCAATGTAGTCCAGCTGAAATCTGCCGCTGTGCCAGTGCAGTCAGGGTTAGAATATAAAAGACTCAGCCGGAGGAGTGAATTCGGGGTTAGAATACTTATCAGTGGAGAGAGAACATGTCTGCTGCTATACTGACTCTACTCAGCTACCTTTGATTTGAATTTGGGTTCAGCATATTCCTGTCTAAAGCTTCACTTCTATCACTGTAAACTGTGCTGCTCAGTGTATTCATGTTTGACTACAACATCAGTCAGTCAATAATGTGATTTCTGGAACTGTTCAGGTATTAGTAGTATAATCTCTGCGAGCTGCATCAATGATGTGAATGTCTTGATGAGCTGCTCTGACATAAGTTACATAGCACTGATTTGTTTCCCAAACATATGATCAGTTGCCACTATGACAAATAATCATCTAATGTGCCAAATACAATGTAATAAACTACCATATCCAGCTCATGAAATGAAAGGCTGCCTGACATTTGGTCATGGTTACCTACCTGAGTGATGTCACCCACAGTCATGCTGTGCACCTTAAGTTATAAAATCTCTTCTGTCTCTTTCACAAGCATCAGCAACCCAACAAAGTAAAAAACAAAAATAAACAAAACATGAATGTTAAATAGTAGAGGACTAAAAAGTGTAATGTTTCTTTCTGAAATATAGTGAATTAGAAGTACACAACAATAACAAAAGTATTTGGACATCTGAACAAAACATGTTCCACACCAGAATATGTGACTATGTATATGGAGCATGTGATTTTAAGACCATGGGCTTTAATGTTTTAGTTCTGTGTCTTAGTTAATGTCTTTGTACTTACTCCTAGTTCTGTGTTTGCATTATTTTGGCTTTCTCTGCTCTGAGTTCTGTTTTATCCTAGCTTCACCCTGTTGGTTGTGGTTTATTTGTGATCTGTCTGCTCGCGTCTGGATTAGTTTATTTGTTTCATTCTGATCTGTTACATCTTATTTGTTACGGCCTGTGTTTAGTGTTCAGTAACCTGTGTTCTGTCTGTTCCCCCGCTAATCCCTCTGCCTGCCTTTCTCATTAGTCCTGATCCCTCTCACCTGTGTTGCTCCCGACTGCTCGTTAGTCCCTGATGGATAAATGGTTGGTGTTTATGTTCAGTTCCCGTCCGGTCATTGTAGCTTGTAATGCTCTACCTCTTGTGGATACATTTAGCCTGTTCGTTCACCCTGCTTGTTTCTGTGGATTTTGGATTTCTGTTGGATCACCTTGTTTTATTTTGACTGTTTATTTTGGAAAGCCTCAGTTCAGCCAATCTGCCTGTAAGTGTGCTCGCCTTTAGTTTGTTTAATAAACCTTTTGAAGTGTACCTGCTCAGCTCAGTGTCCTGCATTTGGGTCCACCAACCTTTCAACCACACCCCACCGTGACACATGCGTAGTTCCTAGTTAAGGACTACTAGCCAATCAGAAGCAGGTTAGGGCAGGTTGTGAGAGCTCTGTCTCTACATCACAGTAACAACTTTATGTCCACTGACTGCCTGGAGGGTAGCTAGTGTTTGGAAGGGAGACGAGAGGTGTGCTGCAGCTCACTGTTTTTCCACTGGTGTTTTTGAGAGCGTGTCGGACTAGACTCAAAGGAGAGGGAAAAAGCCACAAAGCAGAATTTGACCTTTTTAATGTCCTTGGTTACAATTAAAAAAAAGGTACAAAAAAAAAGGTGGGCGTGCTTTGTAAAATATAAACAAAATGATCTGCAAAACAATGAAACCCCATATTTAATTGAAAATAGCACAAAGACAACTTTCAAATGTTATTATTGGAAAATTATGATTTTTCAAATCATAGCCAACAAAGACTGGAAAAGTTGGACTGAGGCAAAGTGAAAAACTGTCAAAATGTGCAATTCTGGTTGGAAATCATGGACGCCGCATCGTCTGGGCCAAATAGGAAGTGCATAGTATCCAGCATCTGTAATGGCATGGGCTTGCATTAGTGCACATGGTATGGTTAACATGCACATTTGTGAAGGCACCATTAAAGCTGAACGATATATAAAGGTTTGGAGCAACATGCACTCACCAGCAACTTTATTAGGTACACTTTGCTAGTACCAGGTTGGACCCCATTTTGCCTTCAGAACTGCCTTAATTCTTCATGGCATACTTTCAACAAGGTGTTGGAAACATTCATGCACATCCATGATGAGAATCATGGATGTGCATGAATTCGTTCCACCACATCCCAAAGACGCTCTATTGGAGTGAGATCTGGTGACTGTGGAGGCCACTGGAGTACAGTGAACTCATTGTCATGTTCAAGAAACCAGTTTGAGATGATTTGAGCTCTGTGACACCACCAGCACCAGTCTGAATCGTTGATACAAAGCAGGATGGATCCATGCTTTCATGTTGTTTATGCCAAATTCTGACCCTACCGTCTGAATCATGAGACCAGGCAACGTTTTTCCAGTCTTCTACTGTCCAGTTTTGGTGAGCCTGTGTGAATTGTAGCCTCAGTTTCCTGTTCTTAGCCGACAGGAGTGGCACCCGGTGTGGTCTTCTGCTGCTTCAAGGTTCACCGTGTTGTGCGTTCAGAGATGGTATCCTGCACACCTTGGTTGTAACGAGTGGATATTTGAGTTACTGTTTTCTTTCTGTCATCTCCAACCAGTCTGTCCATTCTCCTCTGACATCTGACATCAACAAGGCATTTTCATCCACACAGCTGCCGCTCACTGGATTTAGAGTCTTTTTCGGAACCATTCTCTGTAAACCCTAGAGATGGCTGTGCGTGAAAATCCGGCACCAACAACCATGCCACGTTCAGAGTTACTTAAATCCCCTTTCTTCCCCATTCTGATGCTCGCTTTGAACTTGAACCACGTCTACATGCCTAAATGCATTGAGTTGCTGCCATGTGATTGGCTGATAAGCTATTTGTGTTAACAAGCAATTGAACAGGTGTTCCTAATAAAGTGGCCGGTGAGTGTACGCTGCCTAGCAGACGTCTTTTTCAGGGACGGCCTTGCTTATTTCAGCAAGACAATGCCAAACACACACAGTATAGTTCCTCAGTAAGAGTCAGGGTGCTAAACTGGCCTGCCTGCAGTCCACCCACTGAAAATGTTTGTCACATTTTGAAACGTAAAATAGAACAAATGAGACCTGAACTGTTGAGCAGCTGAAATCCTACATCAAGCAAGAATGAGAAAACATTCCACTTTCAAGGTCACAACATCTCCTCAGTTAGCGGACGCTTACAGAGTGTTGTTAAAAGAAGAGCATCCAAGGAAGGTTAAAATCAAGGGCAACTGGACTTGGTTGAAGATACTCGTCCAGATACTGTCCAGATGATCGATACCGCTGTTTCGTTAGTGCTCCTGACTGTTGTAACGACAGTCGTCAAGTCTGAACGACCATCACTGGCAACTTCACCTGAGGCCAAAAGTGAATATTGTATATAGAATATATATCAAATTCTAAACAGGCATATAATTTACCAAAAACAACAGTTTCTCAGTTTCAAAATTTTAAAGTTGTCTTTGTGCTATTTTCAATTAAATATGGGGTTTCAATATTTTGCTGGGGTGCCAGGAGCCAAACCGCATCAGTACTATATTTCCTGTCATCGAACTGGCCTTAGTTGGTCTTAAGAGCGGGCTAGACCTAGCGGTGGATGGCTAATATTGAATAAAACGTTTAACACACCGAGTACAACGTGACAAGTTTCATTTTAACATAGCTTCAGGATACCTTCTGAATATAACAAGTATACCAAGGTTTATGTGGTTTCTATATAGGCCTTCTTAAATCTGTTTTTTTGTTTGTTGTTTTGTTTACTTAGGTGCATGGAGGTGAAGAGAAGAGATGGGGGATCTGAGGATACTCAGTGTAGCATTACTGTTGTAGGCTACAGTATGTTTACCCATTGGTGCTAACATTTTGAAATAAAAACATTCTGGACAAACCCTTGGATTATTTATGTATGTTCAGTATATATATATAATATGGATTTATATTATTTACATAAATCTTATGATAAATAAATAGATTTAATAGTTTTATAGAATACTATTAAATAAAACTGCAAGAGATGTGTGGGCATTCAAATCTTTTGTAATTTCCAAACTTTACAAATAGTGCAAATGTAACATAAAAACAAATAAAAGCTTTTTAACAGCAATCCATTTGATAGCCTTTAACTAATTTACACAAGTGTGGGTCAGAGTTGCTATAATAAGCAGTTATGGCAACATGAGAACTGCAAACTTTTACACAAAAAACAAAATCTCTCAGGCCCAGCTCACTGTTACAGGAAATCCTTGCACTGAAGTAAAAACACAGATATTTTCATTGCAAAAACAAGCAGGAAGTATCCTGTAATTCTTGGAAGAGATAGATTCACTTTCAGCAAATGATGATATTGGCTTTTGCATGCATCATGCAGAAACATTCACATTCACATCTTCACCTATTATTTCAGAAAAACTACATTTGCATAATGTAAAAGTTGTAACTTCACACAATATTTCATATTTCATATTTTTGAACAGGAAAATAAATTACATGCTACTTAAACCTTAGTGGAGATTGTTCCTAATCTGTACCAAAAGAAAATAAATCCTACATGTACATGCCTCATTTTGTTTCACTAAATGCTTCTGTCCTGTATGAATATTTTCTACACAAATGACAGTGAAAATACAGACCAAAAAGCTAATCCAATCTGTGTGGCTGCTTCTCTACTTGATATGACATTTCATCATCTCAAAAACCAAAACCATAAACATGAGATACAATGTTTTCATTTCCAAATGGACCTATTTTTAGCTTTGTGAAAAAACTAAAGCAAACAACAAACATAGCCAAACACAAGCGCTGGAAGACGTGACCAAAATTCAATTCCAATGAAAGTGCCATGATCAGTAAATCCTGCGCAAAACTCGGGCAGTTAGCACATCGTACAGTAAGGCAACTGTGGAAGGTTCAAAAAGTGTTGTTTCCTCCAGGGCTGGACCAGTATTTGTTGTTGTACCTACAACATATAGCTTTGACTGTGACCACAATCATTCTATAACCATATCTAAGTTGTTTTTTAACCCGAACCACATTCCTTTCTTAACCCTAACCCTAATTAAGTAGCTTCTTAAGCCTAAACTTAACCAAACCTTACCCAGATCAGAAAAAATGGACATATGAATAATTTCTTGGCATATATGGAAAGCACTGATAAACAATTCTTTCTGCTGATGGGGGCCCACAGATCCAAAAACATTCACATGGGTGGGTTTAGAAAGCAACGTGTATTTTGTCGTTCGGTTTGTACTGGCACGAGATTTTGGTTATCAGAAGGTCCAATCCAAACATGTCATCGCTGCTGTCAGCCTTAGCGAACAAACACTGGTCAAACCTGGTCTCTCCTGGTTCTGGCAGCTCATATATCTGTACCAAACGTTTTCAAGTCTCAAACACAGTCAATCAAACACACCTTACATTCACAATCACCTTCTGTAACCAGTCAGTGAAAACCACAGCACACACACTGCAAAGCAAATAGTCCAAAGGTACAACGGCTCTCTGAGGCTCTGATGCCTCTTCTGCTAAGTGGGTCAGAATCCCTTGGTGCTGAACATTCTGTAGCGAATGGTAAATGGGTTGCATTTGTAGAAATGACTCTACTGCCCACTTCAGTTACCTTGATCTTTGGTCATAAAATGGAGCCTAATGCCACATTTTAGAAACTCAAAAGGGAAAGAAAACCAAAACTATTTAAAACTAGCTTTAACATGGACATTTCTCAGAGCCTCACTCTGGTTTTGGACCATCTGAATATTCAAATGTACTGCCCCCTCATACTGGTTCAGTGTGTTCTCAGAAGAATTCATAGAAGTGCCCTCCCTGGATCCTTTGTTTGACGGTCCTGGCCTAAACGTCTTCTTACTGCTGACTTAAAGCCACACCAGTCAATCTGACAGCAGGTGAAACAGGACCAAACACCCATTCTTGGTTTCGTCTTGACCCACTTTCTCTTAGACAGGTGACCCAGTGTTTCGTGGCTGGACGCTGACTGAATCACTGCATCACACACTTCTCTTTCTGCTGTTTGGCGTACTTCCTCCTCCGCTGCTCCAGGCCTCGTTCAAGACGCTCATCCTCCTCCAGAGCTCTGAAGACAAGCAGGCAGGAGAAGAGTCACAGGATGTCTTCACAGGATGTGTTTCAGATGCACTTTCTCAGAATCAGAATTAGTCAGAAATTAGTAATTAATTATCAATAAAAAATCATTATCAATAATGAATAAACACAGTAAAAGAAAATAAAGAAAGATTTTAAAAAATCATGCAATAGAAAGAGAACACTGGCAATGAAAATATAAATTATGTCATAATATTTATATAAAAATATCTTTTTGGAATGAAGGAGCAGACAGTTTGTGCAGGAATGTGCAAAATACTGACAAACAAATGTGCAATAATTCTCAGTGTTAAGTACAAGGAATATGTGCAATATGCAGAGACTGTATGAGATTGTAACGTGCTGTGTCTGTGGGGAGGTATAAGAGTCTGCTGCAGTCTCTTCCTGGAGGGGAGTGCCTAAAACAGTTTGTGTCCAGGGTAGGAGGGGTTGGCCACAATCTTTCATGCACACCTCAGAGTCCTGGAGGCATAAAGGTCCTGGGACCTGTACTATAAAGCGGGATTTGAGTTTAGCGAGGTAATGTCAGAATTTACCCTGGGTTTTCAGTCCTACCATGGTGGTTCACTTCTTACTAGGTGACATCGCCATGGTAACTTATGCTGAACTCGAGGTCAATGTTATGCTTCATTCTGTGTCTTAGCACTCCATTTTAGCTCCTGTCTCTTTAAGGGCCCCGTCCTTACTGTAGCACTTTTTTTACATAGTCTGGGGGTCTTTAGACACACTGGAGACACATATTTATGTTGAAAAGACATGGAAAAGTGCATTTTGTATAATACGGGACCTTTAAGTGTGTCTCACCCTCTCTCCTTGGCGTCGATGCTGTGAACCAGTTCGTCTCTCTGGTTGACCAGTGAAACCAGCTCCTGAAGCAGCAGCTGCTCTCTGTGTTTATGGGCCTGAGTCTTCTGCCAGTCTGCACCACAAAGACAACAGAGACAAACAGAGGAACAGAAGTAAGAAGAACTTTCTGGAAAAGAAAAATGGAAAATGATCCAAACACCAGTGTGTAAAATACAAGGAGTGGCAGAGAGTCTCTGTCCTAACAGACGATATGCAGCAATACCCCAACAGAGAAGAACAAGAAGATGGCAAGCTAGACCACATGGATGTAAACCATATTGGATTTAAAATACTTCGACTTCAGCTAAAATCGGCTTAGCAGAGCCGACAAGTTTGTTAGACCTCAGGGATAAACAATGCATTTGGTGAGTAACAGTGAATGTCGACAGTAAATATAACTTTCCCCAGGGCTCCACTGATTATTTTTTCTAGTTCAAAGTTGATTTACATGATGAAATGGTGAAAGGTTAGGAGCAGCACGCAAATGGGAAAACACACAAATTTCTGTCAATAAACACTAAAGTTAACCTCTGTGGCTCTGCTCATGCTCTGCAGATTTGAAAAGCCTAATATAAGCTTTTACCCTACAATATACATAAACCACTCCATGTGCAAAATAAAAGTCTTATTTGTCCAACAGGAAAAATGAAATGAAACCAGTCCCTACTTCCCTAGATATATAGATAGATAGATAGATAGATAGATAGATAGATAGATAGATAGATAGATAGATAGATAGATAGATATTCTGACTACTCAAAGTGCTTTACACTACATGTCACATTCACACTGAGGTGTAGGTGGCAGAGACAAAAATTTGGGGTTCTGTATGTTGCCCAGGGACCCTTCAACAAGTGGGCTGGGTGAAGCTAATCTTCAAATTAGTGGGTGACCCACTCTAGCTTCCTGGTACATGTAGGCACTGCGCGAGCAGGAGAACTCTGCTTACTCAGTCAATATGCACGCACTGAGGAATTTATTGCTTCAAATTACTGCATTTACCATTAACACTGACTGGACATCCACATAAAAGGTGCCGAATTCCCCTTAAAGAGTGTCAGTGTGTCATGGACTGTGTTCTGGAGTGTGATTGAAGCAGTATGTTCAGCAATAAAGTCGTACCTTCAAGTGCCATGATGTCCCTCAGCTCTTTGTTTAACAGCTCAAATCTTCTTTCCAAGTCTTGTTCCTCCAGTCTGTCAATCACAAGAGAGGCATTACAAGATGTGTTATTTCTGTGCTTATGGAGGAGAGTTGTCTTATATAGATGGAGTTTTCTCAGTTGTTATGGAGATGGCTCAGCTGTCATCACATGATTGTTTTTCCAATTGTGAATACAGTGCTGTAAATTCTACAGCTTATACTGTACATGTTTCCAGCTGCGTGTGTTGTGGATGTCTTACAGTAGCTGCAGATGGTCCTGCCTCCTGATTAAAGCATTCTTCTTGTTGACCAGCATAAACCATTCCTGAATCAACCTCTCCTCCTCCACCTTGTCACTGCCTGCAGGAGAAAATCACATTACTGTGACTCCTCTGTCAGCTAAAGTCTTTCTCTTTCTTTCCTAAATTGGGATGATGGAGTTGTGGAGTGAATAAAGTAGTCAAAAAGAAACAGCTAACAATAAATTTGGTAACCTATTACTAACTATTACAGTTTTTATATACAGTATATAGGCTTTTGGTTTTGTTTTGGCAGACAAAATTTAAGTGATACATTCCAATTATCCAAAATTAGTCCATAGTGCCTTTAAGTTACATACTATTCCCTGAAAATGGACTAATTTTGTTCCCTCAATTTAATAATTTGTACAATTGAATTACTTTGTTCCCTCAAAATGTATCAATATTAGGAGGATCTTACCCGTTTCCAGTAGTTGTCTGAGCTTCCTCTCCACCACACCTGCTCTGTTATCAACATGGTTTTGTTCTGCTTCCAGGGCTTCCATCTGATTCAGCACATACTGGCTTGGGTCCTGGATAGATTGCCAAACACACACAAACACAAACCCAATTACTATCTAATAATCTATGCTTTGTTATCAGTGGTACAAACATGGAACATGGAACATGCACTGGGTAGGGGGTGGGGACTTCTCTCTCTCTGTACTCTCCATTTCTCTCTCAGTCTCTCACTCACTGAGGAGGACGAGGCGTGAGCAGCTCTCTTCGGCGTCACGTGCATGCCAGGAAACAACGTTTGGTGTAGCTGTATTGTTGCCCGGGTGGAAACAGTAGACTTTTACATTGAAGGGCTTATACACAATGTGTAGGGCCAGAAACAGTTTGGGGTAAAATGTGTCAAAAAGTGTGAGAAATATAGGAGAAAAATTACCCCATGAAAATAGTAATTTCGCTGGTTCTGTGATGCACAAAAAAATGTATCTATCATTTTATAGCTGCCTCTTTCACAATGTAAGCTTATGGGAAAAAGGCATCACGTGACAGACCTGGAAATTGTAATTCCACAGTTGGGTCACTATGTCACTTCCTAGAGGCTTGCTGCCGGGTCACCAATGTCTTTATTTTACATTGTTTTGATGTCAAACTTCCCAGCTAATGCGATACACAGTATACTGGTAATGTAGAACACACACAAAATCAAGTGAACCGACAGTTGGTGGTAATGTTACTGGTAGAGTAAAAAACTGGAGTAAAAAAGGCATGTATTTTGAGTAAGTGTGAGATAGTCTAACCATAATGTACTCCTTATAATAAAGAGTGTTAGACAGGCTAACTGACCTGGCCTTCAGGTTTTCCCTCCTCAACCGCAGCCTCTGTTCTCTCTGTGAGACAAACAGAAATTAACTGTACCACTTGTATAAATGAAGCAATGCCTAACAACTTTAATTTCATCAATGGAAAAACATTCCAAATCATCATGTCCAAATACAGCAACAAAAGACAGGGTCAAGTTTTAAAAAGGTGGATATATTAATTCAGTAGTGAGACTTTTTGACAGCAAAAAATGACTAACCAGTTTCTGACTTCCTCCGGGTAACTTTGTCCTCATGCCCTGCAACAACCTGCAGACAAAAAAGTTCCTCATATAACAAGAGAAGTTAAAGAGAAAAGGTAATAATAAGTATTTAAAAGGGATAAATGAATAAGGTAGCATACCACTGATATGTCTGTTTCATCTAGCGACCCACTCCTCCGCTGTGACCTACGCTTCTTGACCAGATCAGCATCTTTAACATGAGAGAAACCTGACTTGGACAGGAAATGAGTCCTTGGTGGTGCCACTGGTAATTGAGTCCCACCTGCCCCAGCAATCTGCTGTCGTTTGATTCTGGGAGGTGGAACCACATCCTTACTGGATTTACTGTCCTTCTCTCCTGTGCCAGCAGTCCCATTAGTCTCAAGACTTATACCCTCCTCCTGGAGCCTCTGGGCACAGTAGCGAACAGTTGCCTCGGGGTCCTCTTGGCTCTCCCTGTCCCTGGCTACTGCATAGCTGGACTCGCTGCTATCCTTCTCTATGTGAAGCACACTGAGCTGCTGGCCTGTGAAATGGGTGCGGATCTGGTTGAGGTAAGTCATGACAATGAGGCGGTCAGGCACTGCTAACATGACCATGTCTGAAGGCTCCATTAGTCTGGAAATGCCAAGTTCGGCAAAGCCATCAAAGGCCTGCAGTTTGTAGAAACACAGATGGAGGGATCAGATTAGGATTTATCAACCAACACATGAAAAATGTACAACAGATTTAGTTTATCACCTTCTTGTTGTTGCGCTTGATGTCATACGGGTCCAGCATTTCAAAATTACTACACACAAAAAAAGAAGACAAAATGAACACATAAAACAAACTTTTTATCTGTAGACCAAATATCAACTGTTTCTTACATCTTTTCTGGGTAGAAGTGATGTAAGATGGCACAAAAAGCGAGGCCGTTCCTCCAGGAGGTGCTGAAGTTGGTGATCTTCACTCCCTTGTGACCCTGTGTGACTTCCTGACACCATTCCAGTAGAGACTGACTGGATGTCACCAACATGGGACTGGCCAAAAGGCTCTATAACACACACAAAAACAATATTGAGGAATGATTTTAATATTAATATTATAAGATCACATTTAAGACAATGTGGTCCAGGAACCTCCCTGAGCTATGAAGTGAGTCAGAGCTTGTAACTGAATAAAGACCATTATTAAATGGATTTTCTTGCCATTTTAGTTATAGAGGAATAACAGAAGCATAATATATTTGACATATGAAATATGTTTACTTAACAAACATGTAGCATTGTTGCCAATTAACAGATCTGTCAGACACAGAGCAATATTAGCATTGAGTTGTGTTTCTGTCAACCTGATTAATGTCTAATCTACACTTTCTTCACCAGCTAGACTCTAACTGACTGATTGCTGATTGGTGTTGGGCAAGTAGACAGTGGGTTTATCAGCACATTTCTGAAAATTGCTGCTTGCTGCTGCTGGAAATGAAGTTGATAATAACGGAGTTTGCAGGTCAGAAAACCAGAACCAACAAGGATCTCCTTGAAGCTGAGGGTAACTGCGAAGTTGGTGATAATTTTCTGAGTTTCAAAGCAAAATCTTGCACATTACAAATAGTCATTTGATTAATTGTTAATATATAAACATTAATAAGTGCAGCTTTGGCATACTTCCGGAGAGGCAGCCCCATCTGCAGGTATTTTCTGAGGTGTTGTTGGTTCACTGGCTTGGTGGAAGCCAGCAACTTGTGACTTGGTGTCGTCTAGGTAAGAACCACTCAAACGCTTCTTGCCACAAAGCCCAGGTACAGGCTGACCTGAAGATTCTTCTCCTCTCTCCATTTGTCTGGAAAGACACACAAAACAATGCAAAGTGAGTAATACATTCCACAACAGATTTGAAAACAATGTTTGTCACAAACAACTAGGGCTGGGCAAAAAAACAATAATGATAATTATCGCAATATAATTTTCCTCAATGACAATATAATAAATGTTATATATATCGTCAATAAATATCTGGTTTAATTAATTTGAATCACGAACAAATTAATTTAATTAATTTTTCTATTAAAATATTTATTTTGTTGAGGAAATCATATTTGTTGAAAAAGATTTGATCAAAATAGTTTTTAATGTTCTACCTCAGATTTGTGATCTGATGTTTGTCACATTCTGAGCATCCAGAAAAGTTTAACCACATAATTAACCATCTGGTTTCTTCAATTTTCACTCAGGAGCAAAAATCAGCCTTTAAACGTGAAAGAAACAACGATTTGACATTTACCTTGATTATTATCGATATCGAATGATATGAAATGTTTTTATCGTGGTAACATTTTTGGCCGTATCGCCCAGCCCTACAAACAACAAAACACTGGTAATTGATGACTTTGCAAACAATGTTGCTAATGAAACCTATATATCTATATGAAACATACACAGACCATATTAGATCATTAGAAAATACATGGAAATTAGAATTTCTATTGTGTGGAGAGAGGGATACGTCAAAACACACACATATATCTTAGTAATGAGTGCACCACCCCCACACCCTAACGTGTACAGATTCATCTTACCTTCCTTCCTCTAAAAAACCAGCAACTACATCTACAGACACAAAGCCAAAGTCCAACTCTTCGTCCCTCACTTCCTTCCTTGAGTTTATTTCCATTGGTTCACTGGCTTTATCATCCTCAACATGTAGCCAGTCATCCTGAGAAGATGCAACAGTGGAAGCAGCAACCTGGACTTTTTCAATGTCAGCCTGCTCCAACACTGCCTCTGCAGCCTGCTCTGGGTCATCTGTAACAACAGGTTTATCTGTAAAGGTCCAGCCTCCAATAATTTCATCCAGTGCCTTCTCAGCATCTTCCACAGAGTCAGCCTGAGGAAATTCTTCCTCTCCCATTGCTGCTAGCACTTCCCGTTCCAACTCTGACTCGCCATCATCTTCTCCTTGGATTGTGACAAAACCTCCTTCAGAGATCACACTTGAATCCAGCGATGTTGAGTCTTTCTTTGTTTCTTGTTCTTTGCTATTGACAGATTTATCCTCTGGTTTTGTCTGAGAGAATTCCATTTCTTGGGGGCATAAATTGTCTACAGGTGGTGTGCTGTCTGAATAAGTCGCACTGAGACGTTTTTTGGCCCGGGGCAACGGAACAGGAAAGCTTGACTTTTCATTCTGTTGAACAGATTCATGACCAGTGGTGTCAGTTACTGCGTCTGGCAGGCAAGGAGGTGGTGAACCACAAATTGTAATGTCATGTGGGAATGAACCACTGAGACGTTTCTTTACTCTTGGTTTTGGTACAGGAACTCTTGAAGCTTGTAGTGTCTTCTCTGAAACATCACCATCCTTTACTTGAACACTGCCCTCACTGGCTAATCTGCTTCTCGTCAACTTTAGACGACCCACTTCTTCTGCAGATATTTCAAGCTGATCACCCAGAGAAAGAGGGGGAAAGTCCTTTCTGTCTTGCACCTTTGACAATTCTTTAGTTGTTAAGGAAATGGATGAAGGACCACCTTGCCCCGCTGACTGTGCCTCTTCACCGTAGGAAGCTTTAGATGTGCTGAGACGTATCTTCACACGAGGTCTTGAGATACAAAGCGTTGTTTGTTTTTCCTTCTCTGCCTCTGTTATCTCTGATGCATCCTCTAATTTCTGAGAAGACGTGATGTCAACCGTATCAACAGACGTTTCACCCACTGAATTCGGCTGCTTTATTTCTTCCACATCACCCATGACAGTGTTCTCGATTTGACTGGTTTCAACTGGTTTTACTGACTCTTTGTTTGCAACATTTAAGATCTGTGCCATAATTTCCTCACCACTGGCAATTTTGCGAGATTTGCTTGAAGGCAATATTTTGTCACGTTGTGGAAGACGTATCTTCTTGATGATTGAGAGAGAAGCAGTTTGCTCAGAATGAAATGTCTCTGGTTCTGGCTTTGGGGTGATGCTCTCAATTTCCTTTGTTTCTGAGGAAGGAATTATGTAAGGAGAGGCCTTGACAGATGTATTAATATCTTTCTTGGGCCATTCTGGGCTACAAGAGGTTTTTTCTGAGTCCTTAGAGCAGACCAATTCTGTGTCTGCCAGTAGAGCTGCACTCCCAACAAAATCAATTTGTTGAGAGTGTTTTTTGGTTGTTTGGTCTATTCTTCCTACAGGTTGTGATGGGATCATTCCAGTGGCTGTTTGACAGGGTGTATCAATGCTCTGTACAGGTTCAAGAGCACCAGAGACCACAGAATTTCTCTCAAAATGTTGAGGAGGAACAGGATCAGATGTTTTCATGGTAGAACTGACATGGGCTTTCAAATTCTGTTTGTCATTAGTTTTTGGAACACATGTCTCTCTAGTAGCACTGACTTTTCTCCTCAGAGGCTTGCAAGGGACAGTTTTCTGAGGAGTTTCATGCGGCAAACTATCATCTCTTCTTTTCACACGAGGAGGAGGGACAACATTCATGGATTGGCTTTTTTGTCTATGGTCACCACATTTTATGCTGCAAGATGGGACAGTGGCAGGTTGTGTGGGAACTATCTCACCAGTAGCATCTTTCCTAAAAGACTGGACTGAACCATCAGATTCAGGTGTTAAACTATCCTTCCTTCTGAGTGGCCGTAACGGAACAGTGTCTTTTTCTTGCTGACACCCTTTCTGCTGAGGTTCTGGAACTTTTCTCTTGGGCTTTCTGCCTCGCTGAGGGACGGCAACGTCAGCTTGTGGTCCAACTGGACTAATGTCCTCCGATGGTTTGTCCATGAGTATCTCACTATGTACACTGGCATTTGTCAGTGACTCATTTAATGTAGGCTGTAGGGAAGTGGCAGACATTTCTTCCTGGCTTGTTTGTTGGGGGCTTAAGGAAAAGAAAGGACAAGCTTCAGAATTTGCTATTTTTTACTTTGTCATTTAGTTGCACCATGCACCCTATACCCAACCAACTATTAATCTGCTCAACCAAAAAGACAGCAACCAAATCTAACACGTTGTAAAAACAAAACTGACCTTCATTTCCAATATTCTGCTTTACCTTTGTGCATGCACACTGTCATTGAAATGACACAGCAGCACATGAAGGACACAAAGACAAAGTTAGCCTCAGTTTACAACACCTACGTAAGACACTACAAAAATGGCAATATTACCATTCCACATCACAATGCCAATCCTTACAGCTATAACAAATAGTTTGCCATCCCAACTTCCTGAGTTGTAAGCGCTCATAAGCACAACAAGAGACAATGTTATCACCAAAAATGCAGAACATGTACACTGTCACACCGTGCAACCAAACACTTCCCCCAGCACTCACCCTTTATCCAGCTGTGAAGAAGATGACACTGTTCTAACCTCATCTTGTTCTGTCTCAGTCTGGTGCCTTGCTAACAAATATTCAACGTACACTGAAGTTTGAACAGAGTCCTGCCCAGTGAATGATCTCTCCTTTGAATGGCACTGATCAAGAACAGTCTCTTGTTCCTCTACTATTTCACTGTCTTCTTTTGATATTTCATTGATATCTGCCTCGGTCAATGGTGGCCATTTCTTCATACTTGCACAAACCAAAAACCCATTATCACTGTCGGTAGTTGGTGATGGAGATGCTGATTGATCACCTACCAAGTCCACCATGTAAGGCTCAGCACTTGTTGGATATTCAATATTATGTTCAAACTGGCCCTCTATCTGTTGCATCAGAGAGCTGTTGTCAGTAAAATGTGGAAATAACTCATCGGAAGGGGTCAGTGTCTTGTCTTTCAGATCCACAGAAGAGACAACCTTGGGTTGGTGATCCACTTCAGCTAAAGGTGAGCTAGATGGCCCCAAAATGGATGCTACTGTTTCATAACTGTGAGACACGGATACTGGAGTGAGTGCATGAAACATGGAGCCATGCAAAAACAATGATTTCAATAAACATGGAGTTTATTCTCAAAACCAGTGAGTATTAGAAAAACTAAAATCTGTGTTAGAAAATAGAATGTAATATAATATATAAATGTATGATAAAGTGGCAAAATCACAGTTTGCATTTAGGCTTACCAATAATCGATGCACACTACGTTGCATGTTTCACACTATTAGTTTCAGATCAGTGTTACACTTACCCTTTGTGGAAAACACCCACAATAGCTTTTACTAATCCCGAGCTCCCTTCCTCTTTTGCTGACACAGTGGATTCTGCCTGTTTTTCTGTTATTGTTCCCTCTGCCTCCAATACTTCCCAACCCAAGACCGCTGCTGGCTCTGATGTGTCCAATAGCTTCTTCATTATTTGGGCTCCCTCTGCTGTTACCCTCTCTATTTGTGATTTGCTGAGGAGCCAAATATAAATGATTTTAAGGCATGATCCAGATAACTCATGCAGGAGTACCATAAAAAATTTTATGAAATCCATAAAGACATTTAACATGCGCTGTATTGTCAAGTTACTAAAACTACCATTTATGTGTCATGCTATTTAACAGTCCATGTTAAGCAAGCACTAAACTGGACTCTTTCACAGCAAACAATGCAAGAGCACTGGGCTCTTCCACTTACCTGTTATCTACAACAAGGTCTATATTTTGCTTTGCATCGCCTTTGAATTTCTCCTCTGTCATAAAAGCAAGTAAAGCAAGTAAAATACACAAAAAGAAACAAGACAAAGTAAGGTGAATATGACCTCGATCTTAACACTGTAAATGTCTCACCAAATGCAAGTGCTGTGCTGGGGCTGTTAAAAGATCTGTAGGGAACATCAGGAATTCTTGTATCTTTGAGATGTGACTGAGTTGACTGTGCATGAGGCAATTCTTGTGATGTATGTTTCTGAGTAGAAGAAGGAAGTAGAACAGGCGTTGTTTCTTTCTCTGTTGGATTCAATTCTGAAATTCTGGGGAACCCAAAAATCCGAGTCAAATTTGGACATGATGGAGTTAGTGCTACCATGTACTTCATTTCATCTTGTGCATGATTATGTTTCACTGGAAGCTTTGCAAAAAGAAAAATCTTCTCATTGTGCACCTCCTGAAATTGGATCTTGCTGTGTGTTGTCCTAGTTTGTATATTTATACATTCAGAGCTTAGCATCCTTGCTGATGGAAAACCAGGAACAGATGAAACACATGGAGCAGATGCGTATAAGCTGACCATGTTTGGTTGTCTGTTTGCAACTTGAGCAGAAGGAAAGCCATGTACTCTGGCCTCTTTTGGGCAGGATGTAACTAATTTCAGCATGCTTTTCATTTTGTAACAATATAGCTGGTCCTGTCCAGCAAATTTCAAAGTCATTTCTGCCCTCTTCTCCTGAGGCTTTGTCAAAATGGGCTTTGTTTCATTTAGCCACTCTGTGCTTGGGACTGTAGTCATGGATGCAAATCCTTTGAGACTTGAAGTACTGGAGAAACAATGTACAAAATTGATTATACTGGGTTGAATCTTGGATTTAGTTTGAGGTGCAGAGGGGAACCCAGGGATCCTGGATACTTCTGGGCAAGATGGTGCTAAAGCCAACATTGTCTTCACAGTTTCTTTGTCTGGATTTGGACTGGATATCACTAAAAGTGTCTCCTTTGATGGCTGATCACACAAAGTGTGTGGATCAAAAAGCCACTGGAATTTTGAGCCCCCTTCAATGGATGCAAATCCAGGCAAACTGGATACTTTGGGGCAAACATGTCTAAGACTCAGCATATGGAATCGGGGGACCGAAGGGAAGCCTGAAATCTTTGATGCTCCTGGGCAAGAAGGGCCCATAGCAATCATGATGTTCGGTTTGTATATGGTGATTGGTGAGCTGTTAATTCTAAACGGAATGGTCTTTTGCATTCTGTGCATCAGAGGACCCAGTTCAGCAACCCATCCGTGTTCCTTGTGCCTTTCAACTGATGAAAATCCCGGTATGATAGAAACTAGGGGGCACAAAGGGAGGAGGCTGACTACATTTAGGCTGTAAAACACTATTTTGGGACTTGGAATAGATGGGAAACCGGGCATGCTTGACACTTTAGGACAGGATGGTACACAGGAAACCATATTCTTCATCATCTCTCTGTTGTCATTCGATGTGTTAAATATGACCCCCTTCTTTGGAAGCCTCTTCAGTAATGACCCCTTTTCTGTTAACCATCCTACATCCATATCACCATCAACTGATGGGAATCCAGGTATTTTCGAAACTTGGGAGCACAATGTTAACAGGCTGATCATATTTTGTGCACAATGCACAGTTCGGGGATTTGGATGAGAAGGAAATTCCGACATCAGTGCCACTTTTGGACAGGAAGGTACAAGGGAAACCATTGCTTTCATTGCTGTCTTATCTCTTTCACACCTGTCAATCAGTGGCACCTGCTTTTCTTTCATTATTGGTTCAAACAATGGCTCCCTGCTCATTTTCCACTCTTCTGAAAATGATGGAAATCCTGGTATCTGTGATACTTTTGAGCAAGAGGTTGCAAGACTGACCATATTTGGCATATCAACAACAATAATCACTCTGGGTTTAGGTGCAGAGGGAAAACCAGAGATGAGTGATTCTCTTGGGCAACTCTGTACAAGGGAAACAACTCCCTTCATGTATTTGTCCATTTTATTGTTCTCAATTAGTAATACAGGCTCCTTTTTCATTTGCTTCTCCCATAATGCCTGATGAACAGTGTTCCAGTCTTTGCTATCTTCTTTCTGCATCGAAGGAAAGCCAGCCATAGTGGAGGCAGCCGGACAAGATGGAAGGAGACTGACCCTACTAAACCCATCATAGATTACAGTAGGTTCCAGAGCAGATGGAAATCCAGGGATGCAAGCTTCTTTTGGACATGTTGGGACTAAAGCTGACATGGCCTTCATATCATCATTGTGAGGTATATCTTCAATCATGATTGTGCCAATTTTTGGCAGAGTTACCTCTAAGGGTTTGTCATCGGTAGCCCAGCTTTTGCTTAAATGTTCCATTAATGATGGAATACCTTCCATACAAGATGTTTTGGGGCAGGAGCTTATAAGGCTCATCATATCTGATCCATCGTGTGTTATAGTAGGTTGTGGCATTGAAGGCATTCCGTGTATGCAAGAATGTTTTGGGCAAGTTGGTACCAAAGCTCCCATTAGTTTAATTTCATCCTTGTCTTTTGGTGACATTGTCGTGACAACAAATTCAGTTTTCATTTTCTTCTCCAGAAGTAGTTCCTGTTGAGATACCCATGATCTGTTACTGTCTTCACTGATAGATAGTGAACCTGGTATATTGGATACACTTGGACAACTAGGATAAATATCTACCATATTTGGTCCATAAAAAACTAAACTATGTTGTTGTACAGATGGAAACCCTGGATTTCTGGCTTCTCTGGGGCAAGACGGTCCCAGTAAAACCATTTCTTTGTTGTTCTTTTCATCATCCTTTGATGCATAGTGTGGAGATATGTCCTTCATTTTTGACTGTTTCTCCCAGACTGGCTTTTGATCTATAAGCCAGTGTTTTCCTTCTTTTACGGGAAATTTGGACGGTATGCCAGCAATGTTTGTCATACTGGGACAGGTGTCCAAGAAAGTAGACTGTTTGTACATAAGTTCAGGCTTCACATAATATGGCACAGATTGTGCACAAGGGCAGGGAGACTTTTTATCCGCCATTTGTTCTATGAGATCAGCATGTCCTTTTAAAGTAAGTGCGCCCTCAGTGGTTATAGTTCCATTGTCCTTTGATGGTTTATCCGAAGTACACTTGCTGTCTAGTAGGCCTTCATTTGATTGTTTATCATTAGCAGTTAATTCAAATATGCTGCTAACTGTTGGGAATATTGGCAGCAGATCCCCCATCCCATCTTCTGTGTCTGTCTTAATTTCATCATCAGTGTCTAATTTCATGGAAGGTAGATTTGTGATCATGGCAGCACCACTGAACGATGGAACAATACTGACCATTTCTTTTGTTATTTCCATTTCTTCCTCTGATGCGTTTCTAGTTACCCCTGCAGTCACTTTTGGTAGCTCCTCCCATAGTATGGTCTTGTCTGTAGGTAATTTTACTGTAGTTGCCTTTGGTAGCTCCTCCCATTGTATGGTCCTGTTCGTACGATGTTTCTCCAACTGTAGCTCAGCATTATTTATTTGGGTTTGGGATGGGAGTTCTGCTGCACCAATAACAATTGGGGATGATGGCTGTAGTGAAACCTTGTTTTCATGTCTAAAGAGAAGGTACATACAATGCAATAAGTTTACTGTTGAAAGTTGCAAAGAACAATAATAATGAATAAGAGCATTCCCATTACCAACACTGTAAATCTACATATTTTTTTCACAATACAATGCATGTATGGTACAGCGTACCTCAGTCAATCTGTGCTAAACAGTAGAATTCCAACTAATTTACATATGATTGCAAAGTTGATAATAAAACTGCATATTACTACTTGTTATCATTTTAAAATAGGTATTTTACTCTCATGCATGCAATTTCAAAATGCTATTCACTCCAAATTTGCTCCAGCTTGTATTAAAACAATTACTACAGAGGTACAAAGCCTCACTCCTGCAAACAAAACATCATGCCACAGCATTTCCTTAGGTTAATTCTACAACTACTGTAGTAGCTAACACCAGCGATATTAGTGTTGGGCGATAGAAATACTTTAAATTGTTCTACAAAAGTATTTACTATATTCATCTAATACTCAGATTCGTACAACATATATATGAAAGCACTGAAGAAGTACTGAACCAGTGTTTCCCACAGAATGTGGCAGGGTAGGGGTGGAGGGGATGTATCCTTATTAGCTAGTAGCATGGGATCACTGGAGTTGTTTACCACTGTTGCCTTCATTGCAGTCAGCTTCACCCGGTTAAGATTCCTTCAGTGTTAATCGAATTAACTACAGCGGTCTCCTCCTCTTCAAAACAAAAGGACCAGGTGAATAAAACTGGTAAAAACACTGAATAAAACAGTGTCACGTTTAAAAATCACTGTTTCTCTGATGCTATGAGGAGACAAAGGATTTTTCCAGGGGGGCTGTGAGCTGAGCTTGCTGATGACATTTGCTCAGATTGTATCTCTGATAACTTCTATAAGTTCAGAAGGTTTTCACCAAGAGCCGAATCATCCACAGAGGTCTCCTCCTCCCCAAAGCAGTTTCATACTAAAAATCTTTGTTTCTCCAACGGACGCTGAGCCATATCTGCTGTTAACGTTTGCTGAGCTTGTTTCTCTGATAAATTAAAGTGCTTCATCATTAACCTTCATCGGTAACAATATATAGGTAAAAACAACCAAGATCTAAAAAGTGCATCGTAAAAATGTGGCTTAGCACTGGATAAACTAGTCAGTTTATGACAGCTTCTTGCAGACAATCACAACACTTGTCACTATCCATGACTTCAGATGTTTTTTCTGTTTCCCATTTGTTCCCTCTTTGTGGGACCTGTACCACGAAGCAAGTTCAACAAACCCAGGATATCTTTTTGTCATGTGGCTTTCCTAACCCTAACAATGGCGATCGGAATAAGCAGTCACACAAAGCTGGTTATCAACTCGGTACGTCAACACAGGGTTTCCCAATCCAGCTATAAACGCGTTCACATAAAAGAGGCAGTGTTAGCAGCAGATGACCAATCGCAAACAAGACTGCTGGCAGCAGAGCATCATATTTTACATACGAAGAGCAAACTGTAATGTAAGACAAATGGACATAGGCCTAGTCTAAGTAACAGTGCTGCAGCTAACACATGCAGGAAGCCAACAGTGTGAATACCTAAGTAAACAGGCGTAGCCTATAATATGAATGTGTTGATTTAATGTGTTCTTATGGAGTGTATGACAACTTTAGCCTTATTCTTTCAGCTAGGCTATGTGTCGGAGTTTATACATTAATAGCCATGGGCATTCAATAAGTGGTCGTTCCAACTCACTTTTCAGAAAATCTCGTAGCTTCAAAAATCTGCTCTGGAGCAGGTTAGCTGTTCAGCATAAGCAATCAGAACCGATAAGAAATGAACCGTACGGTACTGAAACCCAGGGTTAACCCCAAAGTTTTCTTGCTGAGCTCAAATCCTGCTTTGTGGTACAGTGGCCTGTACTACGAAGCGTAACTTTGTCACATTGGGTGTAACTTCCTGATTAACCCGTACTACGAAAGGTGGATAGGTTTTACCCGAGGTCTGTTGTCATGGCAATTTACGCTGTATCTCTAAACTGCTCCAAGCGGGTTATCTTCAAAGTTAACTCAATGTTACCCTATATATGTGGACTACACACCACATTTATACTCAGTGTTAATGAGAACTATTAATACACACCACTTGATAAAATATTTATAGATTTCATCCTGACTTGTTCCACTGCTCTTGCAGTTGAAATTAAGTTATTCTTAACACAACAGCATAACACGTATACAGCGAGCCCGAGGGGAGGCAAGCATTGCAGTCTCAGTGATTTAGGGAGGAGATCTTAATTAAATGAACGGGCCAATTTCTGAGATGTAGCCCATCTGTAAGGGCTAATTGAATATACTTTTTTAGTTTGACGATATTAAGTGTCCAAAAACTACGGGTCAGAGTGAGGGTTAATAACCTCAAAAATGTTTCATATTATTATAAAGTTATTCATCAAATCTCTCAAATATTTCTTTAATAATTAGTGTTTCTGCTGTTGCCTGACTCCTAAACACAGATTTGAGGGTTCTTTGTTGCTTTTTATTTCTCTATCTCTATCTCTTTGTTTTGGAAGCCCATTTTGCCTAGAATAGCTAGCACTACAATCTGACTATGAACAGCAAGAAATTAAGCATACCTCAAGAGGAAATAAAAAAATAAAATCATGCAACACACAAACCGAGCACAGGTATCAGCCTCTCTCACACTTACCCATTACCAGAGTATCTAACAAACTCTTGATCCACAGTGTCATAATGTGTAGTAATGACGTCCGCTGACTCTACGGGCATGACAACACAACCCTCCAAAGTGACACCAGTCTCTGCGTCTTTGCCAACAGTATCTCCCTTCTCATGTAATGATATCTGTGTTTCTTGAGTATGCTTTTGACACCTGGCGCTGCAACAATGACAAGTAACAAGAGAGGGGGGAAAAATCTGGGAACCACAGAATAACTCCAAGCTACACAATGTATGACACACACAGCAAATGCAAATTTTGCCATAAATGAGTCAATAACATGGTGTTGAGATAAAGCAAACGCATTAATCATTATCATCATTGTGACATTTCAGGAATGGAGTGCCACATTCTGCAAAGAACGTTTCTGAAAACAGAATTGAAAAGTACGTGTTTCAAAAACTAACCCCAAACATCACAGAGATAACTCCAACAACAACACTGAAACTCACCCTTTGTCTAGAACGGCAATTTCTTCGACCTCAATCGGTATCCAAAAGCCCTGTTCGTTTTTATGCCTCTCCAAAGGTGAGCACACATCAGAATTTGTTTTCTTTGTGTCAAGATCAAGTCTTGCTGGACTGGCCGCATCACATAACATCTCAATTCCATTAACTCTAGAGGATGGCTTCTCCACTTGAATATCAGAATTTGATGATGGTAAGTCTTTGACAATGGCCTCAACAGGACAGGATGATGAAGTAATTGTCATTCTTTGTTGTACATCGTCTAGTACATCTTGGCTAGGGAATATAAACTGCATGGATCGCTCTCTGACAGAAACCTTACAAAAGGAACGCTTTTCCAGTAACAGCGGTTGACTCATCAAGTTTTCTCTTTCCTTTCCAATTATTCTTGTTCGTGAATTCACCAACAGTGGTATTATAACTGGCCACCCCTGTCCTGAATGGTGCACATGTGATGATGGTATCCCGAGAAAAGAAGCTTTCTTTGGGCAAGATGGCATAATATTTACCATGTTTAGAAGGCTGTCTACGTCTTCTAGTGGATCTGCTGTGAAGCCAGAACTAAGAGCAATGTTTAGACAAGAAGGTTCAAGAGAAAGTATTGTCTTCATTATATCTTTGTGAGGAGAATCATACTTTTTGTAAAATGGATCGCAGCCTTGCATGTTTATCATCATCAGAGGCCAGCCCCCTCCTTTTGAATCAGAAATACTTGACACTCTTGTGGGAAAACCTACAATACTTGACTGTCTTGGGCAACATGGCAGCAACTGTGCCATGTCTGGATTTTTTTCAACAACAGCTTTGGGTTGTTGAGTGGATGGAAATCCAGGGTTCAGGACTTGTCGTGGACATGATTGAAGCATACTCAACATTAATTCTGTGTCCCTATATACCATTTCCTTAACTGTTAAATCTTGGTGAGCAACTCCATACCTTCTATTAAAAGGCTTTTCCCAAATTGCATCCCTGTCCACATACCAACCATCATATTCATTTGCACTATTCTTTGCAGGTAGACCTAGAATTTTACAATGGTTTGGGAAAGTGGTTAAGGATTTTAACATGCTAGGAGCATTTTCCATCAAAGCTTCTACTGGTCTGTCTCCAACCTTAGAGGGAATTCCAGCAATATATGAGTGTTTGGGACAAGGTGGCAACATTGATAACATAATTCTCACCACTGCCTTTTCTCTAAAATACATGTTATGGTCATGTATTACAGATAGTCTTTCTGGGTTTATTGATAGCTTTTCCCATATTGTCCTTTTGTCTACACTCCACTCTGCTTGATCAGACTCACTGTAGAATCTAGAGGGTATTCCACAAACTGTGGAACGTCTTGGACAAGTAGGCAGCAAATTTATAATACTTGGTATATCTACCAACACCTTGCATGGTACTGATGGAAAGCCTGGTAAACACGTTGTCCGAGAGCAAGAGGGCAATATCGATACCATATTTGTGACGATATCACAATCAATATATAACATATTAGCATCCTGTGAATGTAAAACAACTGCAGACTTCTCCCTAGGAAGAAGCAACACATTTCTTTCCATTAACCACTCTAATTGTTTGGCGGTGTCTCTAAGTGGCATTCCGGGAACTCTGGAATCCTTTGTACAACCAGGCAATAAATTCACCATAGTTTGGCCATCAGCTAACGTCTGTGTCAGAGCAGAGGAAAACCCAGGTACGCTAGCATTCTCGGGACAGGAAGTAAATATTGCAATCATACTTTCAGCTGTGTTTTGGTCAAAACATGAAACTGCATTTAGAATCTGCACTTCCCTTTTAATAAATGCACTCTCCCACTCCCAACTTTTATAAGCAAACCATTCTTTGCAGCTGGACAAACAAAGATTTTGTCCAGCCTTTGAAGGCAAACCAGGGACTCCACTATGTCTGGGGCATGAGGGCATTGCATTAACTATACTGGGTTCTTGTCTTGGAGCAGATGGTAAACCAAAAACTTTGTTTTCTTGTGGGCAACTTATCAACATATCTACCATATCTTTAAGGATTTCTCTGTCTTCAGGCATCCACTGAACAATGTAATCTTGCGTTTTCTTCTCTGGACTTTTGTTAATTAATTGCCTCAAGGCATGCCAATCTTTGTTCTCTGAATTGGTTTGATCTCGACATGCCAAACCAGGAGTCTGGGTCTGTTTGGGGCATATAGGTACAATACTAACAATACTCTGTAACAGCTCCTGGGGTCCTGTGGGGATTCCCACAAGGCAAGTTCTCAAGGGACATGAGGGCAACATTGTCACAGAACTGATCATTTGTCTTATGTCCAGATCTTGAGCAGCTCCATGGGAAATATCTTGAATCAAGACTTCACTTTTTCTCAAGGACTTCTCCATCAAAATATGCCTGTCTATGTCCAAATCTTCACACTGAGCAGTAACTGGCTGCTTAGATGGTAAACCAACGACTCTGGTTTGTCTTGGGCAAGTAGGCAAAAAATCTGCCATGCTGGGATCTTGGCTTGGTGCAAATGAAACACCAGGCACACTGGGGTCTTTTTGTGGCACAGAAGGAAAACTACGAATGGTTGCCTTAATGGGACAAGATGGTAAAATATGTCCAACATGTTCATTATTTTCATGTGACTTTTCCTGAACCAGAATATTACTTTTCAATGGTCTCTCTAAAATGTTTTCCCTCAAATTATGCAAGCTGTCATTATATTCCATTACTCTTTGTCTAAATGGCATACCAGAAGTCTGTTTGGGGCATGTAGGGAGAAGACTGGCCATACTTGGCTTTTTTGAAGCCCTCAGCAATGGCGCTGAAGGAAACCCTGAGACACTAGCCTTTCTAGAACATGTTGGCAACATAGCCACCATAACTTTAATCATACTTGTATCGCTGACAGCTAGTTCCTGAACACAAGACGTGTGTGAAAAAAATGCTTCTTTTATCTGCATCTGTTTCTTCCACAGTGAACACCTGTCCCAAACACTCTTTTCATATCGAGACATTGATCCAGCAGAAGCTAATCCTGGAATCCTGCAAATTCTGGGACATGTAGGTAAAAGGTGAGTCATATTTGGCTCACATGTCAAAGCAGATGGGAATCCAGGAATACCGGCAGACCTGGAGCAGGATGGTTTTAAGTCCACCATTTTTGCAATTCCTGCACTACCATTATAAACAGAACTAACATAATCTGAATACTTGAGTACTGGTGATCTGTTGTGGGTCAACTTCTGAAACAATAACCTCTTATCATTAGGCCAAGCTATAACTTTTGACTGATGTAAAGATGGCATGCCAGGAATCTTGGAATACTGTGGGCAAATTGATAACTTAATCATACTTGGCACCCCCACTGCTCCTTCAATCTGAGCTTCAGGCTGTAAAGCAGATTGTAAATGAAAAATAGAACTCTCTCTTGGACATAATGGACCAAGTTCCACCTTAGATATGTACACACAGTTTTCATCTATACTGACTGCAGAGCTTGGTAACAAAAGGTCATGTGTAACTCTCCTATCACTTTCACACAGTGGTCTCTTCGTCATAGCCCAACTCAAACTTTCAGTTTTCCCTTTCCCCATACAATGTTCTGGGTCCAAACTATCCACAAAGCTTTTTGTGGAAGATGATACAACCTTCACTTTAGATTCTTCTCTCTGCCTTGATAAACTGGTTGTTGTGGCCTGCTGTGCTGAGAAAAACCCAGAATGAGAGTCCAATCTTGAAGTGACTTGGTCCGAAGCAGTCGTGTTGCATATTGTTTTATCTCTAATGAGTATTGGAACAGCAGGGCTGATTTTTTGAGTGTCTCTTTGTGGCTTTTCCAACTTTGAGATTTTTGCAACGGACCATTCTTGAGACTCAGTTGTAGGTGTTTTGTTCATCACAATTGGAGAGAAAGCAGAATTGGCGTCTATGAGACAAGATGACACTGAGGCCGCAGTGTTCTCATTTCTGAAGGAATAGAGTACACCAAAGGTTGATGTCAGAACACTGAAGTGATTTAGAAAGCTGTTAAAAATGTTGCGAAATAGACAGTATTTCTCTTTAATCATGTATTTGCTTTGCATCGCAAATGTTATCATTGTTCTTAAATGTATTTTCAAGACTATAGAATGGTAATTTACCTGACAGAGCGCCACACTACACTTACCCCAAATCCATAGTTCTAACTTCTTTATTCTGGGCCACTCCTATCCTTCCAATCGGTTTTGTGTCAGAGGTTGCAGAAATTTGAGGCAAGTGCAACAAAGGCTCCTGGAGTAATATGGAAGTAGGTTGTGGGTCGGGAGAAAGGGGTGTAATTCGATCGGCCTCTGGTTGGGCTATTGGATTCCCTAACTGAATGGACATCTTGGACAAGTGACTTCTTGGATTAACCAGAATGTCCTTAACTGAAGCAGATGTATGATCTTGAAAATGAGGGTTTTGCTTAGGTGCAGAATTGAAGGGAATAAGTGCTGGCTGGACGTTAGGGAATGTCCTTGTTGGCCTTGATTCTGTCTGATCCATCTGTGTTTTTGGCATCTCAAAATATTTTAGCCCTGGGGATATGGGTGTTCTCGAGCTAAGGGGCAGAAGTGAGGCCATGCTCTCAGGTCTGAGGGACAAACAAATGAAGATCAGAGTTATGACGTTATGATGTAAGGAAAGTCTCCATCGCAGTAATGCAGTCCATATCCAGGCCATATTCACAGATTTCCACAGAACAGCCCACAAGCAAATGAGCAATGTGATGTGAAACTACAAAAATGATACATGGCAAAACTGTATAACAAGAGATTCAAACCAGACTGTCACCAAGCAAACAAGTGTTTTGTTATAAATCATGGAGAAAATGACCAGGCCAAGCAGCAGCAGCATTTGAAAAGAATTCATTGAACACTGGTACCTCAGGCACTTGCTACATCCAAATGACTTGTTGCTTTTGTGTAAATTCCAAGGCAAAAAGAATCCTTTATAAAATCCCATATGCTAAGCAATTTCACACACAGCTGAACAAGCAGAGTGATAACAAATGTTTTTCAGTGCTTAAAACATCACCAATAGATTAAAAGCAATAGAAGCTGCTCAACAGTGGTTATAAAGATTTTTGATATCTATATTACATTTCTGTATCTGTAGTCAGCAAACTTGGAATTTCTTAATTTTCAAGGCAAGGCCACTTGGCCTTTGATGAAGAATGATTTTATTTTTATTCTATTTTTTTTTCTATTTTTTTGCACACTCCCTCTCTCTTGCTCATCTACATGAGCTCTCTCACTTGACGAGCGCATCGACTTTATGAAAAGTTAAACATGTTTTAATAAAAGGCATCCTATAACTAAATAGCATGCCAGCCATATTGACAGGAAATAGACAGATGTGAAAACAGCAAAATCAAATGCCACATAAAAATGTTACTCAAGTAAAAGTAAAGGTCATCCTGTAAAAAACTACTCAAGTAAAAGTAAAAAGTACTCAGTAAAAGTAAAAAAGTACTTGGTTTTAAAAGTACTAAAGTATCAAAAGTAAAAAGTGCTACATATTCAAATCTATTGATCTAACAAAAAGCAACCTATTTTTTATAATTCACTCAAGACAGATTTTAAATTCAGGATTGGAAATTACAGTGAATCACAATAAGGAAAACTAAGTTGCGAGAGGACAAGTGGATATTTCCTATACTGCGCGGGGGATTAGCCTGCGTTATTGGTCTGCGGATGTGGTCGTATCCACTTCATTCTTTCTGACAGAAACAGAACCATTTGGGACTGTATATTAGCACCCTGGACTGATCAGGTCACAGTGTGTTATCTCAATTTTACCTTTTTATATTCATATTTGCAAGTTTACATTTGCACCCTTCAATATGCTTGATTGAGCAAACATGTTTTAATGTGGTAGGCTATATAAAGGCAACAAGTATTTAAAAGCTAGGCTAAAATAGCACAAGACTCCTAAGGTTAGCATGAGACAAGGAGGTGGAACCCGAAACTAACTGAAAACACATCGAGCAGAAATCTCACCACAAATCCACACACGTTAACGTTCAGCACCACTGATAAAGTGCAGCTCACAGTCGCAAACAGAGAAAGTTTGCGCCTCAGTTTTTAGATTATATCGCACCACTCTACCAGTTATATTACCACTCTGTCACAAAGAGGCTGCAAATCAAAGCATGAGAGTGACTTAATTACTATCACGGCATTCGCCGTTGTCGTATCAACTGGACGGAATTTTTTCAATGTTGTGCGCTGCATGCTTTTCTTTATTTTTGTGAGTAACGAGGGTCTCGCGCAAACTGTGTCAGAGTGAAAAGTCGTTATTTGACTTGACTTGTTATTTGAAATGTAACAAAGTGAAAGTGAAAGTTGCAAATGTTGCCTACTTAAGTACAGTAATGACGTATTTGTACTTCATCACTTTACACAGCTGCTTTTCAGGTATACATCATGCCATTAAAGTGTGTTATAATCAGGGATGCATAAACAAATAATAATAAATTAAAGTTAAAAATAAAATACACAAATGTGAGCTTACTGGCCATGAGAAGCAGGTAATTATCAGTTATAAGTGGAAAAAAAGTGAAAAAAATCCATATTGTGCATCCCAAAAACCAGTGTAGGTTTTGATAGAAAAATCTGTCTCAAAATTAATGGACTGTATCTCTCTATAAACTCTATAATCAGTCAGTGCAGATCTCATTTGGCATGGGTCCTTCATTTGCTAAATGTAAGTATTAGGGGTGTGACAAGATCTCGTGCCATGCGTGTGCCTTGATAGTAATGAAGTGGAGTGAAGATATATATGTATATATATATATAGATAGGTATATTGCAGAATGTAGTGCAAATGTACTCCATAGAGTGCTGATTTAGAACAAGACGGCATGCATCAGTTTCAACGGTTCTTTTAAATGCTATGCACTGTTGAAACATACCAGCTATGTTAAACATACCAGCTATACATTTTCACAGGGGTTGTTGAAAGCATTTCTTGACTGAAGCTATATCCTTCCACTTTCATGCAGACGACACTCATATGTCCGGTAACTGCTTTGATCTCAGTAATCCAACTAACCTAAATCACTGTCTGGACTCTGTGCAAGGCTATTTTCAGCCCCGAGTGCTCATGTCCCTGCAGCAGTCTGTGGGACATTTAACCTGGAATATCGAACAGGATACTAAGAATTTAGGTCTAACATTTAATTATTGTCTGGATGTTTCATATCAAGAAATGGGCAATCATGTATTTTTCAAAGATTACTTTAGTTATTGCCAGCAGGCACTAAATGGTGAAGGCCCTGAGTGCATTTCTGAATTGTTCTGTCAATGCAATAACTTAATATCTGAAGAGAAACACAATATTTGTTGTTTTTAAAACCCTTCTCAAGGCTCACTGAACAGTGTAGTGCTTTTCTGATTAATAACTTTGTCTTTTGTTGATCTTGTTTCTGTTTTGTTAATTCTTTTTAGTTGCTCTTTTTGTTTGTCACTATCCTGCCTGTTATTCTATCAGTGAATGGAGTTCTCTGATGAGAGTATCCTCGGTTGTTATGTGCAAACTACTACTACTACTCCAATGTCACAAATAAACATTCATGCTTAAATCTAATCTTACTCACAACTCATTCAATACATTTGCAACCACAAATTGATGGCATCAACACTAACAGCGGGTGAGTATCTTGAGGGTGGATTATTCCTTTACAGCCATGCGAACCACACCAAATACTGAAAAACCAGCCTTTTATATTTACTCACCGTGCTGCCTTGACAACCTTGATTCCAAAATGTGCATCTTTTTTACTTTCTGAGGCTCTGGACGGCTCTGGCCTCTGGCGGTGATCAGGGGCTGAACAACATACAGACATAAAATTAGCCATGTAGTCATTATATGTAGGTATCCCTTATTCAACTCCACTGCATTTTGTGTTCACACTCACTTGTAGTTGTTGTACACTGGTTATCCTCTTCACTCAGTGTGCTCAACTGTCTTTTGAATTCTGAAATGAAAGAAAAGCATAGAAGAGATAATACATACAATAACCTGCAAGCTGATGTTCATATGCCACCACAGCAGGACAGCGTGTCCAGTGTGTATTCTTACCAGTGTGGAATCATGTGTAGCTGTTTTAATGAAAACAGCCAGCAGGGGGAGACATGTGCTAGTATGTTGCTGAGGTTCAGTCCCTCAATTTTGATGCTAATTCTAATCAAGAGGGAACAACATGGATCATTTTTGATTCTGTACCTGCATCTTGGTCACTGGGGGAGGTTATGGCAGTTTGGGATAATTGAGGCTCAGAAGAAGGAGGAGGATGCCCACAGAGCATAAGAGCAGAAGAAGAACTTAAAGGAGAAGGTGAGGGGGTCTCTACTGTAGGGGTCACCTGGGGTCTCCAGGAAGGAACAAATCCAGACCCTCCCTGGGGTTTCTGCTCCAAAGACTGACCAGTGGGCAGACAGAACGAAGCTGACAGAGAGGAAACACAATGGGGAAGAGGGATGAAGGAAAGGAGGGGAAGACAGAGGGAAGAGGGAATGGAAGGCAGAATATCAATAAAATCAGTTCTGCAGGCAAGTGTTGGTGCTTGTAACAGTCACTTAGCTCATATCTATAGATCTATGGATAACTCAAAAAGAGGTGAGAGTTAGAGCAGGTAGTGCAGTAGAAAAGAACCAACAGAAGCAGCACATGAAGAGTCAGAGGCCAAAAAACCATCTATAGTACATAAAAAATAAAGGCGTGGGATGGACACCAGTTAGAGACTTAATAAGGAGGTGGAGTTACAAGGATGAAAAGTAAGAACACAGGCAGTGAGCAGGAGATTCTTTCAGTAAGCTCTTTTCAAACATGCACCTTGTTACATAAAGCTGGCAATTCTACATGTCTCATGTTTGAATAATTTACTTTTCCATGAAAGTCACAACATCTTACTAAATCAGACATAGTAACATCTGTGTAACACTACCAAGAAGGAATATTGTCAGACACTGTCAGTTAAACACAAAAGCTGCTGCAGCATAACATTAGTATAGAAGTATATAAAGAGAGTGGTAAAATTATTTTGTTAAGCCCTTTGTAATAAATCTAAATTAATTATCATTTCTTACGCACTAAGAAAAACAAACTATTAACAAAACACTATAAATGAGCCAATTTTGAGGATAAGACTAGCATTACATAGTTTTCTCAAGATCCTTTCAGACAAGGAATATGTGACATAGCTGGCTTCATCTAAGAAATGGTTTTGTGTAATTCAGACACAGAAGTCTGTTCTGGCGGCTTTATTCAGACGTGACAAGACCATTACAGAAAGAGCCCTGATGCTCACCCCACCTCTCGCATTTATCAATTTAATCATTTATTACATAGAGAATTCTGCTGCCTGTTTATTAATATCTGCACAAACATAGAAAGCCATGACGTTGGGACCCTTGTTTGCTCCCATGTTGTATGTAAAGTGATTGGCTGGATACTTCATCCATGAAATTGGAAATGGAAAATTTGGGGTGCAGTAGAACGGTGTATGTGAGATTGAGTCAAAATAAACTACAGCGTGTGTGTTCAGAGGGATGAAGGAACGTGTCACCCAGAGCAACAATGTGGCTCACTGATGTGTTACTATATCATGACCTGAAGAAAATTGTTCTATAGAATGTTTCTCATCTTCCTCAACTGTTTACAGCATGAATTTCCAGCAAAGTGATTTACATCCAGCATGTAAGCAAATATGAATTCAATGAGAATCGCAATCTAATGTCTTTTGACTATGATTGGTCGTTGTAAAATTGGCAGTAAAATTCTACCTTCTATTAAAACTCATCTAAAAGCTGAATCAGTGAGGATAAATCCAAGCTGTATATCAGTTAATCCAAAGCAAACAGGAGAAGAGGCACTGGGTTTCGATAAGTACAGAGAAAATGATTGAAAGGGCAGAGGGGTACAACAGAGAGGCCAAGGCTGAATAACAGGGGAGGATGTCAGGCTTGAGTTGGGTTAAAGTTAGCGCAGCATTACATGGCATCTCAATTTTCTGCTTTTTCTGCAGCACTGCAGGCTGTCCAGGATCGTTGGCAGAGAGATGCAGAAACTTAGGAGAGAGGGCAGGCTGTGCTAGAGGGGCCTGAGACTTAGGAGGCCTCCATTCACTCTGCCAGGAAGCTGGGGAAAAGAGGAAAAGAATAAAACATGGAGGGATAGAGAAAAAGGTAGAGTAAAAGGTGAATGAACTGAAAGCTGTTTACTAGCTTCTGACACCTTAAAACACCTCCTCCTGTCCCTGTACCTGTGTCAGGGGCAGATGGCAGACTTGTGGGCCTGGTGAGGGCAGAGCCTGGCTCCCTCACAGAGGTGAGGCGAGCTTTGGGCAGTCTGGAAGCAGGAGGCAGTGGAGGAATTGGAGGGAAGGAGCTGAGAGGAGCTGAAGATGAGGCGGAGGAGGGGACAGAAGGAAAAGAAGGAACACTCTGTGCTTTCCAGGCACTGGGACAGGCTGAGAGAGACCGGCGGAAATAAGACAAGAAAAGAAAAAGCGGGTAATGATAAAAAATGGAGGCGCACAAGCATACTGCTAATGCTGCATCAAAACTGAGATTTGAAAGAGTGTACCTCAATTTTAACAAGCTGCAAACAAATAAAATAATAGTTGGTTGCAGTGCTGTCAACTGTTATTTTAGGGGTTGTCAGTCCCATTTCAAACACCAGCAGTCACTTACCAGTATTATGCTATTACTATCATATGTTGTGAAACGGTGCAGACCTACAGTATGGTAAATCTCTTTGGATCAGTTATTTGTTACAGTTTTGGTAGGCAGTGACAAACTGCTTCAACCAGTCAATAGGGGTAGAGGACCAGAAAACATTATGTATGTATTTTGCCATTTAATTAGGAGTACTTGTTGGTTTCATTTCACTTTTGTTCACACAGAAATGAGCTTGTGATTATGCTTTATTAAAAAACAAATTGTTTAAAAGCATGTAGACTTGCAAATAGATATTTTCTCCAACAGTGTAAATTGCCAGACTTTAATAACAGTGATCATACAATGACTAACAGAATATAGGGGATTTTAGATTTTTATTATTAGATAAAAGCAGGAGCTCATATCTGTCTTTTCTATTGAACGTGAGTGCAGCATTATCCCTTACATCAATAAATAGCATCATATGAACTGTACTTTGTAAGCCTTCGGCTACTTCAATGTAAATTAGTAACCACTGTAACTGATGTGATGTAATACCTGTCTGTGAGGTATCAAAGAAAGCGGGAGGGTGGAGAGATGGATCAGAGGGTGAAGAGGAGAGAGAAGAGGTGGAGAGGGCCTTAGAAGGGGTGAAGACAGAGAAAGCCTGGGTTTCCAAGCCCTCAGCTGGAGAGTTGTCACTGTGGAAGCTATGGGGCCTTCGAGGAGCTGAAATGGGCACTAAGAAGATAGTGAAAGAAAAGTAAGCGGCAGAAAAGTAAGAGGAATGGGGAGAGCAGAGAGACAAACCAAAAGACAGAAAAATGGTGAGCGAAACTAGAAATAAACAGAATGTCAATAGCCAACCAAAGGAACAGTTAATGAGAAATATGCATATCCGCTTTCTTTCCAAGAGTGAGATGAGATGATGGATGCCATTCTCATGTGTGTGTGTTAAGTATAGAGCTGAAATCAGGATGTGGTAAGCCTAGCTTAGCATAAAGACCGGAAGCACTGGAAGCATATGTCTAACAGCATATCTTCACTCGAAGAAATAGTTCCAGCACACAAGTCCCTGTAGAACCAAAAACTGTTGTTATTACATTTCTATTTGTGTACACATGAGCTTTAGAGGTGTTGAAAAGTGTATTTTTGAACTTTGGACACAGCCAGGCTAGCTGTTTACCCCTGATTCCAGTCCTTAAGCTAAGCCAGGTTAATGACATCCTGACTCCAGCTCTGTAGCTAACACCACAGACTAGTATTCATATTCCCTAAACATTATCAGGTCATTAGCTAAAATTTGAGCCAACAGCTATTTTATTTGAAAAGCTTCTAAACAGTAACACAATGATAAGGCTCAGTCTAGCCATTTTGTCATGGATGTGCAAAGGTAACATGTGAATAAAACACATACAAATGTGTTTAAATGTATCTGTATGCATTTAAAGAAGCAGTAAAGTAAAATTGGAAAGCCCAACTTACAGTCCACAAGCTTTTCTATAGACAAATTAACTGTGACTATGCACTACTGCTGTACAAACCAAACAATAATGTAAGAAATTGCACATGTATACTTATGTCAAAAATGACTAGGCCTGGATAAGGAATTTAAAATTTTCATTTTCAATTCCTGATGCTTGGCAGAGAAATGATTTTCATTCCCTTGTTCCCTAACTGGACTTATTGGTTGAAATGTATGCCATTTTACAAAACTTCAGACCCCATGGTTTAAAGCCATGGGCTTATTCCTGTTCTTTACTTAATTCCAACAGCCCAGGTGTATATTTTTTTAATAGTTAAATATACTTACACACAAACACACACACACACACACACCTTCTCCAGCTTGGAGTTCGTTCATATAATTTTCATAATAAAAGTCCCAAAAGGTAGCAATTCTTCTTCCATACATTGACTACATTCTTCTGCATACTTTCAGCTTTTACTTTTTAGTAAAAAAAAATTTCTACCTTTTCTACTTTTTAAAGCACAAAGCATTTCTTCTTTTTTCAATCAATTCTTTTCGACTTCCACCAGACAGTATTACTGTTTTGCTTCCAGTACCAGGGCTGGTAGGCGTAATGTCATTTGAGCTGCTTGAATATGTGAAAAATCGAGTTTCTTAACAGTGACCAAAAAAAAAAACAGCAAATGGAAGCAACCACAACAAAATCCTCAATAAAAAAAGTATTTCTGAAAAAGTGTTAGTATATTTAAACACAGACAATTAGGCATAAAAGCCTGTTCCAAATAAAGGCCTGGTTCTCTGAGCAGCTGAGGTTCATAATGGGAGATTAAGTAGTCCATTGCCCTTATCATTCAGTAAATTGTGTTAGTCATTAAATCAAGTCAAAATTTTTGTTGCTACAACTCAGCTAGTTCTCATTCTGAAATTTCTGTTCAACAACTTGAAATGTCGAAACAACAACATTGAGCAGAGAGGAAATTTTGAAACATGGACCTGCAACTGCTGCAACAGGATGCTTTGAATTAAAATATTGCTGGCAACCATACAGAGTGGTGTGAACTAGAACTACACAATTATTTACTAAAATTGACCAATCTACCAAAATAAGCTGCCCCTAAAGAGACCACACAGCATAAGGAATATCTGTTGACTGATACCTGTTCCGGCCCTGGGCTGGAAGATTTTGGGAAGTGCAGGAGGGTGAGCGCGAGTAAAGGCTGGCAATGAGTAGGCATAGGCGGAGGGCCGAGCCTGCTGGGTAGTGCTTGATGGTCGTGTGTGTAAAGAGGATGGAACAGAGAGGTCTGGGGGCTGAGGCAGAGGAGGACGAGATGAAACCGAGATGGTGGAGGAAATGCCAGAGGACGTTTTCCAATGCATCTCTGAGGTTACTGGGTGAAAGATAAGAAAGGAGATGAATGCATGGACAGGATAAAGCTAAAAGTGGGGAGAAAGAGATAAAATGAAGGATTGAAAGAAAAGATGAATAAGTAGAGGGGGAGATAGGAGCAGTTAAATACAGATTAGGATGTACAGCTGAATGTGGATGTGTGGGAATGAGGTTTTGCAGCATCTCATAAGGAAAGCGGGAGTGAGGAGAACGGGGGGGAATGAGATGAAAGAGTGGATTTTTTTAAATGGTCAGTTATCGTACTCAGATGTGATTTCAACACAACAAAAGTACACAGTGAGACTAACTAGCAGAAAAATCAAAAAATTGCAGGTTTTTAATACAAAAAAATTCATGGCCTTAACACTCTGCAAGGCTAATTTGGCCAATACAAATAATACAATTTTAAAGAAACATTATGAATGCAACGGTGGGAGTGGAAGCGTAAATCAGGAAACAGAAAGTTACCTGTGAGGCCTGATTCAATTGCAGGCCTCCAAGCCAGATCACATACTCTTGTGGTAGAAGGGGCAGAAGCTGTTACAGAGAGAAAAAGGAACAGCAGACCGACAGAATAAACACAAAGAGAACTGAGTCTTAAATAGGAAACAAAAGAGGAAGCAGCAGTTTGAGAAAAACAGTTCAAAGAGAAATAAAAAGATGAGAAGGGAAATCCTTTCACTCCTCACAGCTGAAACAGAGCTGAGGTTGACAAGGGGGGCAAAAAATCTCTCCCACAAGGCAAGTCTTTTCCAGGATTAATTATACTGATTCCTATGATATTGTTGTGGGAAAGTCCTTTTCTACATGTGGCGCATGTTTCTACATGTTAACGCCCCTAAACAGTACAAGACTGTGAAAATACATAATTAGAAAGACCACAAACTCAAAAGTTGCAAATGTGATGTCATAACTGTTAGCTTCAGTCACAACTCTCGATGAATTTTTTATTTTTTTTTCGACACGGTTTCCGAGAGGGGTCCAACTGCAGCTCTCCACTGTCAGCCCACCTCCACTGTCAGGCCGGTAAGTTTTTTATGTCCCCACAGGACATAACGTGATGCATTCTAAGTTACTGCTAAGTTACTCTACACATCGCAACAGTGGTAGGTAAATGGTTAGCATTATCTAAAACATTGAGTAAAGTATGAATGCATTGCTCTTGGTGTATGTTCGCCATCAATAGCTACCAATGTTAATATTGTACATCTAAATCACACAAATTACAGAATGTGTGTAAGTTAGGTTATTTGTCGTTCTACATAGGGAACGTTAGGCTACGCCAACGGTGGCTCGCGTTAGCTCCTGAAGTAGCAGGATTAGCTTTTTTTACGTAAGCTACTCATACATTGTATGTAGCTACAGTGTGTTCGTTTTTTGTAAGGCATTTTGCAAGGGCATAGGTTTGCATTTGTCTTAACATGTTGACGACGCTCAGGTTAGTTATTTGTCCAAAGGAAGATAAATTAAAAATCTACATAGTTTAGACCGTTCAGTGTAGCTTTTCACATTTAACGTTAAACAGTGTGCAAAGACTTTGCTGGCTGTATGAAATGATCTTAGTTGAATTGAAGTTTATGTGCTACGACAGTGTTTCCCAACCATTTCCTGAAGAAAGTTTCCCCCCTGTCCTGCATGATTTAATCTCTCCCTGCTTCAACACAGCTGACTGAAGCAGCTTCAGGATTTATAACGAGTTGATAGTTTGAATCAGCTGTTTTGGAGCAGGGAGATATTTAACACAGTTATCCACATAAAGATACTACTCCTCACCACAGCCACTGTTGGAATATCCTAATTTGCGTGATTTAGATGTACAAATATTGATAGTGGTAGATATTTTGATGGAACATGCCAAGACCCATGCATTCAGACTTTTTTTTTATGTTTTGGATAATGCAAATCAGTCACTGCTGCCAACTCCTTTTCTAACTGTGTAATCTCTGTGTGTACAGTGAATAAAGTAAAAGTATTATTACAGTAGGCTATTGTGTCTCCATTCATTTTTAAAAAGTGGATATTTACAAAATTATCGATACAGGTATACGTGTTGTATTGCATGTGTGTTCATTTTTACGGATTGTACAGTTTGATAGTCCACATAGTCTAGCAGGGTTCTAGTTCCGGTCCAGAAGGAGAGTCTGAGCTCTTAATCATGCTTCTGTGAGGGTCAGTAATTCATTTACCAACAACCATTATTTTTAATCACATATGTACATTATATTAATAAGGTAAACACACTAAAATAAACACGTTTTCCAAACAAACTATGCTGCGCACTGCATGAATGTCATTACGACATGATAAATAATAATTAATATGATACCATGAAGGGCGGATTTGCGGTCTTTCCTTGAGCAGTAGTCTTTGTTGGTTTATTTCAGGCTTTTAAAACTTAAACTTTGCAGTATCACACACATCTGGGCTGCTGTGTGTGAGAGAAAGTGTTAACCACGTAATGAGCAATGAAGTCTCTGTCCAGGCTTCTGTTATTTACAGAAGAAGGGGCCTAGGCTCTGTATTGGTTTAATCTGAAGCCTCACTTTAGGATTTCTTCTCAGACTGGCATTGCATGTTAATTTGGTGTTATCACCCCAGTGGTTCCCAAGTGTGTCCCCAGTTTTACCAGTAACAGCTTGTCCAGTTCCAAAGCTGGTCCTCCTCTCCTCACTGACTTCATCATCACTGTCATTAAAGTCATCCAGATTTCCAATGTCACTCTGTTTCATACTCATAAGACTGGCCAAACTCTGCATGTCCTCATCACTGTGGAGAACAGAAAAATCAAAACAAATATCAGTACTGATCTTCAAAAAACAATATTAGTCCAATATTTGTTTTAACAAATGATTTAAATTACAACTACACAGCTTTAAGGACTTACTGCTTTCAGTAAATTACATCGATATGCTGCCTTGGTGATGACTTACGTGGCTTTGCCCTCTTTGAGAAAGATGCAAGACAAGTTCAGTTTCAGCGTGGCTTCCACCACTTTGACAGACAGCGGTTTGAGCTTCAGAGTTATATCATACTGGGCTGATGTGGCACTGGCAAACTTCTTCATATTGACATCAGCTGATGCCAACACCTTCCTGCGGCCTTTCGTCTCCTAATAAATCAAAACCAATGGAGTATTTTTCAGTTAAAAGTAAAGGAAATGAAATCAAAAGTAGGCATAATGCTGCTCCAGCAGACTCACATTTTCAATGACAAAAGTCCAGTCCTTGTCTTCAAACTCCTCTGCAGTAGGTTCCTGTTGACAGACAAATCATTGCTTGATGCCTTAGCCATGTCATTGCCCATCCAGATTAATAACTAGCCTAAGTTGTGCATTTCCCATCTGTAATCCAAATAATGTATCAGCTACAACTACATAGAGATTTCTTACCTTGAAGAGTGTGACAGTGATGTCTAAACTCTCTGGAACCTGCCAAACCACCAGGCCTCTGTAGGGGTTTTTGATCCCTGGCTGCCAGCTGTGGAGCTGACAGAAAAGATAAGTTTACAAGTTAACAAGTTTCCTAGGTTTCCAATGGAATTTTGCCTCTGCACATCACACTTTAAATACAAAACTAAAATAAAGTTTATCCTATTGGAACCATCCAAGTCCAGAAAATATTTCATAGCATTTTAGCCATTTCTTCTCCTTAATCGCAATCTGAATGCTTCTGAATGAATCTTGTCTCATTCTGCTTTGCTTTATTACCTTTGTGCTGTGACGTCTGTTCCTCCTGATCCACACCACTCTCAGCTTGTCTGGCTGCCTGCAGACACAGAATAGCACAAATAATTTTAATGTTTCTAGCAAGCCAACACATGCGTACAACGTGATCAACAAACACACCCAGGTAGATATGCAAACACGTTTCTGAAAGACTGGTAACAGGAATGTCTGAATCCATCTGATTGTTGTTGAGATATTTCCCTCCCATCCACAAACCTCATGCTGGCACTGCATGAAAAGTCAGGGGTTCACAAAAGTCAGGTTTCATCCTCTGGGGACCATAAATGTTGGTACAAAATGTAATAGTGGGCCTATTCCATCCATTAGTCTGGCCCAAAGTGGTGGACTGAGCCACACTGCAATCCCTAGAGCTCCTACTGTGGTCAAAAGAACACAGAACTGATACATTTGATCCATCTTCAATGGGACTTTAAGCCCCATTAGGATTTCAGATATACATATTTGGTGTTCATTCGCGACCTGTCCAGGGTGTACCCCGCCTTTCGCCCGATGTCAGCTGGGATTGGCTCCAGCCCCCCGCGACCCTGTACACAGGATAAGCAGTTGATGATGGATGGATGGATGGATGGATATTCTGTGTTCTTGTCAATTTTCTGTTCTTGTCTGTGTCCTCTTACAATTGTTCTATCATTGTAACATCCCATTATAACCTTGCCAATCAGTAAATTAAGATCTAGTTTCATTTAATCTAATAATGGGGTCTGAGGAAGAGCACAGGCCCAAAAGATGTTGGTTTGTCAAAAGTAAGACAAAAAGCACACACACACACACACACACACACACACACATCTGTGTGTGTACAGAAAATTGAGGTCAAGCGCTCGACCAGGAGAAAATGAAAATCCTGTGACTGTGTGAGCAAGAACTCAGTGATGGAGAGTTAGTCCTGAGGATAAACAGCTCTGTGTGTGTGTGTGTGTGTGTGTGTGTGTGTGTGTGTGTGTGTGTGTGTGTGTGTGTGTGTGTGTGGCCAGAATAAGGATCCAATGTCATGTTTTTGATGGGAATTTGCTGGAGCCGGTTAGAGATTGCAACAAAACAGGAAACGCACGCTTGAATTTGTCTTCAGTTAGGGGTTCATAGAAGTGAATGGGACACTTCTAATATTTGTATACTACAAATGTTTTTTACCACTCACTACACTCTAAATGCCTCCTATTCATTTCTAACTTGACAGCTTGATACTCAAAGTACATTTAGGTCTGATACTGCCCCATAATGAACGAAATCACTTTAGGTTTTGGCCAAATCAGTTTGTGCTACTGTACAGCTTCATTCTGTGACATTAACGTACGGCTCAACAGGGTTACATAATAACCGTATTCTATCTGCTGAGAATCTATATCGCTCAGAGAATATCGTCAGGGAAAAAAAACAGTGAAAGGAAATGTGGAATAGATATGGAATTTTTAATGTTGTGATGTCAGCCATACTATCTACCCAGAGAATTCACATTTGATACAGATTTTTTTAGTTTTTGTTTTTGTTTAATTAATTTTTTTTTTTTTTTGTCTGTTAATAGACACACACACACACGTTTACGGTTTTATCTTATAATAACACACAGACACAAACACACATTACGGTTTCATTTATTTATTTTATTTTATTTAAAATTTTAATATTTTTTTTTAACACACACTGTTTTATTTATTTTTAATATTTATTTTTACGTAAATTTTATATTTTATATATTTTTTATTATTTCATTTTTTATTAACACACAGAAACACAACTTTAACTGTTTTATTTACTTATTTAATGAAATGTATGAAATTAATTGTTCTTATGTAATTTATTTGTAGCTTTGGCAATATTGTTGTTATACATTAATTATTGTGACAATAAAATCTACCTACCTATACCTGGCAGCTACAAAGCCCTCCCCAGTCCCCATTTTGTTTTTTCAGACCACTGCTGTTTCACTGCTTCTTCAGCCCACTTACACCCAGCTGATTAAAAGGAGGCTACAGCAGCTCTGCAGAACTGTTCTGGGAGCACAGACTGGAGTGTGTTCAGAGAGGCCGGCCCAGAAGAGCCACATCAACCTTGAGGAATATACATCAGCAGTGACATCATACATCAGCAAATGTGGTGATGATGTGGTGATCACTAAAACGATAAAATCATTCCCCAACCAGAAGGCCTGGATGAACGGAGAGATGAGGGCTCTCTCCAGAGCCAAAACAGCTGCTTTTCAGTCGGGTAATAAAGAAGCTTACAGCACCGCCAGAGCGAGACTGAAAGCTGGCATCAAGGAGGCGAAGCGGAGACATCAGCAGAGACTGGAGAGAGACCTCAACACCAACAACACCAAAGACATGTGGCAGGCCATCAAAAACATCACAGGCTACAAAGCAGGAGCTCCCCCATCATGTGTGAGGCCACGTTAACAACCTACTGCTCAATGTCAGCAAAACAAGGAGCTGATCATCTCTGTGGGTGGCAATGGTGCACTGGATAAGACACATGATTTTGGTGTAAGAGACCTGTGTTTGATTCCACTATTGGGTCCGTGAGCAAGACACCAGTTGCCCCTGAGGCTTGCAACCTTTGATATATATTGTAAGTCACTTTGTATAAATGTGTCTTATTATTTTTTTTTGCAGCAACCAGACCGAAATATATAGAAAATCTTCATTTTTATTGTGCCTATGTGCATAGTGTTTTGAAAAAAGTGTTGTTTAGAACTGTAATTTAGCAGACTTGGTTTAGGGGGTTGCTACATGTATAACAGGTTGTGGGCACTGTGTCTCAAGTACCAGTGTGAGCGTGTAAACAATTGAGAAAATTGTTTTGCAGAAGTGAAATTTAGCCTACTATATGAAGTGATATGGAAAAAATACTGAATGCTTTTCTGATTCAAACTTGTTACATTACACTTTAGTACATACAGACAATAAAGTGAAAATGTTATTCTGATTTCATAATGAAATAGTGATTTACGTGAAAGTTTTTATGTAATGCTTCCTGTTGTCAATGTTTTTAAGTGAGTGAGAATTCCTGCCAGTGTTATGGTTGAACAAGTTTCTTTTGAGACATGTATGATGTGTTTTGGTGGTTTGGGTGAGCTTTGGAGGTGAGATTATCAGTTTAGCCAAGGTGCATGTTGTTAATGCAGACTGTATGAAGAGTAGGGCTGAAACGATTTATCGATAAATCCAATTACTAAAAAGCATCGACACAAATTCTTTGCATCAATGTTTCATTTAATCCATATAACTATAGAGCGTACTGTTTTGCACGGACATTTGTTACTGTCGCACATTTTGACACTCTGATCAAGTGAACATGAAGTCATTGTGATGGCGCTGTTTGCAAAGTGGATGATAAGAGAGAAAATAGCGAGGGACAAAGAAGCATTTAAATGAAATCCTGATTGATTGTTGAGTTCAAGGCTATCAAAAGTAAGCCGCAATCCTCAGCTGAAAATGTATACACATGCGTTTGTTGTTATTGTTCTTAGTTCTTGGGTTAGTCCGTGAGTTTGAGTTGTAGCGTCACAGTCATGAGTTACACAGCTGAGAGTGGGCCTGCGCCTCCTTCTCATGTTGCATGACCACTGTGTGCATTTGTGAGAACGGTTGTGAGAGAGAGAGGAGCGAGAGTGGAAGATTTGAAGAGAGAGAACAGAAATAGACAACATCTGCCATGCTGAACTTCCCAGAGGCTTAGCAGCAATCCCACACCTGCTGCACTATTTATCACAGACATGTTCCTGTGCTGTTGCAACAGGCTAACCAGCAGATAGAGCACACTGTTTTAGCTCCTGTAGTGTAGAAGTTAGCGGTACAACTTCTCCAGATAGAATATGTGTCGTAACACACACATCAGACATTGTCTTCATCAGTTTGAAGTACAAGGTGTTTGATCTCTACCATACAAGGGGAATAGTTTGATCATACAACTTCTAAATAGTTGTCCCCAGACTGTCCAAACCCTTGGATACTTCAATGGAGGTGGTTTTGGCTCAGGGAGACAGCCCATCTTGCTGATCCACATTTTACACATTCTTGTCATAGACTATAGAGAGCACAGCCATACTGTCTGTGATGTCGCCCTTTGGGTCACACATGAGTTTGTTTCTTGCTGATCTTTAAAGGCCCTGCATAACCACACAGGGGTTTTCAATTCATGATTAGCTTTCTTTTTGGGACTGCGTGGGGGTGTCTCGTCTGGAGTCAGAACGTGGTTAGCTTAGAGAGATATTTCATGATTGCCTCTGTACATATTAAAGAGCCAGCCTGGACTCAAAACATTATCTTCTTGTTAAGAAAAACTGTTTTTGAAAGAGAGCATTCTACAGTTATTTGATGATTCACAACAGCCGTGTGCAGTTAAAAGTGTGCAGCGTCCTGGAGTGTTAATGTCACAATAAGGCTGCCCGTTTTGGAAGCATTTTGCCAACACAGATACCAGAACGTGTGCTCAGCGACTGTGTCTGGCAACCAGAGACACAGCTGGAGACGTTTAGTTTATCCATTCCACAAGCACATCTCTGCAGTCCAGTACTTCCAGATCTGATCAAACATTCAATGCCAGTGTTCGTTCTCCAGCCTTAGAGCTAGCTGCCAGATACATTCAGTGACCACAGGTCTCTGTACAGGCATGAACGTACTGTGATGACAAGACTTTTGCTACTACAAGGCTGGATTATTGCAGTTCTTTATTATCAGGCTGAATAAGTCCGTTAAGACTATCCAGCTGATCCCGAATGCTGCAGCACGTGTTCTGACAGGAACCAGGAAAAGAGATCATATTTCTCCTGTTTTAGCTTCTTTGCATTGGCTTCCAGTAAACAAATACAATAAAAAATAGAATTTAAAATCATTCTTCTTACCTACAAAGCTCTTAATGGTCAGACACCATCTTATCTTAAAGAGCTCATAGTACCTTACTACCCCACCAGAGCACTGCGCTCCCAGAATGCAGGGTTACTTGTGGTTCCTAGAGTCTCCAAAAGTAGACGAGGAGCCAGAGCGTTCAGCTATCAAACTCCTCTCCTGTGGAACCAGGTTCCAGTTTGGGTTCAGGAGGCAGACACCATCTCCACATTTAAGACTTTCCTCTTTGATAAAGCTTATAGTTAGGGCTGGCTCAGGTGAGTCCTGAACCATCCCTTAGTTATGCTGCTATAGGCCTAGACTGCCGGGGGATTTCCCATGATGCACTGAGCTCCTCTCTCCTCTACTTTCTCTCCCTCTGTATGCAACCTCATCCCATTATTGCATGTTACTAACACAACTTCTCCCCTTTCTGGTAGTCTTGTGCTTTCTCGTCCCTCTCCTCTCTCCTCCTATCACTTCCTGCAGGTTTTCTGGCTCTGGAGCTGTGGAGTCTGGATCTGTGGCTGCGGGTCACCTGCTGCCCCCGTGTTCCTGCTCGACACCCTCTGCTACAACAACTATTGTTACTAGTCCTATTATTATTATCATTAATATTACTATAATTATCATCACCATTGTTCTTTTTCTGTATTTTCTTACGGAGAGAAGGTTAGGCTATATGACAACAAATTTGCTTACTGTGTAACAATACTCCAAATCCACAATTCAAATTTTCTTTCTTTACTTTTTTTCCAATTATTATTATTATGATTATTATTATTATTATTATTATTATTATTATTATTATTATTATTATCATTATTATTATTAATCTCAGCTTACTTAAACTAGTCTCACTTACAGGCACGAACACTTGATCTTGACTGGACCAAAATAGTCACGTGACACATACAGTTGGAAGACAATAAAATAGGTGTAGGTGTAAAAAATATATGTCTACAGCCTGGTCTAACTTTAAATATAGTGTTTCCCACATATAGACTTGACTTGGGCTATATTTTATTTTACGAAACACGGAGAAACAATGAACACACTGGTGCAGATGTCCTTTGGTACCATGTTGGTTTCGATCTACATGCGGCGCCCCAGCTGCTGAGAATTGCGGGTGAGTTTATTAAACAAGGTGACTTTATAAAACGTACTGCTGATGGAGAAAGTCAGCAGAGCAGAGGGAGAGAGAGACAGGAAGAGGCGGGGCAAGCCGCTGTGTTTGCAGTGAGGGATCAGAGGTCCAGGCTAGGTGTGAGTGTGGGAAGAAGGGAACTGAAGGGAGAGGGAGCAGATTCAGGAAATACAAATACGCTATACTCCACTAACCCCCCCCCCTCCTTTCACACACACAAACACACACACACACACACACAGCCGTGATGAGAGTTTAACAGTCTGGGGAGTGGGTGTGTTGCGGTTTTGGTCTTGGTTTCAGAACCAAACTAAATGATAATGATATTCATGTTTTTCATATTCACTTCAATGGCCTGCACAACTTATTTGACAACAATTTGAGAACATTTTACACTACAGCAGCCAGAGAACTCAAACACCAACACACTGTATGTGAGAGCAGCCACAGCAGCTACACAGTCAACCACAGGAACTAATGCATGAGAGCTGAAGGAGACGAAGAGGAAGAGAGATGTGACCCACGACCAGTTCATCACAGTTTCTAATAATGTGAGGATCCAGATGTTTCATAGAGGAGACAACGTCTGTTAACAGAGACACCAGAGACTCCTCACTGATGAACCACAGAGCTGCAGAGGAACGTCAGGCTTCATGATCAAAGAAAGGTTTGATATCATGTCAACACTCATCACAGTCCATGGTCACACGCTCTCTCTTCTCTCTCTCTGGATCCCTCTTTTATTATCAACTAATGGTTTTTATAATGCCTGGTTTCAGGGGGTGTTGCAGCCCTAATTCTCATGTCCATGTCTCTGCACATTGAGTGAAATAATTAGTTATTTTAAAAGTGGGTGAATTTTTCAGTTCTTGCATGTCAGTCAGAGCCTATCCTAGATGAAAAAAGATATAAACCATTCACCTAACACACTCTAATGAAATGGCACACATGAAACCTGGGTTCAGGCTGGAGCTCCCTGCTGTATGCTCTGATGTTTTACAAAGGGTGAACATGCACAGACGCAGCCTCACAAGGAGCTGCTCTGGTTAACGTTGCTGAAGAAATGAAGGACTCAGGTTTTTAAAACCACTGTAAACATTAAATCTAAACATTTACTAAACAGTCACATACAGCCAGATGGTCTTCAAGGTCTGGACTTGCCAATAAGCATTGGACAGCATGTGAGCTCTAGTCTCATTTCTATTCAACTCAATCATTTAGAAAAATTATGGAAGTCAAATTCTGCCAAGACAAGAAAAGAAACTGATGAAAAGTCAGGGCTGATTACAATTAATAATAATAATAATAATAATAATAATACTCAGACTATAATGAGACACTAAATAAAAATGTTTAACTTAATTTAATTAAAATTGTGAAAATTAAGAGAAGTAACAGTAACATAAATAAACAGTTTCATTTCCTTAAATTATGTTGCAAACTGAACAAGAAATGTACTGTGCAGGATATTTTGCTTCTATTTCTTGTCATTCATCAGTTGACATATACTCTGATATAGCTGCAATGAGCTAGTATATGTGTTGGCCAGGAAATTTTATTGGCTGGGCTCTAGAAGTAGTTTAGTTTAATGTTCTGAGTAGAATTTTTTACTGTTATAGCAAAATTTTAACTTAGATAAGATCAATATTATGATATGGAAGTACACCAAAAGTGTACTTAGTATTATTATAAGTCTTTTGCAAGTGATCATAATTTAAAGTTAAATAAATTATTTGTTTTTATTTAATTGAACCTTTATTTAACCAGGCAGGACACTTAAAAACAACTTCTTGTTTACAAGCACGGGCTGGCAAGAGGGGGTTAACCTCTTGAGGGGAGGGGGGCGGGGGATACAAATTTAGACGGACAAGGCCATAACATCTAGAGGGCTGAGGTTAAAATGGTACAGGTAGAGTGGGGGGCAAAAAATACAATGTAGCAGACACAAGAGAATAAATGAGATTAAGAGAGAGAACAGTATTTCAATTAATCTCTTTTCTTCTTTATATTTGTATTCGCTTGCTCATATATGTAAAGCACTTTGACAGATAGATGTCTATTGTTTTCATCTCGATTTTAATGTTGTCGCTATTCTGCCTTTACATTCTGAGTAATCCTGAAATGTTTTAACTTAAGAGACATCTGGTGTGTGCAGGTCGCGGGGGGGGGTGTCATATTGAACAACCAGCGACATTGAGGGGGAACTATCTGCAATGGAAAAATGCCATAGGTGATATAAAGTGCTATCCAGCCATTTTCCCAGATATTTGTAGGATGTAACTACCTCAAGATTTGAGCACATAGTTAGATGGGTCCTTGTTTTTCTTCCAAAACAATTATTTGCCTTAGTAAATAATACTCTTGACCAACTGTCTGTAATTGTCAAATTATGTCAATGATTATCTTTGACTGACTATTACATATTTTTTATGTAAAAAAAATATATGAGCAGCAGAGATAAACAGAAGGTTTTGAGTTGTTCAGTGTTCAGTTGTTGGTGACTGCAGCTTTAAGTGAATAGATTTTTTCCCACCCCCATCACTCAACTCGGAAAACCCCCCTGACCCCGTTTAAAAAATACACATTTTCAACACCATGAACACATTCCATTGTACTATATACCTTATAGTCTACTCTCACTTCCATATACTTCCATGGACTGTATAAAACATGAACGTATTGTCTGTGGCGTCACCCATAGGTTTCTGAAGAGCAGTTCACCATCTTGGCAGTACTTGACTCTGGCTAATCCGAAAATGGGCAAAGGGGTTGTGCCAAAGAACTTACATCTATACTGTTTGGTGGAGCTGAGGCAGGCCAAACAAAGCCTGGCTTCTGAACCACCTAGCAACTAGTCACCTGTGAGTGCACCCACATGTCACTCAACGCAGCCACGTGCTAAACACCCTCTACGACAGGCTCTACCAAGGGCAGGAACAGGTTGCTGCTACCTCTTGAAAAGTACAGAACAGAGTGACAGGAAGGTAGGCCACTTTACAAGCCAGGGCTGGCGGATTGAAAACACATGCTGACTGCACCGTGAGTAATGATAATGGAATTAAAGGAACTCCTGCAGTGCCAAGACTGAAACAGTCAGACTTCCGGTGTATGATAATTTACAGTATGATTCTGACCTACACCCTAACCCAGAGGGTTTCAAAGGGGGGCTCAGTTAAAAAATTATTATATTAGTTATTACATTAATTATCAGAAGTTGATGTCGAATAGTGCAGAGATATAATTCTTTTGGGGATTTTTACAGTTCTTCCCACATTCCCAGAGATTAATAAATGCCAGAGGACTGACCTTTATTATGTATTAGGTGTAGTCTGAGCTGTCAAACAGCAATATCAGGCTGTCTTGTCTTAATTCTGCCTGTCTATGTGATCATATAACATAAAGATGATTCCTTTGGTATCCGAGACTTGAGCAAAATTAAGCAAGTATACTGAGGGAGAAGGCGCCTTTTTCCAAGCTGTGTCTGAGGGGAGGCCCCAGTCTCAGACTTGGGAAACCCCTGCCCTAATCTATACACATTTTGCTCCAAACCCTACAAGTTATCCATGTATCCTGCTATTTAATCTGACTGTGAGCAGGCTGAAAAGACTGACATACAGTAGATTCAGTGTGAGGCTTTCAGTAGTCGTGTTTCCAATATGTGGGTTAAGTACCAAGTATCAAAAAACTGTTTAGTACCAAAAGTCTTCTTCTGGTTGAAGAACCGCAAACGCAACTTGCTCTGCTATTTTGGTGGGCCACAAAAAAAAACTGGGGTGAGACCTCCAGCATAGCATTACAGGGAAGAAGAATATATACCCCAGGGCCCCCTTACATGGAGGGGGTGGGGGGGATTTGAACTTATTATCTCTATGTCCTGGCTACAGCCCTGTGGTGCTGATGGTGTGGATGACCGCATCATTTCTCCACCTGCACCACCGACACCAACCGTTGATCCAGAGATGATCACTCTTTCCTATAAGGTTTTTTTTGCATGCCAGCAGGCTGCCGTAGTTAACAGGCTGTTATACCACATGTGCTTCTTCATATTGAGCCTATGTAGCTTGTACTTACAATTCATAGGCTCAATATGAAAAAGCAGAAGCGGAAGTAATGGGGCGTGCACTCTGAAGGAGTGTCACTATATTTTGATTTTAAAAACTCACTTGGCTGCATTATTAACATAAGATATAAAGCTCCCGGTACATTGTTAAATTATCCTTCTAAAATATAAAAGCACAATCCTGAGACGGACTCTGACATTGTCATTTAAAACCACGCAACGGTGCGTAGGTCGTGGAACTTAAATGGAGAACCAAGACAAATCGTAAAACGCCACCAATAACAGGCTTAAGTTGGTTCCCAAACAGGCTATTTTATATCAAAAGCCTTAACTTTCAGAAAGAGTTTAAAGACATTCGCTACCGCCCTAACACCGTTTACATCGTGGCGAACGGTAATAATGATGGAATAACAAGCGACCCAATCATAGGTACATTTCATTGACAAAAGCATTGGTTTGCGTACAGAGTGTGAGCTGAACAGGGTCCGGATGATTCCTCAAAGGCCATTTTGTTCTGTGGCGTACATGACTTCACCGAGAAGGAGAATGTTCTTATTTGTGACTGGCATCACTTGCTGTGCCCATAACTTACTTACAGGACAAGGCGCTCGGTTCCTTTAACACTCGGGCAGAACACATTAGGGTGTTAAGCGAACGCAACACATTTACACATAGCCTATTAGCTAGTAAGAAGTGTTATTACTGTTACTTACCATTTCTTTGTACATTCTATCATAAGTTCTTGAAAGGAAGCAGCAAACTGGAACTTGGCCGCTTTCTTCCCGACCCTCTGGAGTCGCTTCCACACCGAAGTCATGGTCAAACGTAACGTATCAGGTAATTCTCTCGGCCAGATAAACCGACATTAATACGAAGTAAATTGTGTGTCCCCCGCTCCCGTGTCCCTCTGCTGGGTCCTCACCGGGGACCGTAGACGGAGAAGTTGTACCTGCTCCGCTGACAGCTCCTCTCCGGCGGTGTGTGTGTGTGTGTGTGTGTGTGTGTGACCCACCGGCGTCCACTCCGCAGATACGCTACAAAACAAACACACGCCTCAAGTCAGAGCTGCAGTCAAGCTAAACCAGGTGAGCCGGAACACCGAAGAGGACGACTTTCAAAATAAAGCCCTTGTTGCCTGCAGGTTTTCGGGAAAATGTGTATGGTAGACAGAACTTTGAGCGGCTGTATGGAACATACGTTTTCAAAGCATCTGGATTGTTTTTTTGCAAGTTACACCAGAGGCATTTAAGATAAGCAGTGGGGCACTTGGAGGGCATTTGAACTGATCAAAGGGGATAAGAAGCACTAACGGTTGGTCTTAAAGTCAAATTAAATTTTGACTGAGTTTGAAAATGTGTGAATGTTATTACCTTGTATTGACCTTAATCTTATTAACGTGAATTGTAAAACTACTTAAATCTACGTCTGTGTTGTGTTTAAATTGAAAATGGAATATAATCTCCCCCCATGTTGCTAAAACCTACAAATTCCCAGAAAAATACAGAGGACATGTTCTCAGTGTCCTCCTTGGTAACTTTGGCCATGCCCTTAAATGGCATAAATGAAACATGTTATTATAATAATAGTTAAATGTAGCAGGAATTTTTTTGGACTGTGCATGTTTGGACATTTGGAAAGAAACTAATAGGTTTATTATGGTTATAAGATTGAACTGATCAGGAAACCAGGAACGTGATTATTAAAGTTTAGTTCATGTATTATTTCATTTGTTAACTCAAACAATTACCAAATTTAAAAGATATTTTATTTAATTTTTAATTTGAAGGTCAAAACTTCCTGTTTATTGTGGCTGGCTTGATGCAGTCCAGATGGTGATTAGGCAACATACTATTCTTTACAAGTCACCCCTTCAATGACAGAATGGGATGTAGTTGATATGTGATGCTTTAGCTAAAGTCACCGAAGCATAAAAAAAATTTCAGTAATTCTGCAATAGATATAGAAAGGATGAAACATAATGCCACTGGAGATAAAATACCAAAATGTTCAGTAGATTTATGAGGGCCACAGGCTGCTGTATGTCCCCAGAGATTATTATAGTGATTTTTTTCATAAGTACTAGGCTACTGTTTATACACAGACTGTATAATCTGCTTTCATATATTAATGAATAATAGATGCAAACAATTTTTCCCTGCCTGAATCAGACTGCTGCAGATGACTTGACTAATACAAAGTGAAATGTAACATGAAACACTGGCCATGCAGGCCATCACAAATAGTCCTAAGACGAGGCAAACAGTAATTGGTGAGTTCCCATGAAGCTGTGTGTAGGGGGATATTATCAGCGACTGGATACAAAATAGAAATTAACTGTCGCCTGTCAGGGAAAGTTCCCCCGGTCATGAGTCCCCCTCAGCTGGAGGGGCTTTTCCAGTTAAGCCCTGAGTCTATTTATAATCTGTCGCTGACACATAGAGCAGCTGGGAAAATAATGTACAAGAAAACACACACACACACAAATAAACACTGTTCACACCCTAAATGATAAAAGTCCATTAAAAGATCTCATATCAAGCGCTGATGTTTTTATTTCGTACAGTGTCATTTCCAAACATATTACGTTTATTTCTGGAATTATAAAACTAGGCCCTCCTCTGCTGCAAATGATCTTTTTTTTTTATTGGATGACTGGACCCTACTTTCATCTGTTGTCAGAAAAGTTACAAATTTACAGGAATGTCATGTAAGTTTTGTTGTTACAATGCAGTGACAATCTTCAATGGGTAACTGGTATTTTTCAACCTGGATTGACCTATTTTCCCAAGTTTTTATGTCATTGGGACAAAACATTTTGAGAGATTTTTGCTGCCTGCTGCTTCTTGAAATGACTTGAGCAACGCGAGTGAACCATAACAGTAATGTAGAAAACCAAAACAATTAGCTTAATAATGACCATAAATTAAACTCCGCTGAGGTGAGGGAAACTGCTGAGTTTGGAGATCATCTTCTGTGTCAAGTTAGTATATATCTATAACTATTGATCAGTGGAGCTTTAAAGTATTTTACACCTACATAAATAGAGAAAACTTGTCACTTTGGTAATAAGACTCTTTTCTCTTCTAGTGTAAAATACAGTATATTATTGTGACTAGTAAATTAAGGTAAATTCACATTTTCAAAATTATATGGATGTGATGGGTCCAGTTTACAAAAGCCACATCACATATATTTTTTAAGTAAAGCTTACAAAAGGGGTAACTGATTACTGTAAGGCTGTAACTGTGATCATTTGAAGTAATGTACTGATGCAGTAACATTTTGCATCTGGATCTTTAAATTTAACCTCAGAGTTTGACACAGTTGACCACATCATTCTTTTAAATGGTCTTGAGAACTAGGTCAGTCTCTGAATGTGTTCTTATCTAGTTCCTAACATTCAATACATTTCAGGGAGGAGTGTTTACATTAGTCTCAGCAGTCATACCACCACAGAAATAAGACTTTTGGAGTTGCAGTTGCTTTTCTCACTACACATGCTGATATTATCACAAAATACAATGATCATTCATTTTCACAGCTAGTAAACACATGGCACTCCTTGTCTGGAGTCTGCAAACAATAAATGAATGAATAATCCTTCTTCAAAGAATCTGAAGCGACCAAGAGGACAGAGACTCATTATTTTAAGGCTGTTGGTGAGTAACAAAGTAAATAAACTTAATTTCCATAGCGCCTTTCAAAGCCAAAGTTGCAAAGTACTTCACACATACACACACACAAATGCTATACTTTCAAATTTGGCAAACATTTTAGGGACTGATCAAACAGCGAAAATTAAAACAAATTACATGAGGACAATATCAACATTTATTGTGATACATTTTATCAGTGCCAGGCTATACAGGTACAATCTGTTTTTACATCAAATGCCCATCATTTTTTAAACTCCTGCTTTCTAAAGTATCTGTGTAAGTGTACAGTGTATGTAAGGTCTAGCTCGTCCTCACCAGAGAATTATTATTCGATTATTATACAGCTTACCACAACCCATTTTTTACGTTTTTGGTTAGGCCGTGACCTCTAGTGGCAAAAGAAGTCAGGTGATGTCATCAACCCCTTATGCTGCGTACAGGGTCGCGGGGGGCTGGAGCCAATCCCAGCTGACATCGGGTGAAAGGCGGGGTACATCCTGGACAGGTCGCCAGTCCATCGCAGGGCCAAATGTGACGTGTTTTAAGTTAAATAACATTTTGTAGATGACTTGCATTATGTGACTTAGGTAATGTACTTATTTTAACCCAAACCCCAAGCTTTTTCCTAAATCTAACCAAGTGGTTTTGTTGCCATAACCTAACCAAACTAGGACTGTTTCACAATGTTCACCATGTGTTAAACCTCATGACTTAAGTCACGTAACATACTCAAGGTCTAACACAGTTGTAACTTTATTGGTACCAATTTTGTCTCATTGCAACGACCAATGTTGGGGACTTCAAGTCACGGTAAATAGGTAATTAATCAGGCTGCATCACTGATACCAGAGGTGGACATCACTGATTGGACCAGATTTACTAGTGATAAAAGTCTCAAATGGTCTGGTCCCAGTACATGCTGTCCCAGTCTCCATCTGTTGCTAAGTGATTCATGCAGCCCCAGGTCAGTCCCTGCTGTTTCTGTTATGGGACCATAAGCCTCCCTGTCAGTGTCCTTCCATCCTCCCTGTCTCCCAGCAGTTTACTCTGCAGGCACACTGGGAAACAGCTGCATTTGGGCGGGCAAAAAAAAAAACAATAGTGGAGGGGAGTCTCCACATGTGGGAATAGCATTTTTTTTAAAGTTGGTGTTTTGCCAGAGCTCCATAATGGTGAGATTATGTTTATCTGAGAAACGTCTGGGAATTGCATTTCCTGTTTCCTGTGTTCAGTGACGATTCTTAATTTGGAAATGTTCAAATTAAATGAAACATTGTGCCACTTTAAAAAGGGTTTTTCCAGAGAAGCAAAGAGCTTCCAGAATAGACTCCATTACATAGTCAAGTCAAGTCCTCTTCCAGGACGGACAGACATCCAATAGATGTTGTGTGTACAGAATAGACCAGCAGAGTAAAAGTATGTACAGTATGGATAATCAGGATGACAAAATTATGGATAGAAGATATATGAAGATTATGGAAGCCAAACAGATCTGAGCCTCACAACCTCCTCTCCATCATGGAGACCTGGAAAAAGGACAGACTACAGAGAATCACAAGAGCAAAGCTCACCATTAACACAGATAGGAGAAAAGAAGCAAACACACAGAGAGGGAGAGAGAGACAAGAAGGACATGCACACACGGGAGAGAGAGAGATGACAAAATGCCGAATCTCCTGGACACCAAAAATCCTGAATGAGGCACTGACAGCCAGGGGAGAGAGAGAGAGTTCCCAGGTCAAATAGGAGAAAAGGCGAGACAGAGAGGGAGAGAGAACGGGGGAGTGAGCTAGGCACACAGCTGTGCTTGTGGGGCACAAACAAACAGAGAGTTACAGAGATGCAGAGGTTTTCAGAAGGTTTACAGTACTCTCGTATTCTGGACAAACATGGACTATAAGTACTCGGCTTAACAGATTAATTGACTGAGAAAAACCTGCAAGAAGGATAATGGTAACGGGTACAAGGCCTGAAGTAATCAGGAACAAGCATCAGTCAGGGAAATTTATTTCATGCACCCCTACTCAAAACGCCCTCCCTCAACATTACTCAGGTTGAGAACTATCGGCCAGTTTCTCTTCAAATTTCTATCCAAAGTTCTCTAATGGGCAGTCTTCAAACAGGTCTCAGAATTCCTCTCACGGAATGACCTCCTAGATCCGACTGGTTTTAAGAGTGGTCGCTCCACTGAAATGGCTCTGTTGTCTGTGACAGAAGCCCAAAGGTCAGCTAAGGCTGCAGCCCAAATCCTCGGTTCTTATCCTGCTTGACCTATCAGCTGCCTTTGATACAGTCAATCACAGGATCCTGTAATCCGCACTCTCAACAACGGGCATCTCTAGCAAAGCACTCCTGTGGTTTGAATCCTACCTCTCTGGGCGTTCCTACAATGTGTCATGGCAAGGATATTTGTCCACCTTTCATTGCCTCTCCACAGTGGTGCTCCAAGACTCGGTACTAGGGCCCCTTCTCTTCCATGAGGTACTCACGGATGTTTTACATCAGTAATGTTAAAATAGTATTAATATAGGCTATTTTTCAGTCTCAGTTCACTCCAAATTGAACATGGCAGATTTCTTTAAGGGAACTTTGATTTCATAAAGATCAAATTATTATTAATGGGCAGTATTACTCTGGCTACTAACTTTACTAAAAAACAAAGCCTGCATTACACAGCTTTCATTATAGGGAGTGAATGATCCAGCAGTTTAGCAAATTGATATAGGGATAAAAAGTCAGGATTCAAGAAATTCAAATCATAATGGATTTAGTTTTAGTTTTTATTGTCCATCATGTAGGGTACAAGTTACAAAAATATAAATAAACAGTTAATTGAACAAGATGAAGTCATGTAAAAAAAGGCATTTGGCTTGATGAATCATTTACATTTAAAGATCATTTTGGAAAATCTCATCACCAACTTATATTTTTGTACAGAAACAGATCCAGCTTCCTTGTCCACCATTGTAAAGGACGGAAACCTAAATTCTTCCTAAAAAAGGTTTGAGTTTAATTATATTGAAAAATAAAAATGTGAAACAATGAAAAATAATCCAACAATTAAAAATGAATCTCCAAATAATAACTCACATATACAGAATAACTGCAAAAACTCACCTGTTAAAACACCTGAGAGATAAGATACTCAGAATGAACATGAGACAATCACTCTATTTATGTGTGGATGAACATGTTTGTGAGATTTACCAGTGGTCTAGTAATCAGATCCCTGCCAGCATCTTGCCCCACATTTCCATCTGACCTTAATAAATATAGCCTGGCTAAGCCAAACACCTGTGAGCTGTCTGTCAGAAGGACAGCAAGAGCATACGCCACAATATTAATAAGGTCACAGAACATCATGCTGTCCCTACAGCCATGACAGCCAATAGTACATGTATAGGTATGACCTTTTGAGCAGACGCCACACATCATGCTAGTGTATGGCATTTATGGCATTATGTCCATGTTTTAATGATTTTCTTTTCTTGGCTCAGGATAAAAATAATGTTCTCCATTATGTTTGCAAATACTTTCCTGTGGTTATTAAAGGTGAATTGAAGCTTCTGGTGACTGAAAGTGTTTTGATAGGTCGTTGCAGGGATATTCTGGGTTATTGTTATTCAATTTTAAGAATGCAATTCTTCTCTTCATTCCTAGCAGGGCTGGCAAAAGGCATAGGCCATGCGTAGGGTGCCACCCTGTGATAAGGGCACTGGCCACCCTCAAAGGAAAAAACAAATAAATTTGCCCTTTCAGGGCTCTAGAGTGCAACCAATTTGGTGGGACTACATTTTTTTCTTGCACTGGTGCACTTAACATTTTTTTTGTCAGTTTGTGTGTGCGTGTGTTTTCCCCAAACCTCACTGTGGAAGAAGGTGAGAGCCAATCAAAAGCAGAGAAGGAACGCTGAATTATACTCCTGCGGTGACTCGACGCCAATACCTATGGCGTTGGCAATGCACGTACCATTGCATTTTTACTTGTGCGTTGGTGTCTGTGTTGCTCTGCAATTACACCTCCAAAACACTAGCCGGCGATGGGGTGGGTGTGGTGGTGAGCCGGCTAACTTCCGGTTTAGCCCTCCACTAACTTGAATGGGGGAAATAGTAATGCTAATCGTGCGGCTCTTCTAGACTTTTCAAATGTTGTCGACCGAATGGATCAAATTCTCATCATTTGATCCATCATGGGGGGGTTGTGATGCTCAAAAGAAAGTATCCACACTTTATAGCCACTTGTTTGGCCACTAGTAAAACGGGCTTCAAAGTACAGAGCACTTCCTGGGAGCTTGGAGGTTTTCAGTTTCAGTCCAATCAGGACAAAGTTTTAATATAATGAAGTTTGTGCTATGATTCAAATAAAGACAAAATCTTACCTGTAGGTGTTTATGTTTACAATCATTTACATAACTATCAATGTGCATGGGAAATGAAAAGGTTAGAATATACTGTTGTGGCGATAAAGGTGCTGTGATAAATTTTGGTACACCTAAATTTTGTGGCGGTGCACTTTTAAATGAAAAACCAGTGCAACCAATTCAAAAAGTTAGTCTGGAGCCCTGTTTTCCTCATTTACTGACTCCAGGTAACAAATAAACAAATAAAGTTTGCACCCCAGTTCCTCACAATGTCCTGCCCTGCATGGCTGCCGTGCACACAAAAACGGCAGGTTGCCAGTGTTTCGGGACATAATGCCAGCGATTGCTGTCAGGACAGGAGGCAGATATCTATTTTCACATGTTATTTCTTCACAATGAAAAGTTAAAGTCCAACTTCACATTGCCAAAAAGAGAGGATGGGAGAAGTTGCCGCCACCACCACTTTTACAGCACTTGGTAATGGATAGAAAATCAAGCAAAGCTGGGGGCATATTCAAATAAAAAGAATAGTTCAATGCGATGGAATCAATGACTGGAACTAGAACTGTCTGACTCTGTTAATCATTGTATTAAACCTGCACTATAGTTTTTCATGGAACATATTTTTTTGTTGAAGACGTCATTATAATCTATACAAAAAAAATTGTCTTGAAACCATAGTGGTGTTTGATGTTTGCTGACCATATTTTTACTGTAGAATGGGACACCAAAATAGCTAGTCCCAGCCCTGATCCCTAAGTATCTAAATGGCAAAAAAATATAGGCATGGATTACAAAATGTTACAGTTGGTCAGTGATACATGAAACAACATTTGTGTCTTAATCATTTAAAGCTGAAGTGGAGGAAATGAATATCCATTACACTCAAGCCCTCACACAATACCGATTAAGCCTATCACTAGGCCAGGTAATTCAGACCAGTAAAATAAATAAACCAGTAAAACCAGAGTTTTTAAATCCGGTGTCTGTGGCAACATTCCCACCATGGTGTACCAGTAAAGATGTGTTTTATGCCAACCAGCTATGACGGGTTTGCCATAGCTGATGGGGGAGCAACTGTAGCTACAGCAGCAGCTCAGTTTGGCAGAGCTATCATAAACACATCTGACAGTGTTGTGTAATTATTCTCACTGAAGAAGGGAGAGACAAAAACTCTGCACTGTAATTGTTACACACATACAGTAAATTAATGGTTTTATCACTAAACAATTCTTTACAAATAGGCTAGACCTTGTTTATGACATTGTTTAATGCAGCTTTAAAGTTAGCCTGACAGCAGTAGTAGCAGCAGGAGCAGGAGGCTAACAGTTGTATTGTTGTGGGTAGCTGTGAGTTCAGCTTTAAGCCAACGTTCACATCCCTTAAGGCAGCTGGTGATGATGATGTGACCTAGTAAGTTTTGAGTTATTGCAACCCAGAGGCAGTCTTGAGGACAATAGCGGGCTGTACTATTTGACACAGTGTCTGACCCTGCTCTGAGGATACTCATGTGTCTGGTGACTGGCCATTACAAGGCTTCATGACTATCAGTTTCTGTTTCTACCGGAGCGCCGAGTCTGGGCACAGCTCTGTAAACTGCTGACTGGGGGAAGAGGACAATGAAAGCACTCAACAGTGACTCAGCTGAAAACACCACATCAACAAAACAACTCATCTTCCACCAGCCATCCCAGCCATAACAATTGAAACATTAGATGTTAACATTATTTCCATGGACGTTAGCTGGGATACATGTTGTTGCACTTTCCACTTGTAGGCCTATAACATTATTTGCGTGAGGGCCTGGGACTACTTACTTATGACATTACTAACAGTACCATTTGCATCTTTGTCACCATTTTCACCCTGAGTTTGCATCTCAGCTGCAGTCTCTATTCATCCAACTTATACTGTAAAATTCCGGCTAAACTGAGGTTTATTGTCTACCCTTTTCTCTCTCCCTCTCTCTCGCCTGTCATTCACCGGTCTTGTGTGAGTTTGGCGTGCAGTCCGTGCTGCCGACAACTGCATGCACGTCGCTGTTCCTTGTGGGTCTATTTCAAGTAGCCGGCTATTTAAAAACAATAAAATACTGTTTATGTGGTTCATCAACGGTGATAAATTATCTGAAAGTCCCTAGAGGTGCGGACAACCCGATACAACACCGGTCATGCTGGGGCTCAGTCTGCCACTGCACACATAGACGCTACGCCTACACATGCGCACTGACAGCCCAGGGTTAGGGTTACAATTTTGGATTTATTCACACATTTTACATTTATAGAAAGTTTTTTTTTTTTGTAGGGCTGGGCACGTACATTATTATCACGTTAAGGCATTAATTTAAGTAACACCGAAAATTATTTTATCACACACAACAATGCGATGCAAGAAAATCGTGCGATTAATCGCGATTAAAAATTTTAATCGTTGCCCAGCACTATTCTTTTTATATGTTGATTTATAGCATTAAACGTTGAAATGTATATTGTAATAGGCTGTATATTAACTTGATTGACAGTCAAATCAGGCTCCGCCCATTGAAGCATGGAATGAGCCATTTCTATCTACATACACTGCAGGTCCTCTTACATGGACGTTGCCATTTTTGCGCCGCCATGTTTCTACAGTAGCCCAAAAGGACAAACTGCTCTACAGAGCACGTTTTGTCTCTACTTTGAATACGTACGAAGAAGAATCACAAGAACCAGAACAAGTAACAGTAGTAATAGTAGTAGTAGTCGACTGGTTCATTAGAAGTAAGAAAAGAAGTGAAATTTGGACAAATGGAGGACCACACATATTATTTAGAACAAGTGCTGACAGAGCGTGTCGGCCACCGTAGCTTCTCCTGTGCGCTTGGAAAGGGAAGGGTAAGAGGTGACTGATGGTGCATTCATGTAGAGTCGGAAAATCGGAATTCTTTGTCTTCGTTAGATCTTTATTGCAAAAAGAGAAATAAAGTGTACATGGGACATAAAGAAGTATACAGAACTTTTATTTGTGTAAAATCTCATATTGAATATACATATTTTGCAAACATGTAATTTATAATGTGGTCATAACGGTGAGTTTGACTTAAGAGCACATGAACACACTGAAGTCGGAAGAACGGCTGTTCAACTGGGGAACTGGGATCATCTGAATAAAGGAGTATTGGTTGGTTTCTTAATGTCTGGGCACATGATGAAGCCGGTGTCTGTAATCTGCTCTGTGGTTTTTATTTAATATGGACGTAGAGACGAAAAGGTAAATAATAGTGAGACTGACACAACGATTTTTTACACCAACATCGAAACCAATGTTATATTCACTGAACAGTTACAATAATATGTTTGATACAATGTGCATAATTATTCACTAGAAAACGTATCTCCACCCTATAATATATAATATCCTCAATATATACAGGAGCCAAGGCCAGAGTCTGTTGTGTGTAGATTGCTAAGGGAGGGGCGAGGGCTGGCAGTGCCAGGCACACACTCAAGATTCATGGTGGCTCCCTCCCATAGTCCTCTGTGTCTTATACAAACACAGCCATAGTAGGAGAACACACAACAGGTCTCTGTTAAAGCTCCAAGTAAAGCAGTCTGCACCTTCAGTTAGATGGTTCATTAAAGGAGCATTCACTCTGAATACTGTTCCAAAGCACAGCAGCTGTGGAGCAGAGTGAGCATGTCAATCATGACATCTCTCAGGAATCATTTTAGGTGGACTTGTGTTTCTGTCATTGTAATTTCTGTTTTGTAATTTTCTGAGAAGCTAAAGTGTTGCGAGTGTTGGGATTATCTGTCCATATTTAAAGCTAAATTTGGATAATTTCTTACTTCAATGGAGAACTCCACAGATTTTATACATCAGTTTTTCTTTACAGGTACTAGGGAGTAAGGCAAGTTTATTTGTATACCACATTTTAACAAGGCAGTTTGAAGCGCTTTATGCAAAACAAAAAGGCAACATAGGGCAATATAAGACATTTAAATACAAATTGAAAATTTGTTAAATGAAAAATAAGATAAACCAAGACAGGAAAAGTTACAGTGCAGCGTAAGATATTATTCAAAAGCCTCAAATTTGATTTAATAAAAGACAGCAGCAAAAAGAAAAGTCTACAGCCTTGATTTGAAAGAACTGACAGTTGCAGCAGACCTGCAGTTTTGTGACGTTTGTTCCAGATATATGGAGCATAAAAACTGAACGCTGCTTCTCCATGTGGGGAGGCCGGTCCCAGGCAACCTGAGAGGTCTGGATGATTCATAATGTAGCAGAAAATCAGATATTTATTTTTAACCTAAAGCATTCAGTGCTTTACAGTAATTTTAAAATCAATTATTTTACAAGGTATGTGTTTGTCATATTACAACAGGGTTTGCAAAATTAGATGCTTGCAGTTCCTTTATACAAAAAAGCAAATGATACACAAAAATATAGATTTTAACTATTTTGAGTCCATTACTACACAAGACTTCCAGCTTGGTTTGTGTTTTTTAACATTGCTGATTGAAGCCTTTCAAAACGCTTTACACTATGTCACATTCACCATAGTAATGCTCAGAATGAGAACACAGTTTTTACAAACAACAACTTGGGGTTCAGTGTCTTGCCCAAGGATTCTGGAGCCAGGGATCGAACCACTGACCTTCTGATAAGTGAATGGTCTCGCTACCCCCTGAGCCACAATCAGAAAGACGTGAGCTGATCAGATCTCTGTAGACCCGCTCCTCATCTCTGACTGAGGCGTGCTGCTCAAGGTTATATTAGCCGCTACTAGCATGGCACAACTCAATCTCCCACCCAACTGTCAGCGGTCGAATTGCAACGTAGGCACCAGGTTTTGACAAGAAAGAAGAATGTGTGGATTAAAAAGAGACTCTTTGCTTCTGTAGCATCGATGTTGAAATTTGTTTTTGTGAATGCAATGCTAAATCAGTGAAGTACTGTTGTAAAGAATTATGCTTCTTTACAACATTTACAACACCTTACTAACCAAAGTAATTGCTGAGATTTCTATCATTTGCCACAAGGATTGATGAACAAGCATCAGACAGGTTGGAAACAAGATTATCTAAAATACTTTCTTTTGAGGTCAAACTGAAAATTAGCAAACCTGAACTGTTGCAAATAATATCTCATTGCAAAGGAAATGTTTGAACGCCCAATTAATGGGCGCCAATGGGGTAGTGATGGCGCAATGGATGAGACACATGCCTTTGGTGTTCAATCCCCCACTGTGACCCATCTACCAATGTGTCCCTGAGCAAGACACTTACCACCCCTAGTTGCTCCAGAGGCGTGCGACCTCTGACATTCATAGCAATTGTAAGTCGCTTTGGAGAAAAGCCTCAGCTAAATGAATAAATGTAAATGCAATTAAGAGCAAATATGGTAGTTCACAGCTGAAGCGGGGGTCTGTAAACTATGATAGATGTTTACAGACATTTTGGGTCATAGTGTAGTCTTTCATTTTCTCTTCCAAGTTGTTTGAGTGTTCCGGTTGTACAAACAGTGTGTGCGGAGATATTCCACACCCTTCTTATCTGTACAAACCACACTGAGGCTTCTGAAGCCACTGTCAGCGAAACAAGTCATTCAGCAGCTTTTATCTGACATGTCAACATGTTAATGCCAATGGAGTAGAGGGGCACAAACCTGAGGAAATTAAGAATTCATGATGGATGTGATGTCTCTTGGTATCCCCCCAGACCTGCCCCGCAGCTATACATTAGTTAGTTGTGACACCTTGTGGTCAGTCTTGTACCTGCTGACCTGTTCAGTTAAGCAACTTCAATCCAAACGTTTCAAAAGACTTTTTAGTGGCTCCCAGAGAGATATATAACACCAACGACACTGTTTGAAAAGTGGAAATTTAGCAGAATGTCAGTACTAGGTTTACATTACCTATTATTACCAATCAACATGCCACAAAACTAAAATATGTTCTGTAGATTGTCCAAAGTAAAAGGAACACGTTATAATTTATTTCCCTTGGAGTAAGGGCCAGTATGAAAATGACTGAGGTGGTGAAGGGCTGTTTCACCTTGTAAAAAAGCAAACCCAGGTATTTATTGTTTTCCTTGAACCACCCGCCCTGCAACATGTCAAAATAAAGTGTTACATTTGTACACCTTCCCCTCAGCTTGATGAGCCTTTTAATCATGTGCCCTAATTTAAAGCTCAATATTTTAATGGCTAATCTAATGTGCATACATACTGATATAAAACTGATCCAGAGACTGAACTGTTGGAAAAGTCCACCTTACTGTAGTGCAGGTTAAAGTTGTCTTTTTTATTTTTAACTATTTATGTAACCACTCTGTTTAAAAACATTAAGTGACACTTACATCACACATCAGATCTCGATGAACAAAATAGTTTATAGTAGAACACTCATTTTTGCCCCCATTTGTCACAATCATGCATTTTATCCCTCTCAGTCAGATCCTGTTTTCTCTATCTGGAAAAGGAAAGGCCTGGTTGGTAAAAGAAGCCTAGATTAGAGCTTTGTCTTTTTACATTTTGGTTTAGGAAAGTTTTAGGTCAAATTTAGTGTTTGGGGCACTGCTCAACTCTGAGTGAAAAATCAAAACCTTTGTTCTGGCCTTGCTTGGGAGTGGGAAGAGTGGGGAGCCACACCCTATGTTGCACCTAGGTTACCCCTAGACCTTAGGACGAAACAGTCCCCAGACAGTCATGCTGGGTGATGTTGCAGGCAACATAACGTTCAGCACTTCGTCTCCAGACTCTTTCACATCTGTCACATGTTCTAAAGTGTGAAGAGAACAGGGCCCCAATGGCAGACATACTATTTCTGGTGTTTTCTGGAGAACGCTACTCGAGCAGCATGGGCAGCTCTCTTCGCGCAACGGCCCTTCTCCTGGTATCTCCTCGCTTGAGTCTGTGCTGGGAGATACAGCAAACTTTCTTGCATGCTGGAAAAGCTGGGCTACCTGTGCAACCTGCGTGGGCTGCATGTACAGTCTCACGCTACCAGTAGAGACAAGGACACTAGAAAAACGCAAAACTAGAGAACAATCAGTCAGGAAGGATAAGGAGGGAGCAACTGTCTGCGGCCACCACCTGCAGAACCATTCCTTTTGTTGGGGTTGTCTTGCAGTTGCCTCTCCAGTCCTGTTGTAGCCTACCTTCATTTGCACAAAAACAGGTGACACGCTTACGCTTCCTAACTGGACAGGTTCATATCCTTGATGTTTTGCAGACTTGATGTTACGCTGTGATGATTAAGTATTCCCTTGATTTTTTTGAGCTGTGTAAAATGCAAAAACAGGTTCAAATAAAATATACAAGAAGAGACATAAATAAAAGACAGTCTGCTGCCCTCCCTGAGCCACCTTACCTTCAGCCAACATAAAAATTACAGTACCCTCCATTGTTTCTGTGAGAAATATACTGTATATAAAGTGATGTATAAACGATCTATAACATTTACATTTGATACATGGTGCTGCCATTGAAACAATATTTCACACAATAAAAGCATTGGAATTCCAGTGAAAAGTGTTGAAACAAGCATACTGTGTGTGTGGGAAATGTCTAAAAGTTTTAAAAGAGAATTTAAGAAGCAAATCAGCTTCAGGAAAGTGTTTTCCTGCCAGTACGACAATGCAAACACAACCATCAGTTTCATCAGTGTAGCTGAAATGTGTTTCACTATGATGTAAAGCAATAGGGACAATTAGGCAAACAACATATCTGGTTTTATTTGTAGTAATAGTTTTGTTATGGTAATAGGGATTGAGGAGCAGGTTCATTTGGAAAGTGTGTTCATGTTTGGCTTCATGTTTTTGTGTCGATACCAGCTCCACGTGCTCTGTAGCAACAGGACAATGTTTCTTGACCATAGATAGCACTTGTAGGAGCCATATTTGTTTTCCTCCAGGGGGCATGACATTAGATTGCGGAGTTAAGGCCGATGCTGGCCTCAGGTTATTTAAGTTCCTGTAGTGATGCAAACAGGTGTTGTTAATTGAGGAAGAGGAGCAAACAGATTTTAACTGTGCTCGGATTATGTTTTTTATTTGACTTTATATGACTTATTATTTATTGGAAGTGGATGCTGTAAGGACGCAGGAAATAAACGCCCTAAATTGCAAAGTAGAGGAAAAGACTGGACATCATTTTTCACATTAAAGTACACATTAAAAAGAATTCACCAAACAAATTAGCAACCAGTAGCAGCTAAGTATAGGACATAGTCACTACGGTGCTGTTTTCTGCTCCACCAGAGAGGGAGAAGAACAGAAGAAAAACATTTTAAACAAATTTAAAGCTGCACTAAAAGATTTATTTTAACAATGGGGTCAATTGATTATGCGCAGCGTGAAGGAATTCTCTCAAAGTGACAAACACACAGAGAATTATCACCAATTCTGCAGCCCCTCTTAGCTCTACAGAGCATTTAGCCTCTTTTAGCTAACTGTTTTGATGTTGCATCCCCTAACTTTGTGTGTTTATAACATTATTTTAAATCCAGCAGCAGTTAAATTGTGTTCAACGCACACACAAACTCAGAACCTGCCTGGTGGCAAATATTTGACTCCATAGATTTGATAATATCAGACAGATATGGACTATTTAGAGTATTTAAGTATTTAAATGGGTTGTGCATAATTGAAAACAGCGGGTCGGTCTGAACAGGGGCTGCTCAGCTCCAGTGGAGTGGAGGAGATGGTGCAGATGGACTGTGAATACGGAGGCTCGTCCTCGCAGCTGTCTTCGCTCATTGTCAGCTCACTGATGTGGGCGCATTCCAGCTCTGCATACTGAAGGCCAGAGAAGAGCCTCATCACTGCGCAGACCCTGGGAACCTGCAGGACAGTATCCTTAAAAGTAATGATCACCACCAGGCCCACCAGCAGGTAACCTGTGGAGAGGGATTGGATTTTAAAATAAATGTCCAGTCTGTCGACGTGCATATTTAGGGTCATATTAAAAAGTCTATCCAATTATTTAAATCAGTTTTTTAATAATATTTCATTGTTAGGATGGTGGAGTTTATGTTCTACAACGAAACAAAGAGCAAAAAAAGAACATATTAGCAATTTTTGGTGGCTTGTTGAAAAGAGGAATTTTGATTGAGTATCAACTCCTGGCTGTGGCCCTGAAAGCGCAAAGTTGGTGATAGTTCGACACTATTAGTGACACGTTTCACATCATTATTTGATCCATTAATATAATAATATGATAACAGAAATATTGAGAACTGGAGCTTCAAAGCCAGACATACACCCCACTGTTTGTTTTCACTAGCAACCTGGATTTGTAAAGTATGTAAGTACCTTCAGCACTCCACTTACATGTGGTGAGGAGATTGAGTGTCTCCTTGGCCGTTGGGCCCCAGGTTCTCCCCAGAGAGTTTCCTCCCTGTCCAACGGTGCTTAGGATGACAAAGCAGAAGAAAAGAGCATCCAGGAAGCTCCAGTCGGGCTCCACCATACAAACCAGGAGGGCGGGGAGGAGGAAAAGGAGGAAGAGGACAAGCACCGAGAGGAGGCTGATGTGCAAGAGGGCGGCCCGGGTGTAGGGCAAACCCCAGTACGTGTGCAGGTGGGAGACTGGAATGTGGGTGACGACAGGGAGGAGGAAGTTGGAGAGGAGGGTGAGGATGAACAGGGTGAGGGGGATCCCCAGGGTGCAGTAGAAGATGCAGAAGAGCTTGGCCTCATCCGATTTTGGGGTGTAGGAGTCAGAGCCTGAGAAATAAGAGAAGGAAGAGGTCTGCAGGAAGGTCCTACTGAGGAGTGATGTTAAGTTAACTAACGGTACGATTCTTTTCAGCCGCTCTTTGGTACAAACAAAGGGAACTGAGTCATAGCTACTGTGTGAGAGCCGTACTTCTTATTGTGCCCAAATTGTACCGTTTCACTCTTCAGAAACATTTCATTTTTTGTAAGTTTGGTTGCTGGGGTTCGGACTGGTGGTGCATCTTGAAGAGTCCTGAACCCTAAATCTGCTCCTGATGGCAGAGCCGTCGGTGTGCGAGAGAATGTTTGTCTCTCTTGCATGTGAGCCACTGTCATGAGTGTGTGTGTGACACAAAGCTCTTCGAGTGGTCAAAAGACTAGAATTATAGAGCATCTCACTAAAGTGAGTACACTCCTCACATTATTGTCAATATTTGATTCTATCTTTTCATGTGACAACACTGAAGAAATGACACATTGCTACAGTGTAAAGTAGTGAGTGTACAGCTTGTATAACTCAAAATAACACATCACACAGCCGTTGTTTGTCTAAATCGCTGGCAACAAAAGTGAGGACACCCCTAAGTGAAAGTGTCCACATTGGGCCCAATTAGCCATTTTTCCCTCGGCGGTGTCATGTGACTCATTAGTGTTACAAGGTCTCAGGTGTGTTAAATTTGGTGTTCTTGCTATCACACTCCCTCATACTGGTCACTGGAAGTTCATCATGGCATGTCATGGCAAAGAACTCTCTTCTTCATCTTCAGTGTTGTCACATGAAAACATATAATCAAATATTTACAAAATGTGAGGGGTGTACTCACTTTTGTGAGACACTGTATAGAACTATATAAGTGCAGTATTTTTAGCATTAAAAAAAATGCTCCGTACTTGTATAGCCTAGTCTTTTCGACCACTCAAAGCGCTTTTACACTACATCTAAAGCTTTGTTCACCAGTCATACACATTCATACACTGAGCCTAAGTGCTCAAACGGAAACTAACATTCACACTCATTCATACACTGGCGGAACAAATCGGGGTTCAGTATCTTGCCCAAGGACACTTCGACACGCAACCAGGGGGAGCCAGGGATTGAACCACCGACCTTCCGATTAACGGCCAACACGCTCTACCTCCTGAGCCACAGCAGCTGATTACCTGACCTTCATACCATACAATAGATCTCATTTGGTTAATTGTATTATATATATACTTATGACATGCTAAGTAGCATATTATTTAAACGATATGATTTTATGTTACATGTTGAACCATGTCATTAAACACATTACAAGACCGCTGTGAGCAGGGTTTGAACCTGCGCGGGGAAACCCCATTGGATTTCGAGTCCAACGCCTTAACCACTCGGCCATCACAGCCATTAAAAGTGAATCTAAAGAAGCAATTTGAAGAAGTCACCTAGAGCGTTGTGATAAATAATGGATAAGTAATACTAAAAAGATCTACAAATGTCTGGACTGCAGCTTACCCATAGTGGTGAGAGTGACAATGACAAAGTAGAGTGACGATGTGAAATCATACTGTCTCTCATCAGCGTCAGCCTTCAGGACAGCTACATCACTGCGGTGCGCAGAGAGAGCTTTCCCCAGCAGCTCGCTCAGCCGGCTCTCCGCCACACACGGGTTCTCAAGCAGGAAGGAACGTCGCAGCTCCTCCACCTCGGCCCTCAGCTCCTTCTCCACCGGCTTCTCCACTGCTGTGAACACCAGACCTCCCAGCACGATGAAGAGCAGGTAGCAGACAACCAGGCAGGCAAACGCGTGAACCTGGCAGAACAGTCCCAGTGCAGACACAAGCTGGGCCATTGTTGGTTCTGAATGCTGTTTCTCTTGACTGCAACCAGATACTGAAAGCTGTAGGCTTTAAATATTTAGAAAGGTAGAGCAGGTGGAAGACACGGGCCCAGTCAAAGAGAGATCAGTTGAAAACAAGTGAATAACAGAGGCTAGTCAGGCATTTCTGGATTCAAAAGGCTCAAATAAAGGTTTCAAAACAGATATTTTTTTATTCAATGAAAACAGCAGCTTTGTACAAGACACCTCCTGTCCACTGTCCTCAGCAGGTATTCTGTCTCAGTACTTTGGAAATTGCCACTCTACCTGTCTCGTGCTTTTCATCCATGTGTAGGATCCTATTAATGTCACTCAGCAGAGGAACTGAACGATGCTACAGAAGGCTTAGACTGATACACTGCTTTGCTGAAATGTGAGGCCAATGTCCATGTCAACCATTTCCTACAGTGTTCGTCACTGTGGAGTTGACCAAAGTAATACAACAGGTGATTATGAGAGGCCTTCAGCTAATTCTAATGAGTACAGTCCTACAACGGGTAGGAACAAAACTAATCAACAATTTTCCTGATTGATTTATCTTTTCAATCATGTATCAAAGCACTTCGCAAAAATGTCAAATACATTAACTGGTTCCAGATTCTCAAGTAGGAGCACTTGCCGTTTTTCTCTTCCTTACATCACTTTAAAGTCAACATATTTGTCTTTTTGACTGTAAAAAATTTCTAAATATTGAGATGGCTACTTTTCTTTATTTTCTGGACTTAATGATTAATCTGACAAATAATGAGAACGATTGTTTGTTACAGCCCTAAAATAACCATTTGGAATGAAGTGGTGCTTTAATATGAGTATTATCATTTTACTGTAGAAATACAACTACAATCCAACACAGCTGCTGCCCTGATAATCTAAAAGGCAGCAGGAGAATAGGAGAAAACACCTCAGTGGTTGTACACAGATGCTAGCTGGTGAACATGGCGGAGCATTTAGCAGCTAAAGAGCCAGAGGTGGCGAAGAGGAGAAAAGGTGCTGGACACTGAAGCATCTCCAAATGTTGCTCTGTATCTGCTGGATGTGTAAGAAGCAACTGTCTGCTATCAGGTTCACCACATCAGCTTAAAAAGTGATAAGTCAATGCGGTGTCCCCCAAGTGTTTCTTCTGCCCTAAAGTGGCAAAACAAATGAACAAGTAAAGAAAACATCTTCACCACTTTGACAACTCATACTGTACATCCGATTCAGGAAGAAACACTGCAGAAATGCCCTTTAAGAAACAGAAATTGATAAAGAAACATGCTGCAAATAGGGAAAACACAGGAAACACAGCATCATGGAATCAGCCAACATTAGTCTTTCGACGTTCTGTGTGACTTGCTTCATATGTGCTTGTGTGTTGGGTGTGTATAGTGCTTGTTGTTCTCGTATATCTTGACAAATGTTTTTCTTAATTTTCTTTACAGTGTTTAATGTACTGTGCTAAATGTCCATTAATTTGTGGCCTCTTGATTTGCAGCACATCCAAAACCTTAAATAACCACTATACTGTTTTCATTGTTGTGGTCAACACAAGCGTGTGTGCATTTTTTATGTTTCCAATAAATTAAATAAGTTTTGTTTGTAGAAAAAAGAAACGTTCTTTATGAAAACTGAGCCAAAGCCAGAAATCTTTAACTACTACACGTAGTAGCTTTAATCCATTAGACTGGCCTTTTGTTGTTCACCTTGATAATCAACTATGAAAATATCATCAATCACCAATTATTGGCAGCTTAAGCTGAAAAATATGAATTTGGCCCTGTTAAAGTCTGTTGTAGGCGAACGCTGCTTTGTAGTAATGCAGTCTGAAGCTTATTTCAGAGAGCCTCTTCTCTAGAGAGGCAGATGAAGTGAGTAATGGGAACATGACCAGCGGCGAACAGGCTTGCCCACCCTGCCGATGACAGGCAGTTTGTGGGCATAGGCACGTGGTGGGACGGCTGAAAGAGGAGGAGTCGGGGCAAACGTGGTCTGGAAGGGACGGCGGCCTTGGCAACGACGACCCATTTGCCGCCCGCCGATGAGGAAGGAGAACGCCGGAGGTCCCGTCTGAGGAGAGGTGAAGCGCGCTTTGGGAAAAACATCACGAGACAGACCTGCCGAGCGCTGGCCCGAACGCGACGAGGAAGATCTGGAGCGCTGCACAGAGGAGGACGAGCGAGCCAGGGACCTGAAGGGGAAAGACAGTCAGCAACATTCAGTACCCCATAACCTGACCCCAAAGGTTAGTTATCAAGGAGGGTTGCTTTGGTTTGTATTACCTTCCTGATCCAGTAGCTGCCAGGCTTGGTGGGGGCGGATCGGTTCGAGGACTCCCGTCCTCCCTGGGGCTGATATTGAGGTTGGCAGTCAGCTGTGGCATCTTTCGGGTGGTGTCGGGGTTGGAGGCGGGGCCAGGGGGGTCCTTCCTAGCATCACTGAGCTGGGATGAGGTAAAAGGAGGGTAGCTGCCAAACCCAGGTCCTGTACTAAACCTGACAGCAAGGCTGTCTCCAAAGAAGGAGTAGAGCTCGCAGTACATGGCAGGGAGGGGGACCGGGGTCCACTCCTCCCAGGGACAGCCGGCCCCGCCTGCCTGAAGGTGGCTGGCGATTCCCAGGGCAGCCTCTGACAGAGGCTCTGGAGGGGGGCTGAGGCCAGGGGAGCTTACCCTGTAACCCATGGCACCCACAGCAGAGCCTGGCTGACCGCTGGAGCCCCCCTCAGCTGGCTGAGACAGAGACAGAGCCAGAGCCTTCATCTTCAGCAGGCGCTCCACTGCCACCTGCAGGACAGATAGGAGAACATACTGACATTAGGTGCGTTCAATATTTTGTAGCTGAAGTACCGGAGGCTGCATTTTCAGGACCCCCGCAATCCTGGGACTGCAGTTCTAGAACCGTAGTTCTCACGACAGCGCCATCTAGTGGAGTGGTGGTGGTAATGCACAGCAACACAAAGTGAGGCCGATGTGCTAGCAGCTGTAGGGTTAACCGGTCGACATGCATATAATCATGAACTTACTTTGATACTAGCCAGCTAGTATGACTCAAAACTCACTTCACAAATCTGAGGCAGAACATTCCAAACTAGTGTGACAAATCTTTTTTCAACAAATATGCATGAGTAAAATTACGTAAAATCTTTTTTCTAGTCCCTTTTCCTCAACAAAATAAAACATCTTAATAGAAAAATTTAGTGCTAATTTGTTCTTGATTCAAATTAATTAAATCAAACAATTTATTGAACATTTGTTATACTGCTAGTGAGGAAAATGATATTGCGATTATTACTGTTATTGTTTATTACCCAGCTCCACTTGAGGGCCTATACACACACACTACACACAGGATACTCATGACATGTTATATGTGGACATTAGATTATAAACACACTAGCTCAGCTTACTGTACTCTATTAGAAGCTGTATATACAGGTGCACCTCAAAGAAAAAGTTCATTTTTTCCCCGTAATTCAAGTCAAAAAGTGAAACTTTCATATATTGTAAATTCATTACGTATAAAGTGGAATATTTCAGGCCTTTTCTCTTTCTTGTTTTAATCTTTAGCTTACAGCTAAAAAATCCATATCTGACAATATTAGAATAAATGTATAATACAGAAATATCCACCTTCTGAAATGTTGAAAAAGGTTAATTTGTGTCCTCAGTACTTGGTCAGGGCTCCTTCTGCATGAATTACTGCATCAATGCAGCGTGACATGGAGACACTCAGCCTGTAGCTGCTGAGGTGTAATGAAGCCCAGGTTGCTTTGATAGTGGCCTTCAGCTCGTCTGCATTGTTGGTCCGGTGTCTCTCATTTTGCTCGTGGTACAGTTGAGTTGTCTAATCCAGCACAGTAATACCATGGTCAGCAAACCAGTTCCTAGTGGTTTTGGAACTGTGGTCAGGTGAAGAAAACACAGTGGATCGACACCAGCAGATGATACGCCACCCCAGATCTTCACTCACTATAGAAACTTCACTCTGGACTTCATGCAACTTGGACTCGGTTCCTCTCCACTCGTCCTCCAGACTCTGGGACCTTAATATTCAAATGACTTCCCGTAATTCAAGTCAAAAAGTGAAATAGGATTTTGGTGCAACAGTCCAGTTCTGTTTCTCTTTAGCCCATGTAAGCAGTTCTGAAGTTGTCTCTGGTTCAGGAGTGGCTTGACACTAGGACTGCATCACTTGTAGCTCCTGGACCCGCCTGTGCCTGGTGGCTCTTGATTTAGTGACTCCGGCTTCAGTCCACTCCTTGTGAAGCGCCCCCAAGTTCTTGAATCGGCTTTGCTTCACAATTGTCTCAAGGCTGCGGTCATCCTTGTTGCTTGTGCACTTTAACCTTCCAGTCAACTTTCCATCAACATGCTTTGATCCAGCACTCTGTGATCCAGCCCTTTCAGCAGTGACCTTCTGTGGCTTCCCCTCCTTGTGGAGGGAGTCAGTGAGAGTCTTCTGGACAACTGTCAGGTCAGAAGTCTTCCTCATGATTGGGATGGGTGATATTTTGAGATATGGATTTTTGAATTCCATGAGCTGTAAGCCCTAATCATCAAGATTAAAACAAAAAGGCCCATATTTGTAATAAATATAGAATATATCAAAGTTTCATTTTTAAATTAAATTACAGAAGAAAAAAAAACTTTGAGAGATATGTGCACCTGTACTGTGCAAAGGCTTTAGGATGTTTTGAAGGGAAAGGGTGGACACACCAAATATTGCTTTCATCCCTTGACGTCACAGGGATGAAAAGAAAACGGCTGGACTACAAACAAGCTGTTTCAGTTCAGAGCAGAGTTTCTTTGGGCTTTTTCACTTTGCAAACCTGTTACATACACAAAAAAGGTTTAACTCAATAAAGGAAAGGGAAAAAGCCAAAAAGCATAATACCACCTCTTTAACATGTCTATTTTTGTAAGCATTCTTTCTTTTGCCTGAAATGGTTGCACAGTACTACGGGTGGTGATGGAGCAGTGGATAAGACACATGCCTTTGGTGTGAGAGACCCAGGTTCAATTCCCCACTGTGACATCCACCAATGTGTTCCTGAGCAAGACACCTAACATCTAGTTGCTCCAGAGGTGTGCAACCTCTGACGAAGCAATTGTCGCTTTGGATAAAAGCATCACCTAAATGTACTGTACTTTGGAATTTGCTGGGACGAGAAATACCATCTTTGCTATGTCCAATAAGTACCATAAAATAGTCGCTCAGCTCAGTTTTTTTTTTTTTACATTTACAAATTCTGCAGCATGGGGAATGACATTTTGAACAAGGGACAAGAGTTTGATTTAAATGAGGAATGGCAGGAGTTTAAATGAGATAGGGAGTGACAGGAGGTTGGCTGAATCAGATGGGGAATGACAGGGTTTTTTAAGAGGCAGGGGTGGCAGTTTGTTTTAATGAAATGGCACAGGAGATAAAAGTAAAGTCACTGCAAAACACCAAAAGAAAATGACTAGAATGTTTCCAAAAATCACAACAAATAGCAGTCTTGTAGCTGGTCACCCTATGAAAGGACTGCAGCACTGACCAGTAGGGGTGGGGAAAAAAAAAAAAAAAAAGAAAATCGATACAGCATAGTATAGAATATTTTCCATGGCAATACTGTATCGATACACGGACGCCAAGTATCGATCTTTTATTATATAAATTGTACATGAGAATTTTACTTTTTTGTTACTATAATAATAAAATCAGTTGCTTTTTCAGTCCACAAAATAGTTTTCCTTTGGGGAGACAATTTAAAGTTGGAAAAACAGTAATAAATTCCAATACATCGCAATATGTTTAAAATCGCAATAATGCAATAATAAATCGTATCGTGATAATATCGTATCGTGAGGCCTCTGGTGATTCCCACCCCTACTGACCAGGATGGCTCCGTAGACTTTATGTCCATCTGCTTTGACCTGGGCATTGGAAACTGAGTAGTCATCCAACACAGCCTGGAGGTTGGCCCAGTAGGCAGGAAGGTGTGGAAAGAGCACTCTCTCAACAGCCTGCCAACAAAAGCACACACAGATAAACACAGGGATTATTCTCATACAGATTACTGAGGGGTCCTGAGAGGACAGCATTAAGACAAACAGAAGACAGAGAGCATACAGTGGAGTACTGAAAACGATAAAACCATTTACAGCAAGGACATACACCCGTCACATGGAGCCTGTCTCCAGTTTAGATTTCACAGTTTTCAAAGAATAATAAGGGCCTGAGCACTGAGTGGTGTGAAGGCCCTATTGTAACTCAAGTTAATATTTATAATTTATATTTTTCCAAATCAATCACATTTTTGAGGGGCTAGGAAAGCCTGGAAACTCACGAAATAGGAAAAAAATCATTCAATTGTAAGAAAACATTTTTTCCTCATTGTGTATGTGACTATATCTCATCTTAAAAAATATACTGTTTTCTCGGCTACTGGTAGTAACACATCACTACCAGGAGTCAGTAAAACATGTGTGGCAAACACAGTAGCTCCCCTTTAATCTTGAGAAGCTGCAGAGCTGCAGTCTCTATTCATTCAACTTACACTGTAAATATCCAGCTAAACTGAGGCTTTTTGAAGATCCTTTTCTCTCTTGTGTAAGTTTTGCGTGCAGTCCGTTCTGCCGACAACTACATGCACATCGCGGTTCCTCGCGGCTATTTAAAAACGATAAAATATTCTTTGTGTGGTTCATCAATGGTGATAAATTATCCGAAAGTCAGTGGACAACACCAGTGAAGCTGGAGCTCTGTCTCTTCAGCGGGTGTTCCTCCACTGCCACTGTACACACACACGCGCACGCACGCACGCACGCACGCACGCACTGACGACCCAGAATTAGGGTTACAATTTTGGTTTTATTTACACACTTAAAAACATTTAATGAAAGTTTTATTCTTTTTACATGTTTATTTACAGCATTAAACGTTGAAATGTATATTGTAACAGGCTGTATATTAACTTATTGGGAGAAAACTGGTGGTGCCAAAATTGCATGATCCTCGTTTCACTGCGAAGCTTCGACTGTGAGATGGACAGTCGAATCCGGCTCCGCCCATCGAAGCACCGAATCTTCGACTATTGGGGGTCAGCCCTCGTGCATTTTAATTGCATTTTTTGACATTTACAGTCGCTTTACTTTTAGGAACTCCTCCAAGCAGGTTAATCAGTTCCACCTCAAGTCTGGTAAGCAAAAATCTTAAGATCTGTATTATCAGGCCTAAACTCAGCAAACTCTTGACATCATCCCAAATAAGTTTTTATTTGAAGTTATGGATTGTATTTGCTGTCAATCTTGAACAGCTCATGGTCTATGGTTTTATCCCAGATCTCTTTAAAACCGCTTGTGTCAAACATATCACAAAATAAATAGTGTTGTCTATTGGTCACCTGTCACAGCATATCAAGCCTTTTGCAAGAAATCTTTGGTGTCTTTGTCCAGTCACGTTTTCATCACCTCTGATTTATTGCTAAAACAAGATCTATTTTAAATTTTAGAGATGCAGAAACTGTTGTACACACTTTGTATTTCCTCGCACCTACATTAATGCAACAGCCTCTTCTCAAGTCTTAACCAAAAAACCTTGAAACGACTACAGACTGTATAGAACTCAGCTGACCAAGAGGTACGATCACGTCCTCAGCCTCTTCACATTGGCTCCCACATTGGGTCTGTTTTAGGTTTGATCTTAAGATCTCTTTAAGATACTTTAAATACTCTCTATGACCTGACTCTAGATAATATTTTGAATCTTTTAATTTCTTTTTGAACAATTTCGTAGCTTTATCTTCTGATCTGATCTTTGGGCAGGGGTCTCCTGTCTCTCCTTGAGTCCAGGCTGTCAGGGCCCCGGGGCTCTAGAACGACCTGGCTGAGGAAGTCAGGCTGTCAGAGTCTTCTAAAAATGCACTTTCATTGGAAAGCATTTCCTCAACTGAGAGAGGGTAAGAGCACTTTAATGTCTTACTCTCTTGTTTTATCTCTTCTTTATCTTGTTAATTTTAATGTTTTTAATTTCATGTTATCATTTTTATTTTAGGTCCTCATGTATTTAATCATTTACTGTGGTATTTTATTCACATACTGTGACTTTGTGAAGCACTTTGTACGTTGTTGTCAACAGTCAGGTCTAAATAAAGTTTATTATTATTTTTACTTCATGCCAATATTAGGTGTGTTTGACTTCATGCAGCGCTGCACAGCGCCGACTTAACGTGATGCATTCTGGACTTGTTGTGTGTGTCCGACTTTCATCACCAAGTCACATGACACTGAAACCTCGCGGGAGCAAGGCGGCTCCAGGCCACAGTTTCTTTTATCTTGCTGAACCAAGTTGGAACCACACTTTTGCCTGATCATTGATCTCAGCTCACAGCACGCTCATGCAGGTAGAATGTGTCCGACTTGACGGCGCCGTTTTGATACCCCGCCCCTACAGTCATCTGCAGCTCAGGTTAGACTATTAAGTCAACGATAGTCAGCCGCAGTCATCTCGAACGCTCCTATCTTGATTTCCATCAAACTTGCATTTTGTGGCCTACACTTGATACACATCATGTCCAGCATTCATGAAAATGTATTTATATTGAACTCGACCTCCACTAAATGTATTGCTGAATTAATAACTTATGTAACATCACCTACTGGCAACAAGAAGTGAGGCCTAGCTAACACATACATCATAACATGTATGCTGAATTACCAATATGTCATCTCCAGCACTACGTACTCCACACAGTAAATAACATTTTATTCAGCTGTGCAGCGTCCAATAGTCACTGAATGAAAACTCAGAGCTATGTCAACCGACCTCCAGTAACAACACCACAGCTGCCGCTGGTTCTCATTTTTAGGTTTCACCTGATAACCGTCTACCTACTTTAATGCAGAAACTCAAGATTTCCAGACGGAGGCAGTGAACATACCTTCCATCCCAGAGCATGAAGCCCCACCACGGCTCCATAGTGGGAGCAGAGTGGTCTCACTGGGTCAGACAGAACGTTTTGGAGCGACAGCAGGATCTGATGGTAGAGACCACTCACCAGATCACCGTGAGTCCTACAGAGAAAAGACAATAATAAAAAGGAGAAGACATTTAAATACACAGAGAAACAGAGAATGTCTCAGCCTGCACTGACCCCGCTCTATGATTTTATGTGGCCTACCACATAACTACTACTGACCTACTGACTTTCTGTTGTTCCCAATCGCTTCCACTTTGTCATAATACCACTAACAGTTGACCGTGGAATATTTAGTAGTGAGGAAATATTGTAATAGTCGCCTATTCTGCCTTCAGGTACAGTTTTTAATGTGTTGGTAAACCTGCTTTATGTGTATTGGTTGTGCCTTCACGTGGGGAAAAAAAAGCAACTGTATATCAGAAGCCTGTGGTGTATCACGGATTGCTGTAAGGACCTTTTATGTATTTTTTTTCCCCCCCCCACTCATTATTGTTTTGCCACAGGGTAGGTTTTAAAAGGAGAGTGGGAAGTGACGTTGGGGGGGGGGGGGGACTCTAGAGCGTAACAGGTGGAAGCAGTCGGCGTTTAGTGGGCTCTGTGTGAGGTTTGCCAGACGGACGCAACAAAGGAACTTTTGTTGGTGGATCATAAGCTTGGACTTTTCTGGACTACTACATCATCCCATCAGCTAAACAGACTGGGTCGAGGTTGCGTAAGTTAACTGTGGAACATTGTTGACTGCGGCGGCTCGCCACACTTCACCTTGGTATTTTTTCCTTTTTCCACCGGAGGACATCTGGCTCCATCCGGACGATTTAAGTTATTGGAATGAACATTTGAACTGCTGGGACATTGGGGGTTTGGAGGGTGAACTGAATGTATTTCGGAAACGGTGATAATGTCTGTAATGTTGGTTTGATGCGTCGGAGTGCGGCCTTGCCTCCAGCGACTAATATCCCGCCGTGGTGTAACCTGGTATATCTTTAAATACACGCTGTGAAACCCATCCTATGGACTTTTTTCGTTAATATATAATTTTTGTAAGTGTGTACAGGTGCAAGTTAGTTGCTTATCTGGTTTAGGCAGGGCTTCTTCAACGAAGGTAAGCAGGCTGCTGAATGTAATCTCCTAAACAGGTATCAGATCCGCCCGTAACCTTATCTTTGGCGTATGTACGTTCCCTTGCTGTCTTAGTGTAAGGCGAATTGTTAAAATATCACAAATGGACATGCACAGGTGGCAACCTATCACAGTACCACGCTTGAATTCACTGAGCTCCTAAGAGCGACCCATTCTTTCACAATTGTTTGTAGAAGCAGTCTGCAGCCTAGATGTTGATTTTATACACCTGTGGCCATGGAGGTGATCAGAACACTTGAATCCAATGATTTGGAGGGGTGTCCTAAAACTTTTGGCAATATATTGCACATATTTTATACACCTGTGGCCATGGAAGTGATCAGAACACTTGAATCCAATGATTTGGAGGGGTGTCCTAAAACTTTTGGCAATATATTGCACATATTTTATACACAACCACACACACACACACACACGCGTATATATTTAAGCGTATCAGTGTTCGATGATTTCATGCATAAACTGTCAGAATTTGGTGTGAAAATGGTCACATAAAAAGATACTGCATGTTTTATAAAATATAGGTGATGAGATAATTTAATTCTAATATTTGGGGTATATTATTTGAGAGCTAATTTAGGCACACGTTTCAGTTTTGTTCAACTCATGACGATGCAGTTTGCAGCGCACAGAACTGAATGTCTGTCCAACACTCCTGTCACTGTAGGCAGAGTCAGGGACCGTCTTCAAAGTGCATTATGGTCCACTTCAATTGGCAATAACTTTTAAAAAATAGAAATATCAAACCACTGCCTATAGAGATTGTGACCACCCTTAAACGTGTCACACCAGTGAGTCTGTACAAAAAGTTAAGATAATTAATTAAGCAAATTGAAAGGTTGTAATTTCAATAGTTTACTCATTTCTGAATCAGCTCATCTGTCCTGCACATCCTCACACAATTTTACAGCTGTTAGTTGGTTTTTGTAATGTTCAAATGTTTTTATTAAAGGAGAGTATGTTGTACATGGTAATATATGGGATTTACTGTTTTGTTTTTTACTGTGGTAACGAGATTTGTGGAATTTCACCGATATTGGAATCGACTACTAAATTTCTGGTATTGTGACATCCCTAGATCCCATATCATTTGAACACTAGGAATAAACGGTGTGTCTAAGTAGTGATTTTCTTACCAGAAGATGTGGCTGAGGAGCAAGGCTGCGTAGTCCCTGAGGGTCCAGTGGTCATTGAGTGGGTTGATGGAGGCGGCCAGCGGCTCCAGGATGCAGTACATGACACTAGACACCAGGCTGCGCACATATGAGCCCAGGTACAGGTAGGGATTCTGGACCAAGCTTTTCACCATGTGGAGAAGCCTGTTGAGCTGCTCCAGATCATGGCTCACTGACTTCACCTGGTCAGGAAAAAAAAAAACAAAAAAAAAAAAAACTAAAGTCTGCTAACAAATCTGCATTCTAAAATTTATATTCTAAAAAGACAATCAAGAAGTCAAAGAAAAACAATTTATTAAATGTAATTCTGAAACGTGAGAACACAGTTTTTGCACATTTTACATCTATAGGTGAATAAATAGGATCTAGGATAAAATCTACAATCAGTTTGTTTGGATTCTAACTTTGTTTAAAGGTTAAATGTTACTTATATACAAGCACAAACCTACCCCACTGATGACATAAACAAAGTACGGCAAGAGGGCAGCAATCTTGGAGTTGGACTGCAGGTCCAGCAGAGCCACCTGAAACGCACAGAAGAAGAATATGAGAAGTAACGCATCGTTTAGCCCCGCAGAATATCTGCCTGTGTTCAGCAGTAGTTTACCTTCATGAGCTGGGGGTCCTCTCCCAGGATGGCCCGTGTGATCTGCTGGTAGTACTTCAACAAGTCGTCTGACAGGGACTGCACTGCTGTGGGAACTGTGACAAGTCAACAGTCAGGTCTGACAACTAATGCACAAACACTGAAACTCCTCCATCAGGGTCACGCTGACGTGCTCAGTTAGAGGCAGAGGTCAACTTTTTAATTTAAAAGCCATATTTTTGGGATGCAGTCAGTCAGTACATGTTGATACATCACGAGGAGCTGTTTTTGTGCCTAAGCTGCACAACTTGGAAATCTAGTACGTGGAAAATGTTCAGTATCACAACAAGAATACCTCCCTGTTAGCTCAGGTGCAGAATTAGGTTTTTGCAATATAAACCAAATCCAATTATAAAAAGGACTTTAAAACTCGTTCATGTGAATGTGTACCAGCATGACATTTCACAAGACCGATTACTTCAAAGTAAGGGATTTTTGCCTCTTCACACTAATTTCCTTGAAAATGAAAAGAGATGGGGAAACATTGCCTACTGTGTGTTGAGCCCATCTTACCTGTCCCCTGAGGCTCCAGGTTGCCTTTCCCATCCAGGTACGATACATTCACTGGTGCAAGAAGAAAAGGGGAGAAATTATTAGTAAATTATACCTCGTTATTCAAATACATGAACTGGAAACTTTCAGCATCAATGATACATCCGTCATACCTCGCACCATGGTCTCAGCACAGCCCTTGGGAATGTTGGTGGCCAAAGCCAACTCGACCAGGTTGATGTCCCGATCCTCAATGAAGAAAAGCTCTCCTTCTTTCACTGAGCGGAAAGGAAGAGCATCCTGGGCCCCGCAGCCACAAATAGCCTGATGAACGCAGCGGGATAAAGAAGCTGAAGGCAATGACTTCTGTAGCATGTTTGTGTCATATCAGACGGACTGGGAGAGACACTCTCACCTCCACATTGCTCCAGCGCAAAGCTCTGTTGAAGTCTTCCACTGTCAGCTTCCTCCTCTTGGCATGTCTCATAAACTGAGAGCTGCTCTGTGTGGGTCCAAAACAACACACCATCAATACCACAAGTACATAAATAACTTGCACTTCAACACATTTTCACACACTTCAATAGCTCATATTTAGAGATTTGGGATGGAGCAACACGTTAAAGTTTCCTTCCGTGCAGCACTGACCTGTGTGGCTTCCCTGAGCCGGTAACACACGTCCTCGGCCAGCAGAGCGGCCACATCGTCGCCGAGCTCCACGCCTGCACTCTCGGCCATGAGTCTGACAGACTCCCGGGAAACCTCGGCGAAGCGGCGCTCCTCTCGGTCTGCCATGCTCCCGGCGAGCACTCAGAAACTGGCAAGGAAAAGCACCTCATGTTAACACTTGCTACCTATGGCCCTCTACATCTTCTTAGACAAGACGAAAGCGTGGAGGGCGACTTGTCTTTCTAAACTTCAGGGCATCCTGTCCATAGCCTCTCTGGGACAATGTAGTCCAGAGATAGATACAGTGGTTTTTGGTCCTGGTCCAATGTGGTTCAACTTTACAGGCGAAAACAGCAGTGAAATCGTCCTTTTTTCATTTTCACAAATAAAATAAAGGTTTTACGAATTAAAAAGTGTTTCAGACATTATTATGGCTATGCCTAAAATGCCTAACAGCTTTCACAAGAGTAACAACTGCAAAAAACGAAGACTCGGTCGCTAATGTAGGTTAATTTTCTCTCAAGTTTCCCTTAACTGTCGATTCGGAATATAACTTCAGAGGCGTGTGTTTTAAAGTTTTTAACACGGCTGAGTCGTGCTTGGTGAGTCCACTGTATCCCCGAATTAACATAAACACATTTTCGATTTGTTGCAGATCTTGACTTCTGGTGTATCTGTTATGTATAAGTGACAATAAGCCAGGTTTTTTTTAAATCCTCATATTTTTCAATGGGAGTTCTTTCTGAAGGGGGCAGCGCGGACTCGCTCTGCAGCATGCTAACAAAATGAGATCTCGGTTCCGTCTATCAGCTGGAACCATAGGCTGGAACAAACAATTCTGCCAAAAAGTGAATAATTTAAATAATTTTGATCATATTGTAACGCAAAGACAACTACCATTGTTTTGTGTATAAACGTACGTTACTGCATTGTGTAGTAAATAATAAGAGTGTAACCACATAACGTTCCTAGCCTGAGTTAGCTACAATCACATAAAATGCTAATAGCTAGCTGTCTACGAATAGTAGAGAAAATGCAACGCAAAATCTTTAATATATTAACAAGACTTTACCTTCTTAGCTAGAACGACTGAAGATGTAAATCCTACTACTCAGAAGGAAAGTTTACATCAGCGTAACTATTCTGCACTAACGTTAGACATCCCATTAATAGTATCAAGTTAGCAAGCAAGAGAAATTGTCACATCCGTTAAACTCTTCAAAATAAAAAAATCTGTCCCTTTTTGTAATAGTATGCCGCATTGATGATGAAAATTAAAATATAATAGGAGTGTGTAAAACACCAATATTTTTAAACGCGTTTTAATTTAAGTAGATGAATTTGACTAAAAACGCGTAACATCCGGTTTAATTCTGGCTAACTTGACTGTTAAGCCAGCTGGCTACATGTTGACATTTTCCTAGTGAGGCGCCAGGAGGTGAAGGTCAGTGATTGGTCGATTGAAGAGCATTGGGAGATACGGATATGATATCAGACACAGGCCGATGGCCCTCTGGAACTGAGGGACGTTATGGGTCTACCACCGCCTAGAAAAATGAAATGTTTTGTTTGAAATTGTTTGATCACTGCTGGCACCCTAATTTTATTACTCTACATACAGAAATGATGGTTATGTGATACAAGATCTTCCATTTGAAAACAAAACAGAAAAACAACATTGAAGGCAGCTACAAGAAACCAGCAGGGCACCCCCCCATACCCATTACACGCACGTTTCTATACAGGTATATAAACCTATGTATTAATGTATACATCCACACATGTACCCGTCTTCTATCTACTTATACCCTGCATCACCTCTAAGAGTTTGTATCTATGCTGTAGTCAAAATAAAGCCACACTTGGCTATTTTTGCTTGGGATGTTCTGCGCCCTGCTTATAAGTTCAAATGCAGCTATGCCAGACATTTAACCCATTCTGTAGTCATCCATCAGCCCAGCTTTGGTTTTAGCAAGGCCTGGTGGCATGAGATTTATCTGCTAACAGAGCTGTGGAGATTCTGGCAGGGGTGGTCTGAGTCACCTTTCCATTACTGCCTTCCAAAGAGGCATTATGGGACAGTCCCATAGAACAAAATGTAGCCCCTTTGTTACTTTCTGCATTTATTGTCCTGGGTCAAGTCCATTCTTAATGCATTAGGTGTAAAGTAACGCCCATGTAAAATTATGGATGAGTTTTTTTCCTTGCGTGCCTTCCCACATTTAAGATAATATCCTTACTTTTCCATATTAGTCTCAAGCCTCCACATAGTTTGGGTTGAATGCTTGACATTTTCCTATAAAATCTGAGCAGAATGTTTTTGAAGATGTGCACAGCCCATTCTGGACTTGAGTCTGGCATCTTACTTTCCAGAGTATTCGGGACCGTGTTGAAGCTGCCACATCTAGGAACCTGGCTGCAGGGATTTGAAACAAGATCATTTGAGGTCCAGTGTGATTGTTATGGCTGTTCAGTCAAGTTCTTTCACAAACAGGAAAACAATTCTTTTATGAACTAGCTTTGTATACCAGAGCCTTTTCATATTGAAACAAGGACCAAAAGTTGGACTTTTGTTACTATGCGTTATTGGGTCCTTGCACATTATGCAGTCAATTCTCAATCCGCATTTTCACTTTGAGAAACTTTGCCACAGTCTAATGCCAACTGCATTTAGTCACATTCCAAGTTTTGACATGTGAAAACCAATAAAGCCTATTTAAACCACAAAAAGGTTAAAGATTAAAATTAGTTTATTCATGATGCTGTGGTCAGACATTTCATACACCGTTCATTAATATTTACAATAGTTAAAAAATTAAATTACACTCATAGCTACGTCTGGTGATTCGAAGCCATGGGCCACAACTATTCCAGGCTGCCTGATCCATTATAGCTCAAGGCCTGCAGATACAAGCTGTCAAGTCAAACCTCAATAAAAAAAAATTTATATAAAAAGCCAGAAACATAATGACAGAAGTTAAAAAGATTAATTGTGCGCCAATTCTAGTTAAAGTGCTCTGTTGTCCCAGATCTCCTGGCCCTTGCTGCTCTCCAGCTGCTGCAGGTGGAGGGCCAGTGGCAGCAGCAGGTTGCTCAAGTGCTGACTGGAGAAGGTGAAGGCATTGTGGGCCGTGACCTCTGCAGGCGGCGTGGCGAGAGGAGAGGTTGATGGAGGAGAAGATGCAGTGGAAGAGTTGGGTGAGATGGAAGGGAAAGGAGAGGTGGGGGAAGGTAAACCAGAACTGCCAGGGAACAGCTGAGGGTAGAAGGGCCCTTGTTGGGTTTGGTCAGAGGTTTTGATCTTGCTGGGGAGGCCGTGCTGGAAGCGGCAGCGTGTGCCATACAGGCAGAAACCAAATGAGCTGAAGGTGCGGCACAGAGCTCCGCGTGGCTTCCACTCCTTTGTCTGTGGTCGGAGCTGCGGACTGGCAACAGGAGGCGGCTTGTCCACATCAGCCGACTCCAGACCGCTGCCGACATCTCCGCCCTCGACATGCAGAAAGTTACAGCGGGTACCAAAGGGGCAGACTCCAAAGGAGCGAAAGGTGCGACAGGGGACATTCCTGCGGCGGCGCAGGGCAGGGCGCTGCTCACTGGGGTTGTGGACGAACAAGCAACGGCTGCCATAGTAGCAGTAACCGGTTGTATGATAGCTGCGACACAACTCAGTCTTGTACTTAGGATGGCGGAAGGGAACATGGAGCTCATGTAGGCCATGGGCGAACTGGCAGCGCTCGGCGTACTTGCAGAAACCAGTAGCCGAGTAGGTGGTGCAGAGCTCAGTCTTGTAGCGGGTGGAGCAGACCCAGGGGATGAGGGGAGGGGAGGAGGACTCTGCCAGGGGGAGCAGGGCGTTTGCCAGGGAGAGTCCTTCACCATTACAGTCTCCATCTGACTGACTGGACAGCAGGTTGTCCACCAGCTCCTCATCTTGGTAGGAAGGCAGGAACAAGTCATCACTGCTGATCTGAAAGAGAAGACAACCACGGTAGAAGAAGTTCTGCATTGGCCCCTTGCTGGTCTCCGAGCAAGAGTTTCTTCAACTTGAGATGTAAAGGTTAAGTTTCAGTCTGTATTCAGTTGTGCATGTATAGCTCCCTCAAATTACACAATGGAATAAATCTAGCAGTGCCCATAGCTTGTACTACTTTCTACCAACAATCACAATGCAGTGCGTCATGTGTGCATAAGTTACCTATGTGACTGATAGTTAAGTGAAGACAAATGATTCACGAGTGTCCAAATCTTAGTATTCACTGTAGAATAACTTAACATGTGTTAAGAGTAGTGGTTTATGAAGAATTTGAAACAGCTCTCATGTCAGTGTTGGCCATCTTAAGTGACTTTTAGTGAGTTTTACTTTCAATACCTTTAGATGAATAAATTCATCCGTACTATGGCTTGTTAAATGTTCAGTAATTTACTCAGTAAAAACTGCGGCAACACAAACTTTGAAATGTTTTGACTTACCTCTAACATGGCTGAAAACAGAAGTCGAGTTGCTTGTGATGAGTTGGGAGGTCGGCCCTGGCAGAAACAGCCTCTTAAGCGCTCTGTGTAACCGAAGAGAAACTGTGTTGAATGGCAAGGACCCAAACGCTCCTGCTTTGTCCTGGAGTCACGAGCACGGAACCGCTGCTCTCCACTTGCCTTTTAAACCGGCTCGCGCCTCCCGCCTCTCGGTTAAAATGAGCATCAGGTGTGCTCACGCTCAACGTCACAAGTGCCAAGTGTCTCCCGCGACCAATCACGTCCACGCGATTGATTTACGGACCAATCCGTTTAGCAGCTCTGCTAATATCAGCGTCATGGTCCTTGCAGAAGGCTGAATCCAGCTGTATTTATGTGTGTATGCTAAAATACGGGGTTGTATGTGAGACGATACTGGTCTAATTGTTTTATTCATGTAGGCTACTTTCATTTAATTTATTAAGCTTTTTTCTTTCCAGTCCTTTCAAAGTGAAATGGCTAATCGGCAAGCAGATCTTTATCAAAGTGCTCAATCAACACATATGGGAATACACTGTTAAATGTCATTACAGATTTGTCAAAATTAACACCTCAGTAGGAAGTGGTTGTGGTTAAAACAAACCTTCTAATTAAAAGCCGTCTGATGGGAACACAGCTGAGGAAAAATATTTCCTTTAGCTATTAACAGTTAGGCTAATCTTTGTTTAAGCTTTTCCCTGGTCAGGCCCAGAGCAGACACCAAAATCATTCCAGTGTCCATTTCCAGTGCTCATATGAAGTATTTATCCCCCCATAAAAGTGTCTGTTGTTAAGCTATTTTAAATCAGTGGATATATATATAAATATAAATGTCAGGGTGAAATAGATCTCTACAAATTGATAAAGTACACATATAAAACAAAAAATAACTAGTATAGACATGTCCTTCAATTTAGTTGTTTTTTTTACCTTTACAAAGCTGTTCAAGCTCTGTCAAGGTTCATTCAGATTTGAACTTCACTTCAGCTCACTTATGGACATTAACTTTCAAAGCCATCCCTCTCGCTGAAAGATTCAATAATCTTTTCCCCAGTGGCAATTCTCTGTCAGACTGCTGCAGGTTTTCCACCAGGATGCCTTCTTGCCCAGATGTGTTTTTCCAAAAGCTATAAAGCAGAGACTGTCTTCCTGTTGCTCTATCAGACTGCGGCCTCTCTCAATATTGATGATATATATATATAATATGATGATATTGAACAGTTTTTTAGGCCTTCCCCTAATCAATTGTGTGCATGGCTGTAAAAGAAAACATGAAAAAGTGGTGTGAAAATTGTTTATACTGCAGGTTGATTAAAATGTTGTACCATACTGTGGAAAGGTTTTCCTCATAGTGATAAATCCACCAACTCTGCAGTTCTCTCAACTTTACAGAGCCTTTTAGCCTCTATTAGTCAACTCCACTCCTATCAACCCTGTCCAGAAGCAGGCAGCTGTTTTCACTGAGATAGCTCTGCAAAACCCACTGCACACCACCTGCCCCGCACCAAGCAGCAGACACACAAGTTAGCAACTAGCTGGTGAACATCATGGAGTATTAAGCAGCTTCAGTGACATTGCACTGGATGATGTATGTGTGTGTATCTATTATGCTACGTTTATTATGATAAATGTTTTGAATTGTAAATTGTACCACTTTACGGGCCACTGCAATTGCCCCTCCAGGATGAATCAGCTAAAACACAAACAACACATCTAAAATGGGAGCTGGACCACTGGTTCTTTGGTAAGCAGTTAGGATCACTGTCGAGTCCGACTGCCTTTGAGCAAATAATCACTTGTTTTACTCCCAATTTGCTAAACGCAGCCATGGTAAAAGATGTTTTGCCACTCAGTACAGTCTGTTCCGGAAGGGTAAGTGACATCAACGCATACCCTCTATAGGCTTATTAGAATATCATCAAAAAGTTGATTTATTTCAGTAATTCCATTCAAAAAGTGAAATTTGTATAATGTATACATTCATTCCACACAGACTGATATATTTCAAGTGTTCATTCCTTTTAATTTTGAAGATTATAACTGACAACTAATGAAAACCCCAAAATCAGTATCTCAGAAAATTAGAATATTGTGAAAAGGTTCAATATTGAAGACACCTGGTGCCACGCTCTAATCAGCTAATTAACTCAAAACACATGCAAAGACCTTTAAATGGTCTCTCAGTCTAGTTCTGTAGGCTACACAATCATGGGGAAGACTGCTGACTTGACAGCTGTCCAAAAGACGACCACTGACACCTTGCACAAGGAGGGCAAAAAAGGTCATTGCTAAAGAGGCTGGCTGTTCACAGAGCTCTGTGTCCAAGCACATTAATAGAGAGGCCAAGGGAAGGAAAAGATGTGGTAGAAAAAAAGTGTACAAGCAATAGGGATAACCGCACCCTGGAGAGGATTGTGAAACAAATCCCATTCAAAAATGTGGGGGAGATTCACAAAGAGTGGACTGCAGCTGGAGTCAGTGCTTCAAGAACCACCACGCACAGACGTATGCAAGACATGGGTTTCAGCTGTCGCATTCCTTGTGTCAAGCCACTCTTGAACAAGAAACAGCGTCAGAAGAGTCTCGCCTGGGCTAAAGACAAAAAGGACTGGACTGGACTGGATTTTCGGAGATACTGAATTTTGGGATTTTCATTAGTTGTCAGTTTTAATCATCACAATTAAATGAAATAAACATTTGAAATATATCAGTCTGTGTGTAATGAATGAATATCCAAGTTTCACTTTTTGAATGGAATTACTGAAATAAATCAACTTTTTGATGATATTCTAATTATATGACCAGCACCTGTAAATTTGAAAAGTGTTAAATTAGAAAAATGTATTTAACCTTAATTCCACTAACATTTCAACATAGTAACTTTGTAGTTCAGGTCACTCAAATGCTTAAACCTTCAGAAATGTTGTCACCAGGATCAATAGTTTTTCATACCGGTGAAAATAAAATCCCTAATCTTGCCAAAAATACCTCACATACCTCTTTTTATTTATTTTTTTTTAAAACAAAGCCCCTTCTCAAATTCATGTTTTTAATTTTGTCTTAAAACTAAGCTGCTGTACAAGAACTTTGCATAAAGTCTACAATTATTACTCTATTGTAGAATTCTTATTTAATTTAGGAAATATAAAAACAAACAAGATGAAGAAATTGACCAGCATTTGTTGCCAACTTTCCTTATCTGGCAGTTTTGGATACTAGTGATCGAGGCAGATGGCCGCCCACCCTGAGCCATGGTTCTGCTCGAGGTTTCTGCCTCTTAAAAGGAAGTTTTTCCTTGCCTCTGTCGCCTAGTGCTTGCTCTTGGTGGGAACTGTTGGGCTTCTGTAAATATCATCACAGAGTACGGTCCAGACCTGCTCTTTTATGAAAAGCGCTGAGATAACTGTTGTTGTGATTTGGCGCTATATAAATAAAATTGAATTGAATAGCGAGACAAGAAACATTTTATTGGCACTAAAGGCGTATTAAAGTTTTGATACCCAGCCCTACTGAGGATCTGAGCTCAGTTTCCTCTATTGCAGCAATCTGGTGAACCCCAATAGAAACACAATTGAGAAAGAGTCTATGACTGACCACGAAGAAAGAAAAATCTTTATTTCTTTTCTTATCAAGATACATTAAAGGATACAGAGACATTGGAATAAAAAACACTTGAGAAAAAGTTTCAATTGTAGCATGTTTGTCTCTCCATCATACAAAAATCAGCACCCAATCCCTTTTGAATGTCGCCCCTGGTTCAAATGACCAGCCCACCCACCCTATGAAGGAGAGCAATGTTATACATGTACAGTAGCCTATTAGAGCCATCTCCACCATACTGGAGCAGAATTACACACTTTAGATGTAAAAAAGAAAAAAATAAAAGCTTAAAATATGCCAGTTTTCCACTTTTCTTTACACAGATTAGTATTTGCTACAAACTCAACACTTCAATTTCTTTTTTTGAGAAATGTTACAAAGCCCACATTGGGACCAAATTGCTTATAAAACCAGTGTAGTCACTTGCTGCTGTGGGGTTTCACAGGCTGAAGGTACAGAGGAATTATAATTATCCAATTAACAACTTACTTTTAGTACTCACCCTTTCATAATGGTACAAACAGGAGGAATTAAATAAAGCAAAAGTTGAAACAGCTGAAGATTTCTTTCACATCGTTATACCCAAACATCATAAACGTCACATCTGTTCTGCATCAGACATTTACAGAGGATTAAGGCCATATGAAAACGTTTCTCAATGAGTCAATATTTGGAGGAAAACTACAACTTTAATTTACGTCACTTTGCAATTTTGAACATTAATTTCAGTACTTTTTTTTGGCCCTAATTGTCTTTCGTACATTTACATATTGCTGCTTTATTAACAGACTATTAACTGACCAGTAACATAATTGCGTCAGTTTCATTTCAAACCAACTAAACTCTACATTGTCAGAAATGCTGAGGCTTTAGTCTACCCTTACTTCAGGGTTAAAGTGTCCACTCACAGTGGACGTCAACCTTATCATTTTTTTTTACATTATGGCTTTATTTTGGACATTTGCAGACTCAAAACAGTACCTCAAAGCCAAATGTGTTCTCTCATCATGGCAAGTCACACAGTAACTTGTGTAAATCCACGGTAAGCACAATTATTTGAATTTCCTCAAATACTCCATATGATCCCTCCTACACTGTAAACCTCCAGACTTCTTTGAGAAATAATCCTGTTCCCCTTGAGTCCAGACTGCCTGTTCAAACTGCTTGGTGTGAGGTCAAGAGAACAGCAGGTTCTCTTTAAACCGGCTAAGAGTGCCTATGAAAGCGTGGCAATCAACTGTCAGCAGACAAAAGAAATGTTGCTTGACTGCAACAGCAACTCTTGTTCACTTACTTCTGTGATGCTTGGCGAAAGTGGAGGGTTATTATTAACAAAATTATCAAGTGAGCATAAAACAAATGTAAGCAGTTATGTCAAGATAAGTATGTCAGATAAGGTGTGATCCACCTGTCTGGGTAGATTCTGAATTGTATCAACTATTTAAGGTTGCCAGGATTAGTAAGAAGTAGACAGACAGGGATCAGTAAAGACACCAAAATCCTGAATTTGTGCACAGTTTTAGTCTCAGTTTTAAATTTACTCTAATTTACACGTTTGGGTAGATTCTGAAAGCAAGAGAAAAGTTAAACAACTTAATATAACCCGTGTAGCTGTTATGCCCATATTTACTTCAGCTGACTTCAACAGTTTTGAGGACTGATTACTCATTTAAATTATTTAAGTCATAGTAAACTGATCTGCGTTTTGGACTATCAGCTGGTCAAAACAAGCAATTGAAGACGTCCCCTTTGGGCTTGAACTGCGATGGGCATTTTTAATAAATAAAATGACAATAAAAGGAAACTGAAATTATTTCTAAGAAGGCATGGTGTAACAGGGTGACACTTTGAGTGTCTAATGACTGTGTGACACTAATGGGCAAACCAAGCCCTACTGCTTGTTTAAATATAGTACAATACTTTGCCAACTCAAAACATTAATTACACTCTACATTCCATCTTCACTTTTGTCTACAGCTTTGTTCTGTACTTGCACACCTGTCTCTGCACACTTTAAAACCTGGACTTTCACACTGCTCAAGTTGTTTTGTGCTCACCAAATATTTTTGACACTGGTGGACGTCCATAGTATGTAAAATAATAAGCGGTACAGATTGGGTGAACCTCTAGGGCCTGTCAGAATTTATTAAACACTCCAACCGGCTTGTGTTTGGCTCCTGACCGAAGACAGAAAAAGCTGACAAGTTACAGACTCGGAGAGAAAAGTAAAAGGGATGTAGGTGGATTAAACACGTGTTCACACTGACTGAGGACATCTCTCAATAGAAGTGTGTATGAGTGAAATCTTCAAATAAAATCAGACCTTCAGCCTGCTACAGCTGTCCCAGAGTCTCCCATTTCCACCTCTCTACCACCATTCACCTCACATACTGTGGGTCTCACCCCTTTAATGATGTATATATTTACACAAAACTGAGACGTGGAGGAAAAACAAAGTGTGCTTTATCACCATTGTTTCAGGATGAGAGATATCTTGATTTAAATTACACATTTAAACACAGGTGGTATTGAAAAGGGGAGCAAAATAATTCAGGATCTGGAATAAAATACTACAAAGCCCAACACTGTTGTGTGAGTGTCAGTGTGTGTTCAATATGATAGAAATGTACAGTCATCTAAGTGCTTGTGTGTGTGTGTGTGTGTGTGTGTGTGTGTGTGAGTTGGACAACTTTTGGGAAGCAACAGAGGACTAAAGAAAAATGACGCTGAAAAGAGGGAAAATAAAAGACTACTGGTATGGCGTACTGTGCTGCCTGTTAGGTGACGGCCCGAGCACAGACCCTCTCCAACTCCCACCCAACCCCCATGTCCCGTTAAAAGACCCCCCAGTCCCTCCCCTTCAGTCCTCCAGGACGATTGGTTCGCTGGTGCTGGAAGGAAGCAGGGGCATGGCCAGGGAGCGGGGGGGCGGTGGCAGCTTGATCCGGACGAGGAGATGAGGTTTCCTCGCTGCCCGACGCATCTCTGACTGGGTCAGATGTTTCCTCAGAGCCCTGGTTGAAAAAGAGCAACAGAACATGATTTAAAAAGGCCCACTCTAGTCCAATACTACGTTTTTTCACTCCTATGGTAAGTTCCATTTCATCCACTGCTACAAGATGAAGTTTGACAAAATAATGTCAAAAATAACTCCTGTTTCTGTGGTCAAGAATGTACTTTCCTGCTCAAGACTAAAGAAGATTGGGTGTTACAACTAGGACTGGTCATATAAAACAATAATGTTAATTATCGCAATATAATTTTCCATAATAAATAAACAATATATCAAATGTTCAATAAATGTTTGATTTAATTAATTTGAATCACAAACAAATCAGCACTTAATTTTTCTATTAAATGTATTTTGGTGAGGAAAAGGGACTGTAAAAAGATTCTGTTATTTTACTCAAGCATATTTGTTAAAATTATTTTTTTTAAATAATTGTTTTGACTGTTTTTCCTCAGATTTGTTAAGTGATCCACTGTTTGGAATCAAGTGTTTAATCCGACCGACTGGCATATTTTCTCTCTCTCTCTCATATTTCAATTGTAAATTGCTTTGGATAAAAGGGTCAGCTAAATCACAAATCATTAATTGTTAAATTATTTTTATTAACCACTTGTTCGCTGGTTCTCTTTTTTCCCCCCATTAGAATTTAAGAAATGTATCATAATAATACTTCATGTACTTCACATCTTGATCTTTATTCCCACTATAGAATAAAAAAAATTCTTTGCAGTATTTGGCTGTGCACAAGTTAGGCCAGCTAGCAAGTGGGCCTCAACCCTGTTTACTGCACTAGTCCTCCCAAAAACACTGATGAGACCTTTCACCACTTCCTTCCTCCAATCTGCTGTTCCCACTGTACTCAGCAGTGTAGTAGTAGTTTGCATAAACAGCTAATAGACTAGCCATGGCCGACGGTGACGTTAGCTCTGTCTGAATGTTCCTGAACTTCCATTCAAATATCACCCTGTGAGCTTGGATGAGGTAGGCCATCAGTCTGTGTTGTAGGTGCTGCTACTACAGTGGTGATTCTTCATCTTTAAGATGATCACATTTTAATGACAGGACTCAGACAGTGAAATGTACCTGGTGTCCTTTGTAGCCACAAACACCACAGGGTTGGGTGCTTCTCCCTGGCTGACCTTCTGACGCTTGATGACCGACTGAGAGGTGGTCCTCATACCTGAAGTATACGGCCTCCCATTGGCTGGGTATGGCACCCCTGCAGCCTGTGAACCAATGAAAGACCAGAATGAGTGTGGTCATCAGGATAGTTGAAAATGTGTTATTTAAGAAGATTTGACTGGTTTCTTTTAGGCTGAAGGAAGCAAAAAGTTCCACATCTTAGGGACACCACATGACCAGCATACTCGGCTAGTATACTGTGACTCAGGTCTATGTAAAGGCATTGCCAGCAATAAAGGCTCTTGGAAGTGATGCGACGACACGGTTTGATCGCTGCAGGTGATTCTTAGATGCATTGTGATGCGGGTGATTATGAATCGATTAACAATGTCAATAATCGATTATCTAGATGTCAATTGATAACGTCCTCTGCTCATCCTTCATAAGACAGCTACGTGACAGGCGGCAGTAGGTGATGGTGAAAACGAGCAGAGCAGAGGAAAAGATGAGCGCTACGCTTCAGTCTGGCAGTAAATGTACAGTCCGTTAAGTCTGTTGTTTTCCAATTACTAGAAAGCCAGTTAACGTTAGCTAACATCTCCTCTTCAGCAGGACGTTATCTGGCTGCTGTAAAGTTGGTTTGTTGTCATTCATCCACATATTGAATTCACAAATGACTGAAATGCTGTTTCTCAAGGCCCATGGGGCTCAATACAAGATTACAAGAATCAGCTTATTACTACACTATACGAGACAAAAAAAGAAACAGATACATTAAGGTGGAGTGAATGTGGTTTGGAGCGTTGTAAAGCGCGTAGTATCTGACTCTATACTAATAACAGCAGCCTCATAAATAAAAATAGCAGCAGCAGAGGTCAGTAATAACGCTGTAATAATGTAATAATGCTATGCAATGTTAGCTACATTTATATGACGTAACATTAAATATCTGCATTTCATTACTACCTACTACTTTGAATTGTACCATCGTAGCCTCATAATCGTATTGAGTTGCCTAGAAATTCGAGATATCGAATCGCTGACCTGATAATCATAATCGAATCGTGAGACCAGTAAAGATGCACAGCCCTAATGTAATCTCTCGCCCCATATTTCTTGTCTGTAAAACTAACAGCTGTCCCATAAAGCCAAATGATCAAATGATAAGTCAACAGTGCTGACAACACAGTGCATGGTGTGTGTGTGTGTGTGTGTGGAATACGGACGCTGTCAAAAACTCTTTTTCCCAGCAGGCTTTGGCCCACACGGGGCTGGCTGGCCTGATTCCTGTTGATGGGTGTCGGGGGTCCTCTCGAAGCCTTCAGTTTCAGAGGAGCTGAGATGGCTGCAGAAACACAACAACACTCCAATTATAGTGGAGAAAGGCCAGGTGAGGAACATACAGCAGCTAAGGAGACCTGCCGACAAGTGATGTTCTTACCTAAATCCTTCACTATGGTGGCCAATGACTGTCGAGGCACCAACTTGCTCTTTATGGGTGTTTTTGTGGCTTTGGGCAGCCTGATAATACCTGAAGAAGCAGACATGTCAAATTTAACATGTGAACCAATGTACAATGTAGTTTACATTAATCTGCTTATCTAATTTACACTGCACTACACAAAAGCATGAATACATGGCAGAATATGTGATACTGACTGGACATCCTGTATGTTATCTTAGTTAGTAGTTTAAAAACAAGCTGTAAAGACTTAATTCAGGAGTATTGATGTGCGTGTGTGTACATACACTCAGCCTTGACAGCGTTGGCATTGATGGAGGCGTAGGGCCGCCGTGCGGCACGGCGAGGCTGCAGGATGTCCTCACAAACCCGCCGAGCAACGCGGGTCAGCTTGGTGGTCTGCAGGATGAATGTCTGCCGGTTCTTGGCCAGCAGCTTGGCTCGACCCTCGTTGCGGGTGAATGGCGACATACCCTGGACCTCCTGGCGTGTCATGTGACCGCGGGGGCCTGACTCCTGGACAGAGCGGTAGAAGGGGCACCATGAGGATGCAAACAATGTTTGATCAGCTTGTTTCTTGTTTAAATATCAAGTCTAATTCAACAGCCTTACAAATACACCCCTCCCCTCGGTGCTCCTAGAGAAGCTCCGTCCCCCCAAATTCATGAACAAGCATTGCCAAAGCAGAAACACTGACAACATAAGAAATATGGTGGAATCCAGAGCATCTGTTACTCGAGGTTAAGTTGGGAAATTTTTATCGCAAAAAAATACAGTTGGAATGTTTTTTTGTAGTAGTGGAGCCACTGTGAAAAGCCTGAAAATATTTAAATAGGTTTTGAAGACAAAGTCTAAGACGAGGAATAGCATAGCCTATTGATAACATTATCGCTAGTAGCTTCAACAGTAACTCATACTGTATTGTCTGTTAAACAACACCATTAGGGTGAACAAAAAAGGAAACAACATGGCAGGGTTATACCTCTGATGTCATTTAGATTTCTTTCTTACTACAGTGTATTTCCACAGAAGAGCAGGTGGGATGAGTGACGTTACACAGGGGAAGATGTGTAATTCCCAGGAAAAGAATGTGGGGTCTGCTGTAGCAAGTAAATATTTGTATCCAAAGTTGGTCTTCAATGTTATTTACGTTTCATTACTGTCATGGTTCTTTGGGGGCGGGGATGTGGAAGAGGAAGAGTAGCCGAGAACGAGCACCTCCTGTTGACGACTGGCTGTGGCTCGGTCCAACCCACTTTTGACCCTTTTCCACAACATGGCACCAGCTCGATTCAGTGCATCAACGTGCGCGCTAGTGTTTTACATTTTACAATTTTCGTATTCTATTTTATCACTAAATCCTCTAATGAGAAGTTTTGAGGCAAGAAATCAACTGTGTAGATATCGAATATTGGCAGTTTTACTAAAAGTGATGGCGGATGGAAAATGTGCTCAAAGTTCAGAAGCTCCACAAATGCGGACAATTGTAAGGCGTTGCTTTGACGACCAACTACATTGAGGGGGTACTATCTGCAATGGCAAACGGAGGACCGCGGGCCAAAAGCAAGTAGAGTTGAGTGAGTTGAGCTGGTACCAGCAAAGGTGGAACGCCATTTGTTAGTTGTGCATTTACAGAGCCAGGTCTGTGTACCAACACCGGATTGTTGCACACACTCAGAACGGACAGCTAGCAGACGGTGAAGAGACACTCGCTGAATTTGACAAAATGTGTGCTGGATTAGAATCCCTGACTGCACCTTCAAGGGGAGAGAAGACTGTAAGAAAGAAGACTTACAGAGCCAGCTCTTGCAGCGCCCTCTAGCTGTGTGGGGGTCTTCAGGCCTCCATACTTCTTCCAGTAGATCCAGCAGGAGGCGCACAGCCTGCACTGCATGTTGGGAGGCCCCCAGGCATACCACTGAGGCGACTGGGCCGCTGAGTTGGCGAGGGGAGAAACAGTGTTAAAGAAGGGTATCTCAACAGACGTAGACTACTTCTGCTCTTAAAACTTTCCACTCAGAGTTGCCGTGGTTTACAGATGAAGTCTAGAATGACACCAGTGTCCGCAGCATCACTGTACGTTATACAGGCTGTGCTATCACAGTCAATAGAGACTTTAGAGAGGACGCAACTAATGAATGTACCTGTGAGTATTTAAAGTTCAGTAGACTGCCTCGTGACCTTTATACATGTTTCTGCCCAGGTGAACATCCTCTATTCACCTGACAGTCTTCCATCAACTATAATGGAATAGTGCAGAGAAATCCTATTTCTGCTTTAAAATAATTACAGGAAGAACAGAGAGGGAAACCAGAAAATACACATGGTCAAGCGTGAGAGATTTGAACGTATGATGCAGGTCTTCTGGTATTATTATGTGCACCAGAGACTGCACAAGTGCTAATTTAGCTGTGTCATCGTAGTTTTTACGTTGGCATTCAATGGCAAATGTCTTTTTTATCAATTGCAATTACATTTGCTGTGTTTTATTGTTGGACCATGTTGTACAAACAACCATTTTTCTCTCTAAACTTGTTTTCCTGTCACATCAGTGTGTACTTACTGTGGCAGCTCTCACAGCTGAGTCCTTTCTGAAAGCCTGCTGCCCCGTTCATGCCAGGCTTGCTGCCTGGCACCATGATCTGGTTTGGGTTGGGTTTGGTGCTGGTGAGGGGAGGAGAGAGAAGAATGAGTTATTCTGACAGCAGTTCTAACTCACGGAAGGTACTGCGTGTAGCAGTTTACAGTAATACTCACTAGGTGGGGATGTACACCTGCTTCAGCTTGCTGTCCGCCTCTGCTGCCTTTAGTCGCTTCTGACCAAAGACAACAGTGAATGGGAAAATGGGTTAGAGAGGAGCCCGACAGAAACATGCAGTCAAACCCACATCAAACAGAGCTGGTTTTATGGTGCGCTTCCTGCAGACCTACCTGTTGGATGTAGCGGTCGGTAGTCTTCCACATGTAGTAGAACTGGACCACACTGGCTAGAGACTTCCAGGGCAGCTGAGGGAGAGGAGGGAAACATCAACTGAACCAGAATTCCACATATAGGACATATACATGACAGTTCAATTCCACATCACACCAATGTTAACACAGTTTCAAATGTGTGTATCATTTAAATTTTACATAAATAGTACCGCTAATCAAGCTTCCATGGGTATACTCTAAGAGACAGCAGAGAAGAAGGGCTTACAAAGTCCTGGCGGATGTCGTTGAAGTCTTTGCCGTATTTCTCCAGAGCCTCCTCAAACAGCATGGCCTCTGAGGCGCTCCACTCCTCCATCTCATCGCGGCAGAGCACCGGACCCCCCTGAGGAACCAGGGTGGACATGGCTTTGGCCAGGTCATAGTTGTTCTTCTGCAACGTGTCCATAGCATGGAACTGGTAGCAGAGAAAAGGTAGACACAAGCATTGGAACGTTAAAGCTTCATCACCACAGACATTAGACTACATACTAACACATGTACATCTATTAGCATTAGAGGCTGGTCATATCTGTACACACTTCTAAACACAGACAGTTTGTAAAAACAGACCTATAAACCAAGCTGCACTGTTATACTGTAGTACTACCTGGCCTAGCTTTCCTGTGTGTTAGTTTGATCAAACACAACCATGACAACTCATATCAACTTTGTGAGGACAACACACTAGTCTAAAAAAAATATATAAAATATAAATGACACAGGCTAGTGGGGCTGGCATGCCGTCATAAGCATTTTAACTTGTGCATTGGTGCCCGCTACACTCAGTTACAGCGCCAAAATTCAGGTGACTTGTTTTTTCTATGTTCCACTGCGCTGAGTTTCTTGATGGGATGTACGACTCTTGAACCAGTTGAAGACCAGCCGGAAATGCAATGCTACCAAGCCGACCAATCACAGTTCTAGCGATGTGTGACTGCAACATTTTTGGGGAGGTATGCGTGAAGCTACATTAAGATTTGTTGCAGAAGTATAATTTGGCATTTAGTAACATACTAACTACTTTCGAGGCTTTGAGGCTGTGGATAAAGGAGGTATACAACATGTGAGAGACTGTGTGTCATAATGGGGCTTTAAGTCTTCTTAAAATCTGACACGAAACAGCTAGGTTATGTGCTGCTATTAAGTAAGCTGAAAGCCTCTGCCGGTACAGATGGGAGACCCAGTGTATCACCTGATGCACCGCCATCTACTTATACCAGCAAGTGCACAGTCTCAAACACCAGCAGTTACAACCAGCAAGTGGTATTTTCACAGGTGAACATAATAAGCAACCCAGGGTATGAGCTCCCTGGCTGTAAACACTGCAGGGTACAGCAGAGAAGAATGTAGCCTGACACAAGTGAACAGTTTGTTCATTTGTATATGACTTGTGTTTACATGGACAGACTTATGTGACAAAACATAATGTGATAAAAATACTGTACTTCCCTAGGTGGAAGATTAGCTAATAATTAAGGATGTGCCTTGGTTGATACTGTACTTGCAATAATTAACAAGTAGTTCAATTCTGAGCAGGTAAATAACAGGGTGACCCTGGGGCTTTTGAGTTCTTGGGTGATCTGGGGACCTGAGCAGTTGCCTGGTAGGTAAACCAACCTCGCCATGTACAGTGTATACACACACATCATGTATTGGTCACAGTGAATGGTTTGGTTAAGTTTCGTACGCCAGGGTATATGCACAGGAATCGTGAAGTGAAATTCAATACCTTTTTAAGACCTTTTCAAGACTTTTTCAACATATTTAAGACTGCCGCGCCACTTTGAGCTGTAACCAATTCAGTCAGCCACACACCTTTAAAAAGGGACATTTGAGATTTTAAAAGGAATTTAAGTATATTTATAACATATTTATTGCCTATATGTCATCAGGTTGTAATGCCACCTACAGGCATTCACCATCTTTCTCAGTTGCCTACAACAGCCTCTATGGGCCAACAGTTTTCTATGTGAAGGACTGCTCAGATTTCCTGCGAAAACCAACTGTCTTACACAGGTTATTGTATGTATGTTTATGTATGCAATATTACAGCAAATCATGTGAAACAGTGTGATTTTGTGTTTTAGTTGGTTTAAACTAGATAATGGGAGCTTGCCTGCAATGATATGTGTGATAACTTTCACTGTCCACTTGATCGATACAACAAAATTCAAACAGGCCAGGAGGGAACAAAGATGGAGAGAATAACCTGAGTGATGAATAATGTAAGTAGTATAGGCGGTGTAGCACATGCACAACCTGGAGGAGGAACTAGTCTAAATGACTGTATTAGTATAACATTAAATTGAAAGTATATTGTTAATTTAATAGTAAACTAAAAGTTTGAAATTAATATATTCATTATGTTACTATATTCAATATAATTTCATATAATAGAATATTACTTACCACTAGTAGGCTATAATATTAATTCAAATTACAGCTGCTTCAGTTTGGGGTTGTTTTTTTATTCAGTAACTTTGTGCAAGAAAAATGCTCTAGGCTAGTCTCCAACCTTGATTTTAGGCAGGCTACTAACTCGTCAATAATCCTAACTGTTTATGCAGAACTGAGTTCATCATTTATAAAGTTTGTTGCAGCACATCAAGCTTTTTTATTTTAAATCCCACTCCATCCAGGCTGTGACTGATTTGACGAGAGCATCGGCTTTATGAAAAGTTGAATTTGTTTCAATAAAAAGCAGAGCTTCAGCTAAATAGCCAGCTAACGTTAGCCAAACCCACACGCTCCTTGAATTTTCCCTGTTGTCTTCTGTCTTACTGATTCCGCTGCTGGCGGCGCATCTCGCTCTTGTTTTTCAGGAACGGGGCTGTTCAAAGTGGCCACAGAATGACCGGCCAACCGGGTTAATCCCGTTACTACTGATCGCGACTGCCTATGTTTTGGGGGGAGATTACGGTCGGTTGTATTCGTAAATCATTTTCCGGTTCGCACGGATCTATTTTTTGGAGCGTTTCAGAGACAAACTTTTGGACAAACAGGATTTTCACATTGAAAAAAATATCTTCAAAATTTAATACCTTGCTAAATGGCAATTAAGACTTTTTAATACTTTTTAATGGCCTTAATTTTCGCAAAATTGATTTATTACCTTTTAAGACTTTTTAAGACCCCGCGGACACCCTGTACACATAAAATGTAATAAACTGTACTATTGTGTACTAACAACAAATAAGTCTGCTTTCAGAATGAATTAGAATAGAATTAATTCCAAATTTAAAAAACAGTGAAGAGAAACCTGTTTTTGCTGACACATTTGGTAATATCAATATAGTATGGAAAAACACACACACACAGTCAATAATCTCACCAGTGTGATGTCTCTAGAGGCTGCAGCTGCACTCATATGTAGGCTGGGTTGGCGGATGGAGCTGCTGCAGTCCAGGGCCCGGGCGAATGTCCCCACAGCTCTAAAGCAAACAGATACTGGTTACTATCACTCTCATCAGTCTGTTCTACATTTACAATTGGGAAATATTACTACTGTTTATGAGTTAATGTGTGTAATGCTGAATGTTTATTAAATGACCACTAGGTGGAGTGTTTGACTCATGCAGACATGTATAGGCAGCAGATTGATTCCCTCCAAAAGCAGACACAACATTAGTATTTACTTACTATAGTATTTCATTTTTAAAAGCTGTACCACCAATCAACTGTAGTATCACAGTTCAGTTGCCAAACTACAGCGTTAAATGCTTATTCTAATGCCTTTTTGGCACACGCCATACAAAATGTGTACATTCCCTGAATTGAATATCTCCTGTACATCCTGGATGACATGCATGATCACTGATATTCCGCTGACCTCACTTTCAGAACACTACACTTTTGCAATCTTATCTTAAGCTCCTGCAAACAACGGATGTTACATGTCAACCATGAAATATTTATTTTCCCATGAGAGATTATCAAATTTGTTGCCAATTCCCGCATTTCCTCTAGAAAAGCTGTCCTGCGGATGGCAGAGTCTGACGTTGTCATGGCAACAGAATCTAGTGATGATGATGCAACTGGGTGACAGATGGCAGGGGAGCATTACCTTGCCACCACCAGGAACTGGTCGATCTGAGGGTCTTTGAGGTGGTTGCTGGGGTCCCACACCTTGGTCTCCAGCTTCTCCTGGACCCGGCCGTCTGATTCACCTGAGACATGGAGGAAGTGCGTTCAGCTTAGCAAGGTGAACTCTTTACTGTTTGTACTTTAAAAAATAAATAAAATTTAATTCAGAAAAACATTTGTTTGCCTGGTATCAACAACTTTTAGTGTGCTGCTCACCCTCAGCTAGCTTGTCAGGGATCTCTGCTTGGTACTTAGAGCCCACCCGGATCTCGCCCTGGTCCGCCAGCAGGGTCTTTTGGACTGGGTCGAAAACCAACGAGTAGAAGAAACAGTCCTGGACACAACACACAGCGACAGATTATTACTGCTTGCCAAATGCATTTTGTTTAAACAATTCATTCAAAGCGTGTTTACTTTTGTAATGTGAAGTCTAAAAGCCGAGAATAAACGGGCCGTAATAGAACTGTGTGGATGAAAAAACACATGGTGTCTCACCTCTTTATCCAGGTAGGTGGCCAAGACGTCTGTTTCATTGAGGAGGGTGACGTTACATTTACCCCTGGGGAGATAGAGACGAGCATTAAGAGACCAGGAAGTCTCAAGTCCCTTTCAGACACAAGGTAACAACGACTCCACTGCGCTTTCAAACCCAACATCTCCAATGGCTTGTGCCGCCACGGCTTTTCGCTGCATTGCGCAAATTGGTCATTGCAGCGAGAGCAGCTCAAATTGCCTTGTGTCTGAAAGGCCCTTAAGACAAAGATGTACAGACTCAAAAGTCTCAAAGGTCCGATGCAAATACATGCAATACAACATGAATGATTTTGAAAAACTCTTACTCTAAATCTAACTGCGATTATTTTGACCGATGTGATTTTGCAGGGGATCCGTACCAAATAAAGATGTTTTCCTAAGTCTGTAGAATATGATGTGCAGGCCGGGACCTCTCAGCAAGACAATATTTCATTTAAAATGGTATTTTGACACAAATTCTACCTTTAACAAATATTTTAGAAAGATGCAATTGCAGTAGGCCGTAACCCTAAAATTTGATTAATTGTTCAGCCGTAAACCACAGAAGGTTTGTTAGAAAATGAAACATATGATTTGTAATGACTGGGCATAATATGACTAACGTGTGGCCAAATAACAAAAAAGCCTTATGTGCAAGTTAGAAAAAACACACACACACACACTTTGGTTGAACTTTGAGGTAACAGTTTGAAAGGAGGAGTAAATTCCTGTGGAATTCACAATTTTCAAACATCTATGGTTCAATTGTTATTTTAATCACATCTACTATTAACTTCATTGTGAATATACGAGTGATAATGTGAATGATATGGAGTTCTGTGCTGGTTAAGCTGCTTTTAATTTAAGATCACAGTGGTGTTAGGATGAGGAGGTGATTGAGTCCATCATACTTGGATATCTATTTAATATGCCTGCATGATTACGTACAATATGTGATATGTATGTGCCCCTCTGTAGCATCATTTGAAAATTCACTTAACAGCTGAGCAGGATGGGCTGCCTGTGCAGGGACAGAACTTTTCACAGCTGGGAATGGCTGCGGCAAAGACCATTTCCTGAGCACCCCAGCCCTCACAGTGCATGACAGTCTGGATTCAAAGTGAACTGCAGCTCTGTCAGTAGCTCCAGTTAGTGAACACGTACCGTATGTGAGTAGCAGGTAGAGATTCAAACTGTCGAGACAGGAAGAGTTCTCTGTGTTTGAGCTGGTGTTTGTGTTGTTCAGACAGTGTCGGTTGCTTTGATTCCTCCTCAAATTCTCCTGAAACATAAACATCAGCATGAGTGCTGCTTTTCTACTGACATGATGAACATCATTCACTCTCACTAACTGGTAAAGGACATACAGAACTCCACACAGGCTTAAAGATCTAAAACACCAGTCTGCAACTTACAGCTGAGAATCCCCTTTTCCCCTCCTAGGTTTAAAAACGTTTTTTTTCCCCAAATAAAACATTTACAGTTAGGGCAGTGACAAGAGGTTGAATGAAGGTATCAAATAAACCCAAGCCCTGGTCAATACCCAGAATTTTGCACTGCGCCGGTTTGTCTTTGTTTTCCAGTGTGTGTAGTGATGGTGTGGAGAGGGCAATTTTGTCAATTGTGAGCCTGCCAGCCCTGTGTTACAAAATGCAGGGGCTGTTGGTAGGGGAGCGTTGCATCAGGTACAGGTGAGACAACGCAAAATAATCCACGAACACTGCACAGGAGTTTAAAACACTACCAGACTGGATTTTACAAATCTGCAGAGTTATTGCAGTTACCATCATTTCATTCTGTGTCCACCGTTGCACTAATGTTGGGCCATTTGTCAATATACTGCGTGAGATGACGTACCAGGGTTTTTCCTGCATCAAGAATTAGGAAGAGGCCACCTCCGTCACATTTGGACAGTGTCTTCATGGTAAACGCGGTTTCCTAAAAAGCACTGCACTTTGTGGATATCTGCTTGTAACTGCAGTTGCAGCATCACGCTTGACGTGGTGACGCTATGTCATAATCAGCACAGTGCAGCGGGAAAGATGCTGCCAAAACTTCCAGAAGAAGAAATGAGCCGTCTGATTGGCTGCACGGCAGCGCGTGGGGCACGGTAGTGTTTACCTGGCAACTTATTTGCAACAAAGCAAAAATAATTTCTAAAGAAGACAAAAGATGCAGGTGCTTAAATGTTGTTAAAATTGGCAGCCTGCGTTTGTAAACGCGGCTCTCTGCACCTCCACATGTGTGACTGGACTACAACGCCAGAGTGTGTTTGTTTACACTGCTGAAATAGAAGGGAATAAATTTTGAATTTTTTAAAAACAACTTTTTACCACTTTATGGAACACAAAAGTTCATTACCATTAAAAATCCAGGAATTCACATCAGCTACAGTGCAAGGTGAAAAGCTGTTTGTTAACCATGTAAATGAACACATCGGCTTTTATGTTGTATCAGATTTAATGTTTAACAAATAAAATATGCTTTAAATTGATAATTATTATATAATTATTAGAACTCTTAAAATACGTCGTTTGTAAAAACTATTTGCCTGAGCCAGTTACCACACAGTGCACATGCGTGCACGTGATCAGGATGGTACCACCTCCGCCTCATTCTGAGCCAGGAAACACCCTACGTACATTTGTCTCCTGCGGCATCTATCCTCTTACTCTATCTAGGTGCATTAGACCATTGTGGGTAATGTTAACACATTAATGAGCAGATCTAGCTGCACAGTAAAAATTTACCTTTCGGATATCTTTACATTAATGTCATGAAATACTTTGGTATGTCTCTAAAAAAAGTTTAATATTATTTAATTCACTAGATTAACCAAAACACAGACAAACATTCTTGTCTGATCGTTGTATTCACAATAATTTAACAGATTTTCTCAGAAAAATGTACTATATCATGACGATATACAGCATCATTCTATAGAATTATATAATATAATCTATCCAGAATGCACATTTGCTGTTATTTGATTGGCCAACGCTGTGCACTGCAGGATGCCACTACATTGTGTTGTGGCAAAAGATGAGCAAGGCTCAACATTTCTGACGCCTGCTGTGCCAAAGCAGTCGTCTCACTGACATGAATAAAGGAGGTTACCTTCTTTAAAGCAGTACTGGAGTCTGTCTGAACACGGCCTCAGGCCGCTATGTTTATATGTAACAACCGAATACAGTTTTTGTCCTCACAGTTAATTTCTTACTTTGCTTTGACTTCCTGCTTCAGTAGTTAATATTTTGCTAATCCTCTGTAAAGCACTTTATAAGAGTTGGAAGGTCATCAAATTATAAGGTTAGAGAAAATTGGTTTTGAGTGCTCAGTGGTGTGATCTGCTGAATTAAGATTTCCACCAGAAATGTATGCATGTAAATGGATCTTTGCATCCACTACAATACATGTGCCCAAAGACAGTTATTAATGTTCTAACTGTAAAACAATGAGACTGCTCCACATTACCAAACCCATGTGACATGTGAAACCCATGTTTCCAGCCAGTAAGAGATATGAACAAATTAAGCTCTGTGTGTGTGTGTGTGTGTGTGTGTGTTTGGCCACTAGATTGCGCATTCCTAATTTCAGGCGGATGAGTAATTTGTTGCAAGCTGGAGGGGAAGGACTATATCGCTCCATCTCCATGGACTCCGCCCCTGCACTCAGCTACAGGAAACCCTGTCAGTGAGGGCGAGGGAGAGAGAGAGAGACACACACACACAGAGATAGTGAGCGAGAGGGACGGTACCTTAAGCCACACCCCTTTTCTGTTAACCTCTCAACCCCCATCCCCCCCACCCCACCCCCCCTGTCCGGCTAGTCCCTGCCAAACAAAGTAGGAAACCCTGTCTACCAAACCTGAGGCGCCCATCCCCCCCCCCAACATGTATCCCCAACTCCCTGTACGCGCGCGCGCACACACACACACACACACACACACGTAAAGAAACCACATACACAGAAATGACGGGCACTTAAGTGCACACAGCATAACAGTAACACACTCCCTCAGCAGTTAAACTCACACACACACATTTTCTTTGCGCTGACAAAGACACAAGGCAAGTCAGAATTAACCCGTTGTATGACGTGGTCCTCAGGGACAGATCAAGGGCCTTTTGTTCTGCGCAAAGAATTGATGTGTGTGTATAGAAGGAGCAGAAAGAGGAGGGGAGCAGTGATGAAAAAAAGTGAGTCAGATAAAGCAAGGTTTAGTAGAAAATGAGCAGACGGGAGGCATGGGGACCCATCTTCATCACTGTTAAGAGGATCCCAACAGGCCACATCCAGGCAGACCAGAGCAGACTCAGTCACACACACAGCACTTTTGTTTTTGACAGGGTTAGATGAACTTTGAAACTACATTAAATAAGCTATTTCTTTGTTAAGCAAGCTTTTTTCACTTCATTTAGTTTTTCAAAAGCATTCACTACTCTAGTCACAGTCCAGTGTGGATGCACTGTGTGTATATTCTTTTATTATAAACCTCTAACTGGTTATGTCTGACAAAGAACCTGAAAACAAAACTGACAACTGAGAACAAATTGAACTATTTCTCTAGAAATATGTTACTGAAAAAGCAACATTCAGCTTTGTATTTGAATTATTACAACAGCCAATCTCCTTGATAGTGACCGTGTGGGTGTGGTTTGATCAGATTTGAATGACTGGAAACATAAGGTCTGATTGGTGGACAGTAGTATGTGACATCATCTTTTTCCAACACAGCCCCGCCCATTTGAAACCAGCAAGAGCAGCAAGAGTTAGAAACACAGTTACAAAGTTCCTGTAGGACCCCATTGCTTAGCAGTAAGAAGCTTTCAAGCTCTCAAACTGATGGATCTGTCTCCACTTTCAAACAAGTGACTGAAAAAGTCCATTGAATCCACCTGCATCGCGTTACGGCTGCGCTGCGGTTGCTGGAGCTAAATGCAGCCATTCTAGCGGCGCTCCACTCCGAAGAACAGGTAGCCAATCTATTTTTGACGGAAGCCGCTTCAAGCAACACAGAGCAGATAAAGCAGGCAGGAAGTCAGATACAGAACTGCAGAGAGAATCTGGTCAACTTTCAAAATAAAACACCCTGTGGAGACTCTCGATCATAAAACAATAAACACGGTTAAATCAGACAAAAAAAGAAATCATTTAACTACGTAGCCTTCTTACTCATAGTAGAAGCACAAAAAGCAAGCACTGATTAGCAAATCAACAAAATCGACCACGTCAGCAAAATCAAGCAGGCAAAATGCTCTGATTCTGAAATGCTCCCTGTGGGAAATGCAGCTGTGCTGACGGTGGAACAAAACTGGGTCGCAGAGAGCTGTGAAGAAGGTGGTACAAGCACAAAAATGACAAATTAACAAGTCAACAACAGGGGAGAGGCTACACGCTCCACTGCTGAAATGCTTCTGAGACGCTTCCAGTGGACGTTGACGCCGGGCAGACAAAACCGTGGCGCAGCCAAGCCGGAGTCAGTGGACTTTCGGAGTTATTCTTTCTGCCTCTGTGAGTACGTGAGAGACTGCTAGGGTCTGCGTGACCGAAAAATCGTCATCAAAAGGGTGTACACGTAGGCTCTGTGCCTCTTGTGTTTTTGTGACAGCACGGGCCACAACGCTACCAGGACAACAACCGATCTCAATGTGCATATGTTGAATGAGTCCACCCAGCTCACTCTAGAAAGTAATACAAACAGAAGTCTGCGTTTTCCGCAATTGTCTGTGTACGCGTCCGCTTTGAGCTATATTCAGGGCTTTAGCCAGTCATCTTCAGATGCTGGTTGGCAGACTTTACTAGAAGAAATACAGCAAACGCAGTGGACAAATGCAACATTTCTTAACCAAGAAACTTACAAATTCAAACCATAACGACATGAACTATGGGGCTGAAAACAACTAGACTGATGATGCATTCAGTGACTGGATCCGATATAAGAAGAAAACTATGCAAAACAATGCTTTAGTTATCACTGACAATTCTGTCATCGATAACTAAAGCATGGTGATTGTAACCACCTGTCTGTGGTGGTGTAATGGTGAGAACAGTGCATTTGCCATGTTGCAGACCTCATACTTTTGGCGAGTGTAGTGAGCGAGCGAGCGAGAGCAGTAGGTAAATGCAGCGGAGCAGAGAAAAAGGTGAGCAGTGAAGTTCAGCAGAGAATAAAGGCTGCAGCTAAAGCTCCTGTGTGTGTGCCGTTTACCAGCTGCTGGAAAAGTGAAAGGGGTTATGTGTTGTAGATGATGTTAGGCAGTTTCACATGTTGAGGGCACACACACTACAATACATCATCTCCATCAGTTTAATAGAGAAAGGAGCATCTGTACTTATAACAGTACTTAAAGTCATACCATCTGGATTTCTAAATACCTGCTATGCTGTAATACTGCCCAAGTCTAGAAGGTGGACTATTCAGTCTCTTCAAAAGAACTAGTGCAGCTGATTGCATGACCTCCAGTATTGCTGCTTGCAGCTTTCTCAAGGACCGCTCATCTAAACAACTTCGAAGTCGATCAGATAGCGGTTGTCGAGAACATTTAAAGGACATACATACATACAGGCAGAGACTCCTTCCGTTTTAGTTAAAAAATAGAGCGAATCAAGGGTGCCAGCAGACAACACATAATGAAATTAACATCACTGCATTTAGTCAAATCAGAATTGTCCTCATGTGACCAGTGAACAGACACTTAGCATCTGTGTGTGTTGCTCAGTACAATGAAAAAAATCTGAATTAATGCATCCATTTTGAGGTGTAGTGTGTGTGTGTGTGTGTGTGTGTGTGCGCATAGCGTCTTTGTCTGGAGCACTGCGGCCCAGGAGGAGGGTGGGGGAGCTGGTGTTGGTGTCGGGGTGGGGGTAATGAGTGAATGTGATCAGGCTTCAGTAGTTTGCATGCCATTAGCACCACCCCGCTACCTCTACCCCCCACCTCCTTGGCTCTCTGATCACACACAAGACGGAGACTGGGCTCATAGGCTGGATCAAGGTGGGGTGGAGGGGGGTGGAGTAGGTGCCACAGAAAGACAATCCTACTGCATCCTTTCAAAAAATAGACATGTTAATAAGTGAGTCAACAAAAGAAAAATCTAAATCAAATCACTCGTTGCCAAAACAGCCAGGTATTTTGCTTTTATTATTTAACTAATGTCATGTTCTCTGAATGCCTCCATCTTGAAACATAAAGCCCTAGAGTGGGGCCTAAACTCAGAAACTAGTGAGGTAGCCTACAGGCAGACGCCTTGAGACTTGTGAAGCTTATGTGCTTGACAAGAGAGACATGATGACATGATTCTTCGCATACATTAGTTATGTCCTAAGGAACACATTGAACGTACACGGTGCAGCCATATAGTAGGTCAATTAATTGAAAAGTAATCTAAATTCAGAACTTCTAACAGACGTATATCAACAATGAACACAACAACAAACAATTTCACTATGTAGCCTACTTAACTCTGGTGGAAGCACAAAAATCAAGGACAACAAATCAACAAAATCTGAATATGTCAGCAAAATCAGGCAGGCAAAGCGCTCTTATTCTGAAATGCTCAATGTGGGAAACAAAGCAGGTGCAAAGAACAAAACAAAACCAGTTCACAGAGAGCTGTACTCCGTAGTAGAAGCACAAGAAAATACAAATAAACAACAAGTCATTAAGGTGGGGCAGGGTAAACGCTGCTGAAACGTTTCTGAAACACTTCCAGTGTGAGTTGACGCCGGGCAGAGGACGGAACAAAAATGCGGATTTCTGAACATTTTTTTGGAAGTAAACTGCATGCAGCTCCTCTCGCTCGGTCGCGTCTTTTATCAGCTGAAATAAGTGTCGCAGGCCATTTAGGGGGCCCCCCACCCAGCCGGGGCCCTGGGCCAGCTGCCCCCATGCTCCCACACTCTCTCCGCTTATGACTGTAAAGAATAATGCAGCTGAATGACGTCACTTCAGACAAACCACCCTTATACACCAGCCACACTCTGAAATCTACAGCATAACCTACTGCTGCTCCATTATGGAAAAAATGTATTATTAAACACATTACTGATGTACTTAGGAAACTTAATGCATTTACTGAACATTAAAAACTTAATGCTTAATTTTTTTTTTTATTGATTATGCAGTAATCAAAGTCATAGTAATCAAATATTTTTAAATACATTTTTAAAAATTTAACTTTAAGCAGCATCTTATAGAGCCAAGAAGAAGACAGCAACGCGAGTAGAGCAAAGCAGATGACAGGTGAAGTATTCGGGTTGACGACAGCTCGTTATGTTACAACACTGAAATTCAAAAGTGGCGATCTGCTGGGAGATAGAGTTACTAACACTATTAGTAAGGAAAGTATAAAGCCGGTATATTTTATAAGCACTGACCAGGTAAAGCAACACACCGGGTTAAGTATAGGCATAAATAATACACATATGCATACATACATACGTGTGTGTATATATTTTTATTATGACTACACCTTAATACCCAACATGTCTGCAATGAACAAATAAACACAGCTGCCCCATTAACTATTCCTTTTCCAAATTAGCATTCAGCACTGAGCCATAGACAGAAGCGATGGTCTTACTTTAACCCCAGAAGGAGGCCTTGGGGCAATTTGGAACATAAGAGCTGAAGAGGTGCGTTGAGGCTTTTATGTGATACACAATGTGGAACTGGTTCATTAAAGGCAGCGAGCCATATCATACCTGCTCTCACACTGTAGAAAACAAGAGGGGAGCTGAGAGGAGGTTTGGGCTCTCTGCTTGCTACTCACTTGCATTGCTGTCAGCCAGGGTGTTGAGGTTGCCTGAGATGTCTCGCCTCCTGAACAGACACACCACCTTCGCCTCCACATTCCCATTGGCTGTCTGTAAGTAGAGAGTCAGTGGTTACAAGTTAGCACTGGTATAACTACCTCTCCGATAACCCCTGTCAACAGTCTGAGCTTTTGTAGCTACTGCTCATCTCTCTGCCCCTTCACCTATGTTGACACCAACAGAGGTAATCAACAAGCCAGAAGAGAAAAAGGTTGCCATAGTCTTTTGCCCATACTAGTTTTATGACTATTTACAAGAAGGGGAAAGACCTGCTAAAATGCACCTCCTACAGGCCAATCTCACTCCTTCACGCAGATTATAAATTGATTACTAAAATGATATCTGCGTCAATACAGGAGCAACTTAAAGTCGATATTGACTACCAGCTAGGGCTGGACGATTAATTTAGTTTTAGGATTTAGGATTAAGTAATCCAAACCGAGCCTCTAACTGACGCAATTTTCCCATGCGAGTTATTTCAGTTAATATTGTGTGTGTTCATGCTACTTTCCCCTTGAAACACGATACCACGTGTCGTCACGTGACTCCTACATACATGTACTTTGAATGAGAGGAAGATAACAAAGTGTAATTTAATGTGCTCACACAGTGTGTGGGTAAAAAAGTTTTTCCCCTGCATTGATATTAAATAATTTAGTGAAAGTAGTAGCAGCCGTCATAATTCAGCTGCGGCGATGAGCCGAATATAGGGGACAACATTACCTTTTTAATTAACATTTAAATAATGGATTTGTGAATCTGTGAATCAACAAAATAAATAAACCCAGCTTTAATATTTTGGTTTATTTACATTACAAAAACAACATTCAAAAACAAAATAATCATTCATTAATCATAATCGAGGTAAAATGTTCAATCGTGATTTTGATTTTAGGTCAAACTGTCCAGCCCCACTACCAGCTAGGCTATGTACAGCGTGCTACCCTCGACCACCCAGCTGTGTTCTAACGTTAACATAGCTATCCTCATTAACTAGGCTCCTTACATGCCAACTAATAACTCTTGGGTTTTTGACATTGACAGTGTTGTGTTGGACAGATTTGTGCTGCTGTGTTCATATATATGTGTGTGTGTGTGTGTGTGTGTGTGTGTGTGTGAGTGAGTGAGTGAGTGAGTGAGTGAGTGAGTGAGTGAGTGAGTGAGTGAGTGAGTGAGTGAGTGAGTGAGTGAGTGAGTGAGTGAGAGACAGAAACACTTTATCCAGATTATCTAAACCACTGTATTTGAAGGTACTATCGAAAGTGTAATTAAGTTTTAACAACTTTCTGTAGCCTGACTGCTAGTCTAGCTTTTTATAGTTGTAAAAATAATAATAATAAATATTGCATAGGAATAGTAATATGAGGTGGTGATGTGACCTTAAAATAATTTCATCACCATCTTTTTGAGCTTGTTTAGCAATAGGAGTTCAGCTGGTCGACACCTAAATTTGAACTAACTTAAACTCCATGCAGCCCGTATTGAGTGGCCAGTTGGTGATTGTCAAACTAACTTTAGCTTGCTGTTGCAGTGTTTGCTTTCTTCTGCTTGTGTCATGAGATTTTCCTTACAGAGTCAGTTAAGTTAGCAGATGATGGTCGGGTGTACGTGGCCTCTGTTTTGTGATGTAGCCTCTCTGCTTTTTTTCCTCCGACGGTTAATGTCATCAACAAATTCCTCCACAATTATATCATGATATGACCATTTCTTTTATCACTCTAAGATTTATACTGGTATTATCATGAAGGCTATGATGAGGCACTCCCCTGATAGCAGCACTTCAGGTTTGAAAGATGATGAGTGGTTTCATTCTCCCTGGACTGACTGTGATTGTGAGGAGTGGAAGCAGCAACAGGACACACACACTGCTTCCCTCCACATTCCAGCCTAGAGCTGGCCACTCTCTCAATTTCCATTCATTGTGCTCAGCAGCCATTAGCACTCAGGACGATGCAGTCCTCCTGGTGCTCAGCACAAGCCCTTCAATGTAAGAGTGTTACATAAATGAGCTTAATCCTTTGACTGGGAAACAAGCCTGTGTCATATGCTGCTGCTGTTATATAAGTGGCTCCTGTACCGGTGTCCTGTCATTACAGCAGCCATGGTTTACCAACAGTGCCCAGGAGACACAGTATGGTGACTGGAACCATGTTTTAGGTGTCTCAACATCTGATTTTACCACACCGGACAGTCAATCTGAATTTTCTGTGTGTATGATAAATGAGGTGACAAAACACTGCCTGGTTAGGGTTTACACACACACACACACACACACACACACACATACATATGTGTATATATATATATGAAAGAAAGAGGGGGGGGGGGGAGAGAGAGAGAGAGAGAGAGCGCGCACCAACCTTGTTGAGTTCTTCTATTCTGCGGATCAGGTAAGGGTTGCTTGAGGAGTTCTCAAAGTACACATAATCTGGAAAAAACAGAAAAAAATTCAGCATTTCTTTGGAGCATAACAGTGTACAGACCTTTGGCCTCTAATGGCAAAACTGAAAAGATTGTGGCTAACCAGACGGATAGGAACCCATTCAACCTGACACACAGCTCTAATTGGAAGCCTGTCCATACTGTTAGGAGAGGCGGACCCTGCCAGCTCAATAAATGGACTGGTGTAATGTGAGCTCCAGGAAAGCTTTCTATCCAGGTTGCAGGCTAACTTCATGTGATACAATCAACTGATTTGATGTATAAGCTAGGGTTACAATCATATATATAGGCACCCAAAGCCTGTAGCAGTGTTCCACTTTGATTGTTCACTTGAACTCCATGTACCCTTTGCCCCCTCTCCTGTGATGTTTCGTTTCTTATTAGGCGGTCCAAGCCCGAGGGGCTGGAGCTCCAGACTAACTTTTCCACTGGTAGCACTGGTGCCACCAACAGCACATGATTTGGTCGCACCCCCCTTTTTTGGTACAGGTACAGTATTAATGAATGACCGCTAGGGAAGGGTATCGCTACTCGATACCTTTATGGTATCGACCAGAATCGAACAGTCTCCAGTCAAACCAGAACTTCAATCAATACTTTAGCAACCAGATTGCGTGAAAAAAAAACAAACACTATTTGTATGCTTATGCTTGCAGCCAAAAACGCAAACACCACACCGAAAGAAATAGAGGAGTCCGCCTTTTTTCCCCTGATGTGCCTGCAACATAAACTGTATAAAAAAGGCCTGCGTGATTATAACTTTTATAACTTTGGCTGTGATCTCACGCATGTTCGTCGCTGTTGCAAGTTTCATCTTCTGGTATCATTTAACACTACTCTGTACATTTTTATTTGCTGTTCACATGACTTGTCACTGATCAATCGCTGCATTCCATCACATCAATTAGACGTTTTGTACGATCAGCTGATTTTACTGGCGGAGCCTCCGGCTGCAGCTGCGTCAGGTGTAGTTTGGTCGGCCATATATGAAGCCTCTCTTTTCTTCTGTTTGTCTTTAGTGTAGTTAAATGACTAGTTTCTCGTTTTACACTTGTGACTGTCGTTTTTGGAGGTTTGCGACTCACCAATAAAGGAAAAAGCACTTGCAGAGATCTTTCAATTCAGTTTATTGATCGAAAGTTAACAAATTTTCAGTTGCTTCCTTTACACACTATTTCCTTCAACTTATTAGGTCAATAAACTATTTCACTCCTCCTCTTTCCCCTCATAGGCTAATACTACCAGTAAGGATGACCTGATTAGGATGAGGAGCAATCTGATACAATTTCCCAATACTTTTTAATGTAGCCTTACAGTTATTTGAAACAAGACAAAAATACAATAGATAAACTTACTTGTCCATAACAACAACAATAAAAATATTAATAGGCTACCAATCAACTACTATGGCTACCACAGGTGGCATTTTATGCAAGGTATCGAATGAATTACTCAATTGGTATCAGTATCACTTTCAGGGTACTGGTTTTAGTACTGGTATCGTAAAAATTTTACACAATATCCAACCCCAATGACTGCTGGTAAGAAGTGTGGAGGGGCTCAGTGTGTGAGGTGATGCAGCGGCTCCTGCAAGTTGTGGGTTTCTTAAGCCTCGATTATACTCGGGAGCAGACGCGGACAGCTACAGACTACTTCTGTTTATACTACTTAGCAGTCAGCTTCGCGGACACGTTCCACACATGCGCAGTAGATCGGTTGTTTCCCTGGTAGCCCTAGTTGCCGCGCGGACGTACCCCCTCTGATGATGATTTTTTCGTCACACGGCCCCCAGCGGAACCTTGCGTACCCGCGGACGCGGAAAGTATAATCCTTGTTTTACTGTTGTTGTGCAACTTCAGAGAATCAAGCAAAAACTGTGTTGACCCAGTAATTTAGAGCCTGCAACGGACGGGCCGTACTGCCTACGATATAAACACAGCATAGCATTCCCCTCGTACAGCAACCACCTGGCCACTTCAGGGGCACTATCCACAACCTGGAGGAGTAAAGTATAAATGCATATACTCATAATATTATAGCCTTAAATAAAAAGTACAATACTCATTTAATAATATACTGTTAGTAAAATATTAATATATTAATAGCTGAATGCAAAGATCTAAGACTTTCTCAAGATGCTGATCAGACAGCATGTGTATTGCACAGGTGTGTCTTAGGCTGGCCACAATCAAATGAGTTTTGAGTTAGGGGAAACTATATAAAACGTTGTGAAATGTTGTTTACTTACCCTCTTGTATGTTCGGCAAATGTAATGTATGGTGTTATCCCTTTCTTTGTATTTTAAAATAGTGTCAGTTTGTCCTGGCGTGTTGCCGTACTGGAGTGTAAGCTGCTCCGTCACGAGACAGCAGAGCAGCTGTTCAGATGAGTGCTCGCAAGTGTCCATGAAAGGACTTGATTTCAGCGAAACTTTCTGTTGCTGTAGCAGAAACATTCATTAAAATATTATTTTGGAAAGCAGAATTCATTTTATTGTCTTGACTGTTAATAAGTACATGCCTTAAACTAAAATGATTCTCTGGAATTAGTGGTCCAGGTTCTGGCTCTGGTGTGCAGTCAGTCATATAGAGGAGCTCTTGTGTCCGATTATGAGAATTCTCCAAGTCGCATCAAAAGGTCAAGTCTAGCCAATAGGCTAGCCAAGAGCAGCATGACAGTCAGATGAGCAAGGAGTCTGCAGTGCAATAAACACTCAACACATGCAAAAAATGTCCTCATATCACAAACACTGGCCTCATTTCAGCCAAAAACAGAACTTCCCTATGCCTGAAACCTACAGAGCTCTGCTGAGGAGACAATGCCTGTGCCACTATAATTAAGTCAAGCCACTGAAGAATATCAGCAAACGGAAAGACCCCATTTCTACCTGGTGGTAACATCCCACCTGTGTCTGGATATTTTATCTTGAACAGCAAAAACGCATGTAAATGCACACAGAACGGATTGCATTCAATCGGCCATGCGACTCCAGAGATGGTCTGGCTTACATGGTGATCTGCCAGGTGGAAATGACATCTGCTTGTTGAAAGGCCACCCAACTCCACCTCTTTCTGCTTATTTGGGCGTGTGTCAACAAGCTACAGATGAACCCTTCCTCTGCACAGCAAAAACAGGTAGAGCCCATTCTCCATCACTTCCCCTGACCTGAGAAACACCACCAGCTCCACCCCCTAATTTGCATGACAATACAGGAGGCATCAAGATAACTTATTAGATACCCGAGGCCTGTGCTACAAAACAGGATTTGACATCAGTGAGACAACTACAGGTTTAACCCTGGGTTTTCAGTCATACAGCGGGGGTTCATTTTTTTTTCAAAAGATTAAAATGTACTGATACACACACTGAAACCATTTCAACAAGTTTTATACTGAAAACTACAAATACAATTGCCATTTTGTTTGATATGAAAATCATCAAGTGTGCATTATCAAGATTTTATATTATATAGGTAATACAATGACCCCGTGCACAATTAAGTCTTTAGAAGACAGTGACAGTAACTGCAATGAGCCCAAAAACTGACGTAAATACAGAGGAGTCTGTAGCGTTTCTAGATCTGCTGGTTGGTTGACTAAACTGCGTAACGTGTTATCATGTGCAGTGGACGATTAGACTCTGCCGACACACAGCAACAGAATAACGTGTAGCGTTTTTACAAGAGCAGCTAACAGAGAGTTTCAGTTTACACGCTGTTAGCAAGTCAGACAGACAAACCAAAGCTAAAAGTTAACTCACCCTGCGTTCACTATAAGGTAATTTTCAAGTTTCCCTCAGCGCTCTCATAAAAACTAAAATATGAACTAAAAATCTAAAAACTATAAATCTCTGCAGCGTTGTCTTCCGCCGTCACTGACCCAAACAAACCCATGTTGCATTCTGCACATGCGCGCCTGCTCCTGGGAGACGCTGGACAGCGTTTGCCGTGAGATTATAATAGCGCGGTTAACCGTACCCGGTTATCATGGTTAAAATGGTTACGCTAATTTTACCATGGTTTACCATTAAACCGGTAATCGTTTTATCCCTACTCACACCAGACTCCCTGCAGAGACGCAGCAAAAGCTGTTCATTTTCCCTACCCACGATGGTTTGGATCACCTCGCAACTCAAGAAAAACAAAGATATGGACAAAAAGTGCAAGTTTTGGGCACTTGCAATCCATAAAGCATCCGCTGCCATATTTCTGCTGTTAAAAACCACCAGGTCCCTGTCAGCACTGGACTGCAGTAATGTTTACATTTACCCTGAGGGGAATCCCTCACCTAGCACAGCCCAGGCTTACCTCCTTGTCGATTAGTGCATCCAACAGCACAACAGCCATCCGGCATGGCACAGCCGTTCAAACAAATAGCTTAATTTTTCTTTTTAGGCTAAATCTTATGAGCATATATTTTGGTATTCAAGTTAAGTTTACTATGAATGAGTCCTAAATGATAAGCAGCGATGTCATCAGCCTGCATGTGGCAGCTACAGCTGTGTTGCTTTCAGTCTGGATTATGTGTTTCACTTCTTCCTATTTGTCTAATATTATAGTTTGCTCTTGCTTTGTAAAATATGCCACTCTGCTGCCAGTAGACGTACATGTTTGCGAGCGGTCATCTGGTTAACGTACTCATAGCTGGACTGAGAAACCCTGTGTTGACTGACCAAGTTAATCATGTGCCCGCTTTGCATGATCACAATCGATAACCGAAAGATCTCCTGGGTATGACAAACCTGCTTCTTATTAAGGTCTACCAAATTGCCATCGGCTGACGTTCACAACAAAACATCGGGATGGACAACGGCACCGGTTGGTAGCACGGTCATCTTATAAAGGAATGTGTTCACTCGCATTTAGACTTCACTCCCTAAAAAACATACCGGCTCAACACTGTGATGTCTGTCAGCCATCACAGATGGACAATGGCATCGTCTACCGGCCCAACCCTACTAAGAAGTAAATCTCATCAGCGTCAGAGAGCCATGTAAGCACACAGCATGTCTGTACCATTATCTAATAACGCAGTTGATTGGCTGTCTAACATTACACGTCGTAGAGGCCTGTTACCTTTCGCCCAGAGACAGGAGTTTTTTACTGCCAGCTGCTTATTTGCACAAATAAGTGAACTCTGTTTTTCTTTGGATTAGGCAGAGTAGACGCTACAATGGCATTTTGTTTCCACACTGTTATTAATGTTCTTTTTGACAGTTAATTATATTTTTTTTATAGTTCAATAATGTACAAACATTGAGTTTCTTCATTTCAGTCCAGTTATCTAGGTTGAGTAAAGCTTCCAGAGTCTCAGGTCTTTGAACAGCTTCCTCCTTTAAAGTGAGTAATTGTACTGTAATGTGTGGTTCAGAGAAGTCAAGGTATCGGTATCAGAAATCTTTCAACAATATTCAGCCCCTTATGTGGCTGAGTGATACATCACAGTTTAATCACAAATGGACAATTATTCACTGAGAAAATGCATGGGTGTAAAGGTCAATCTCAGGATTAAAAAAAAAAATAATAATATTAGATCATTCAACTGAAATGTTTTCTTTACCCAGCTCTACAAGACGGTCTGGTCACAATGCCCTCATGCAAACACAAGCCCTTCAGTTTCACATCAGCCATTGAACACTTAATGTTAGTGCTACAGTAAGGCTGAGCTGCATTTGTAATTTTAGTCTTATTTGGTGCAAATTAGTCAGTGATTCATGCAAAACAGTTGACTAAATTGGTTCTTAATTTCAAAAGGTCATTGTACTTTGTAAACAGTTTGTAATTACTGAATTGTTTATAATTGTTTTGTAAATGTGTTCAGATTTTATGACGGTAAATAGGATCTCACAATATCAGCTGGTGACAGCTTTAACAGAGATTTCAGCTTTTAAACCCCGTATTGATCAAACCTGCCAGTCATTTTTATCACCCATCACAGCACTATCACAGACAGTGCTTGCTCGGTGGTGCTGGCGTTTGATGCAGTTCTGCACAGCCGTGTGGCTTCACGTCAAGCTCCATCTGGTCCTCCCACAAGCAGGGACAGAGAGCCTCAGGAGGATATCAGTGGGTTTTTGATGCATCACCACAAGCAGAGATGGAGAAGGAGGGATTCAGACAGGGAGAGGATTTCTTGCTCTACTTAGCACACTGATGGGGAGCCCGACCAGAGAAGCATCACCTCCTTCACAGTGAAGGAACACAGCGACATCACATTACATAACACTGGCTGAAGCACCAAAAGGGGATTCGCATTTGTGTGCCTGACATGACTGATTTTACCTCTAAAGACATATAGAGGGTAAAAGGACAGAATTATTTTACAAAAGCACTGAGGCCACGTATCAATGATAGTCTTACACGAAAACGAGTGTACGTACAGGTTTTTGTCTTGTTGACGTCACAACCAAGCCAGAAAACAGGGCTAGTAAACAGCAGAAAACAGAATGAAGGTAGTGACAATGTTAGGTGGTTGCTTTGTGTAGGTAAAAAGGTTTTAAGGATTGTGCAGACTATACGACTTACAGTGTCGGCAGTTCGCTCTGCTGTTCAGACTACACAACTTGCCGTCTTGTGACGGGAGTCTAGAAGTCATTGTGGCGTTCACACTACATGACTGTTAGTAGACAGGGGGTCACACTACATGAGCTGACAGCTGCTCTGGCACCCGACGCTGGTCTCTAAACCTCGTTTTGTCAAGAAAACACACATGAAAAGTTAAATGGGAAATTACGCAACCTACACAAACGGCTGTTTGTTATTATAAAGATAGCAATTATAAAGACAAAGAATATGGGTGAAAGAATGGATTAGCACGTAAACGTACTTTGTCACATACGAAATTTATCCTCTGCATTTAACCCATCTCTGAAGGGAGCAGTAGGCAGCCACTGTACGGCGCCTGGGGACCAACTCCAGATTGAAATGCCATGCCAGGTCAAATGGCACTGACTGGAGAACCTACCCAACATGTTTTTGATGGTGGGGGAAACTGGAGAAAACCCACGTAGACATGGGGAAAACATGCAAACTCCACACAGAAAGGCCAGGGCAACCGGGGTTTGAACCCACAACCTTCTTGCTGTGAGGTGACAGCGCGAACCACTGCATCACCGTGCCGACACTCCGTGCCGCACACGCAGGTAGCAGGGATCGTCTGAGCTACAGAGAGATGGAGGCGAGTAAAAAGTGTTCTGCAGTGAAAAAGTAGCTGCCTGCTCTTCCAGCTGCCTGCTCTCATTGGTTGGATGTGTAAGTTGAGTCGACCGACTCCACCAGATATTTGGCATGCTAGTGTCTGGCAGGCGTCGGCGATGTGTCAGAAATGTGTCGGGGAGCCGTTTTTATGCGTCGTTCAGTAGTTCACACATAATGATTGGCGACCGAAGATTTACCCCCGATCACAGCCTGACGGTCAACGCGCTCTCTAACCGATCAAATGTGCTTAAAATCATGTAGTGTGAACTAGGCTTAACAGCACCGTGCTCGGCAGGTGGCAGATATATTTACGGTGTTTGTGTGCTCTGAAAGAAGAAACAAGAGAAAGAAGGATATACAGTCACAGTAGGCGGACTGTTAGCCTAGGATGTTAATACTACATAAATATATAGTTTCTAGACGTCCGCAGATGACAGAGGAATAAGTCTCCCCAGAAATTAGCGCAATCACCCAGGTGTCATGTTGACATCACTGCCAATCGGACCTGCAGCCAATAAATACCTGCGACTACTGCAGAGTCATTTGACCTGGGACTGGATACCGATTGTACCCTTTCACACTGAAGACAGCAGCCAGATGTTAGCAGGTGTTAGTTGTTTTTTTTTTGCACTGTGTAAAAGGGGCTTGAGAGAGGCAGGGTGCTGATGGAATAATGATCCTTCCCTCAGCTAAACCTGATGTTGGACATAATCACATCGGCTGTGAAAAGGGATCCATTGGTTTAATATTAATGTAAATATCAGTGGGTAGAAAAAAATAAAATAAAACAAAAAACAAAAAGACAGTCTGCTGAAGCAGCCATGAGAGTTTGTTGTGGATGTATGCCGCTGGAGTGGCGCAGTGTGCCGGGTGCTTGAGGGTGAATGAAGAGGAGGAAGCCCTTTGACTAATCTCTGGGGAAGATAATGATCTTACATGCAGGCTGAACACTGTGTGCTTCTGGAGGACTGGTAATATAGGCACTCGTTCATATAGAACTGCCTGCACCAGTGAGCTGCAACAACAGAAGTCCCCACTGAACGCAAAACCCATGAACACTTACTTCCTAAATGTGAGCTCATTCTGACAGGTTGGAGTCAAACCACATTTCCAGTAATGCATAACTTATAAAATCCATTTGCATCGGCACACACTAGATCTTGTTTTGTCATGTGGGTCTACCTGTTTTTGACAGTCAAGTTTGTGGTGTGGTTTAGGGTTACTCTCTCTCTCTCTCTCCCGTCATATCGCTATCGCGTATGCTCCAGCTCGTTGTTGTATGTTTAACCCTTCCACTGCTGTACAGTTCTCTGCTGCTTTTCAAAATGCTGTTGAGACTCACTCTGGGTGCCCTCTTTCTTTTTATACATCGCCATTTTATTCGACCTGTCAAAAAGTCCTGGATACTGTCGCTCCATTTAAAATCAGATTCCAAACCTACACCTGAACCATGATTGACTTATGGTACTTATGCTGTCAGATGAGAATGCAGGAATGCTGCAGAGAGCAGTGTTTCCCCACAGATTGACACTGTGGCGGAGGCGGGGGGTGGTTATGCCGAATTTTGCATGCCTGCCGAGAATTGCATGAAAATGCATTAAAGTTCTGCTTTTAAACGCTATACTATTCAATAGTGATAAATGATCAGTATATATTTTATGAGCGTTAAGAATCGTTAATATATTATTACACTTACTAAGATTCAGCAAAAACGTGGCATTAACCGCGTTCAAACAATATGAACAGCAAAGTGTCCTAAAAGGACCATAATAAGTGAATGCATAATTCGGCTAAACGGATGTTGTAGGCTACCTGCCGAAATTTGCATCTACCTCTTTTCTCTGTATAAAAGAGCGCTGGCTTCTGCAGTTCACGGCAGGCATGCACCTGCGCTGCAAAACGTGACTAGACCTCGTAGGAGCAAGGCCTGATCGTTGTTCTAAGCTCACGCAGTCTACCGGAGGCAGATTGTGTCTGACTTAACGGCGTTGTTTTTATTCCCCTATTAAGTCGGCGAAAAGTCAGCCAGTTATGTGGAACGCACCTGTTGACTACCAGTTATACAGCGTGCTAACTTCAACAGCTGTTTTCCAAAGCTATCCTTATTAGCTAGGCTCCTTACATGCTTGCTATTAACTGTTTTGAAGATGGGTCTCCGACATTGACAACATTGTGTTGGACAGATTTGTGCAGCGGTGTTGTATGATACCAACCATTAAAATCACAGACAGGTCTGTTGTCCATGTTTGCGAGAGAGAGAGAGCGAGCGAGAGGATGTGCGCTGCAACCAAAAACAAATTTTAAAATGGGTCGCCAAATTTACTTGGGTGACTGTTATTCTACCTGGGCGGCCCACCAAAGTAAAGCCTATGTATGGGAAACACTGGAGAGAGGGGACAAAAAACAAGGACAGCTGGAGCAGATATCAGAACATTGTCATATTTTTCTAATATTATTTAAATAATCGTCCCCATTAATGTTATTCTTAATAACCCCCAATCTGCTTGTCTTGATATTCCCCTAGAAACCTGTGAAAAATGGCTCCACTTTTTTGTTGACACAACTGTGAACATCAGATCTCACCCCATCCTTTTGACCCGTCATCACCGTCACAAGCTCTCTGTTATAACCACTCTCAGCGTCTCTTACTCCTCCGAAGGAAATCATTGATGAGATGAAATTTTCAGCTCGTCCCACAGAGGTTGTCCCCCCTCGCCTTTTTAACTTTAAACAGCATCTTAGAGCCAAGAGGAAGACAGCAACGCTGTGTGTTGTTAGCTTCTCCAACATTACCTACCCAAGCTTTTATGTGGTATTCTCTACCACATACAGTATATGCGAGGTCGCTTATATGCAGCGATAAACACTCTGTAGCACATTACTGTGACACAGTCCAAATCTGCAGTGGGAGGCTGCATGAACACTGCAAAGAGGACTCGCCTTCAGTTGTTTTTTGTCTTGTTCTGATAATTGGCAAACTAGCAAAGCAGCTCCAGACAGAGAGGATCTCAGCGCTCCTGCAACTGAAGCTAACATCACAACAACAGCATGTCTTGGTGAGCTAGAAAGTAAGCTGGATGTCTGTGGTTAAGTCATTAAATGTTACTGACACACAAATCATGACTGGAACTGCTGGGGTAGTGTTGTGTGGCAGGGTGCAGGCCACTTTGTTTCCCCATTTACAAAACCAGGGCTGAGTACAAACACTGGTGCACGCGCACACCGTTTTAACGTAAACAGCCAGGCAGAGATTCTGCATCACAAAATATATTATAAAACTTTTACTGTAAATTATTGTTCTCAGGAAATAACATTTAACAAATAACTCAATAAGAATCAGACCAAGCATTCATTACAACATTCAGTTTTCCAAACTCAATTCTAAAGACACCAGCCAGTCAGTTCTCAGACTAAATATGTAGCCCTAAACAAAACTGCAGATTCACACATTTGAGTAACATTTTACTTTTTGGGTCTATTATTTCCCCAGAAAGAACTACTTAATTTGGTACCAACTGAAAAACTAGTCCATTTAAAACAGTAAATACTTCTGCTTTGTTCAGTTATTATTGGAAACATTAACTGAAATGTATGCTTGCCTGAATGCAGCCTGACCTGCTGTGCAATGATGACTAAAAGACTCCAGGTCACACAAGCAATTATATTAATTTATGCAAAATAATGTAGTAGTAATAATAATAATAATAATAAATAATAACTTCCTTGAGTGCCGGGATGATGTCATGAAATGTCATGTTTTGTCCAACCAACAGTTCAAACCCCCAGAAACATTCAGTTTCATGTAATGTGAAGGCAAGAAAAGCAGCATTCACATAATAAATAAAGATAAATAACCTAATTATTGCTCTAATTAAATGGAGTGGACCAGTTTAATATGGTCACTATTTTGCTCTGAGCGTCAGTTCGGTAAAGCTTCAGGCATGTTTTTGCTGTTGATGTACCTAAATGTAGCCATTTAGTAAATCTGCCACCAGTGTTGACATTTTGCAGGAGCTGGTTTTTGTTCCTCCGATCACTCAGCACCTGTATGTACACAGGTATGCAAAGATAATTTTTCTTGAAAGACTACACTTAGTTATAAAATACAAGTCTTCATAGAATTTTACCCTAAAATTAGTAGGAAATTAGAGAATTTATTAAACTGTGGTTGACATTTTCAAGGTTTGTACATCAGCTGTAAGGCTCCTCTACCCACAGCTACCCTTGAAACCATCTCTGCGCCCTACACAACTAACATTTTATGCATCTCGTTTATTGTCACCTGTAAGGGCCACAAGCAAAACAGCCACACTGAAGGACACTTCCTGCGGTGGCAGCAACACACACAGGCTCATGACGCTATATAAGAGAAGTGCGCTGACGAGATAGCGAGTTACTTTACAGCACAAGACACCATCACACCAGAGTGGAGACAATTAGTAGAATAGGGAAGTACACAACAGAGTGTTCAATGTAAGCACAAATGTGTCACATTAAGACTAGGTGTTAAAGGCTGAAAACTACCGAACAAAAGCTCTTTATTATCATCAAGGGATACTCAAATTATTCAATAAAACCCAAATTAGAGGTTGAGGTGTCTTATGCAGATTGAAACATACATTAACCAAACTGAGCAATTGTGAATAATCAATAGTTGATATTTTATAAAACCTCACTATCTCCTCTGCTACAGACAAGTGGTGCTCTTCTGCAGTGGATATGAGAGTTCCCGACTCATTGAGCATCATTCTAACCAGTGTACAAACTGAAACATGATGCACAATGCTACGTTATAGCAAACAGTTTACAGTTTAGTTTGTAGCATGCTATTATAACATTAGATATAATTATGCAGCACATTTTGTAGACTCATGTTTAATCAGCATGACCTAAATAGCCCACAGACTCTTGTGTGACCTTACAGAGCAATAAGCCTGTCACACTGTCTCATTGTCAATTTAGCCATCTCTGCCGCCACAAAGCCAGGCTCAAAGAACGTACGCCAAGTCCTAACATCATTACTAATGCTCAGAGACAATAAACACCAGTCACGCGCAGTGAAAAGGCGAGGCGCCAGATAAACACCCACTGAGAAGTGCAGGTCGACACACTTGTCCATATCGACAGGGGGGGGGGCAGAGGCGACAGTACACCAGGCAGCTAGCCATCTCTACCAGCGCTTCGTTTCTCTCCGGATTAATGGTGACGTTTGGAAAACCGGTTTTAGTAAACCACTCAGGTTAAGGTCTTAATAAAGGCTAACGTAACATTTCACAACGTGCTGAACTTACTGTTCATTGATTTAATGTTGCTGAGATGCTACGGTTTCCATCCAGTGGCAAAGTAACGTTTGCGGTACATAATGAAAGAAGACTGACACTGAATTTTTTTAGACTGGTAGCAAGTTAGTGTTAGCAAATTTAGTTAAGCCTTTTTGGGAATTAAGATGCTAAGTTGCGTGTTTCTCTTGTCGGTGTTTGGTAGTAAAGTTAACTAATTGTAAACAGTATACAGCTAGAGGTGGTTAACGTTACTCTTGATAAATTAACCACGTAACTTAGCTGCTAGTTTTTCAAGGAACAATCGCACCGGTTAACACATCACATACGGTACGTAGCGCCATGCTAACAAAACTTAGCAATCAAAGTTAGCTAGCACGTTGCACATGAAGTGATACGGCGGAGGCGATACTGAAATTAACCCACCCCACCGACAAAGCTATCCGTCCAGCATTAGCAAGCTACCACGGACGTTGCTCCAATTTATTGGATGCTGACCTCAACTAGCTAGCAGCTAATGCTAACTACCGTTGTGATCACTTCCAGGACGTTACCATATGTGAAGTTACAGACTCCAGAAGAAAACTTGACAAATTTACGTTACAGTTTCTTAGCTTAGTTACTTCCAACTAACAGTTACAAATACAATTCGGCAAACTAGCATCCACCGGCAGCATATATTTTACGTTAACGTTAAATACCAACTTTTAGAACCGGTTCACGCTGCTCAGCAGCCGTCCGCCGTGGTGTAACTTCACGTATTAATGTGAGGGAAAGTAGTCGCGGTAAGTAACGTTACCACGCCAATCTGTTGGAAAAGTAATAATCCCATAAATCAATAGTTTGACGTATTAATGTTAAAGCCACACTGGATGCATGAGCGTGTCTGGCTAAATGTAAGTGAATAGAAACTAGCTGTTAAGTCATAATGTAGGAGTATTTTTTTATTTATTTACCTATTGGCTAACTCACAATCCATTGTTTGGTATTTTAATAGGTTTGGCGTTCTTCCATGGCAAGAGTGGACGCACGTACGGACGCTAGGAAAGAGCTAGCATTAGTTAGCGGCTAACCGAACAGACAGCTAGCGGCTAGCTAACCACCTTGCTGTCGAAACGAACAATCACGTTGTGGGGGGTGTCTTAAAAATGTAAAACATTCCTTACCTCCCACTCGGTACATGTTGGCCGCCATTCTCTCGTAATCTTTATCAAAAGCAGTCCCAGGGTATTCCCCGATTGGGTAGAAAAAGGTCGATGGGATCTATTTTATTCCTTCATTTATCGTAGACACCCCCGCCGCGAAACAAAGCCGGCTCCGGGCACAACAAGCAGAGCTGTGGCGGGCAAAAAGTTGAAAGTTTCCGTTAGTAATGTTCCGGAGGTTAGCCCCCAAAAATTTAAGTCTTTGTTTTCGGTCCCTCGGACAACCTTCCTCTCCTCTTCCTCCCTCACTCACTCATTCACACACAGCTAGCCTGTCTCTTACTCCACTCTTCCTCCCATCCTCCGCTCCCAGCTTCATCCTCCTCTTCTTCACCTCCGCTCAGTTCAACACACACTCGCACGCAGAAAAGCACACACTCACTGCCCCCCTTCGTTCGTGCGCAAATCGTCATCTTCGGAGATGGTCGACAATCTCCGGTATCTCACAATTAACTTTTTCACTTGTCCTGGTTTAATCAACCGATTTATAAAACGAAAAAAAACAAACGCACGCGCGCATGACTACGATGTAGACAATTGGTAAAAGAGGAGCTAAGGTTTATTCACAAATGCAGTTTCCACATATTACACAAATGCACAGAGTAAAGGAAGTTACCACCAGATATAGACAAAGCTGGACATTGGGAATGTACCCAAACACATACAGCAGAAGCAAAGAAAACATGCCCCAAAATAAAAATCCTGAAAGCATTATGGAAATTATTATGCAATAGGTTATAAGTAATACTGTTGCATGGTGCATGTGGAGCAAGCAGAGGGGTTTCACATTACTGTTATTACACTAACACTATAAGAGTGATTACTTAAAGCAGACCTTCTTTAGCTTGTGACCCCTTAAAATGAAGCATGTCTATGAGCTGTGAGGTTTTATCTTGTAATTTACTTGAGTATTTCCATGTTCTGCTACTTTAAACTTCAACTCAAAGATATATCAGAGTGAAATACTTTTTTTGTTTTGCTTTTTGTCACTTCTTTTATTAAACTACAAGTACATTTAGCCCCATCTCACCCAGCTGAGCACAACAAGCTGACCTATTGTTAAAAACGTTAAAATTATGGTTTTGTTAATGCATTAGTAATAATAATCCAATTGTTATAATATATGGTATAAAACTGTCAGAGTGGCCATTGTGTACAGCAGTACACTAACTTTTAATTCTTCAAAACTTTTATTTATGAAACTTTAATATTTTCAAGCCAAATTTTTAGTTCCTGACTTTAGTTACATTGTTACCACATTGTGATATTGCTACTATAGTTTAGTAAAGGATCTGAGTCCTTCTTCCACCACTGTTGAGGGTATGTGATCCTGAGGGTTGAAACCACAGAAAAGACATTTATCAGCAGTTTGTAACTGAACTGTTCACTCTGGGATGCTGAGGTCTGGGACATGTAGTTTTGGAACCTGCCTTTATGCAACACTGCCCACAATTACTGGAGCAGCACTGCCCACTAGTGACACTTCTCACACAATACACTTTCCAGTCATCAGGTATTTTATTGGGAGCTTGACAGATAAAACATCACAGTATTCCCAATGTTGTCTTAAATATATAAAACTGTACTAAAGTAATTAACATTTCAAGTGTACTTATCTTCTGTTAGAGAAATTAATTAGTCAGAAATGCTGAGAGTTGATTTCACTGGAACAGGTTTCTCACAGTCTAACGCAAGCATGAAAACAGCTTCAGTATTCACTGATGTCAACCAAACACTGCTAAAATATAAAACATATGCAGAAAAGGTTATGAAAGGCCAGATGGCGTGTGCCACAATGCAGCACTTTGGTAAGTGTGATTAAAAAGATGAACTAAAACACGGGAATGTTTACTGAGACCAAAGTCTTAGTCACCATAGAAGTCAAATCATGTCACCGAACACACATGACCACTTCTAATGATCCTCACCACATATCCAACAGAAGGAACAAATCACACTGTCCAGTTTCACAAGGATGTACATGTTTATGGAGGTGTGGAAGTGTAGATTTCATATGGACATTTGTCCTGGAGAGGACTCCTCACACGTTCTGTATGAAACTGATGCGGCAGTGGCCCTGCAGAGGTCCGTCTGAACCGATAACTGTGGCTGCTGTCCAATGACTAACAGCCTCTCTGGCTGTGTTTAAACAGTTGAACCTCTGTCACAGTTAATTACACGTGTCCTTCCTAGCTGGTGGCAGGTTCTGGAGAGCTGGTGGACGTGGACGAGGCCGAGGCCAGTCTCTCCCTGCTGTCACCCACCCCTCCTCCCATCACCCTCCACTGAAGGATGCAGGTGTCCTTCCCGCCCATGGAGAGGAGATGGGAGTCATTGTGGGTGAAGCAGACGTTGGTGACGTGGCTGCCATGGCCCTCGTACTTGTGACTTGGTGCCTGGAGAGGAAAGAAAGAAAGAGACATTTTTGTTACCACGTTGAACCACACTGTCAACCCAAGTGTGTTTGCATGCACTTTCAAGACGGTTCCTAACTTCAGCTCGTCATTTTCAGTTCAATTTAATTCAATTCAGTTCAATTTAAAGGCACTTTCGTAGCATGGGAATCAGACGTTTACGTTACATTACATTTTCCCTCTCCTGTCAATCGCACAAGGTTTCCATGAGTCGTACTCCCAAAGCCCAGGTATTGGTATCGCTATCGGGAATAAGTCGTGTCGATGCATCTCTCGTCAGGAGGTATCAGAAGTCATTATTGTTAACATGTAGAATGGAAAAAGTTTGAATTTCAGACGGTGATCATCATTTAGCCGACGCTTTTGTACAAAGCGACTTACAATTGCTATATATATCAGAGGTCACACGCCTCTGGAGCAACTAGGGGTTAAGTGTCTTGCTCAGGGACACATTGGTGGATGTGTCACAGTGGGGTCTCTCACACCAAAGGCATTTGTCTTATCCTGTGTTACATCTCCACCCCCAAAAAATAAACTTTAAAGCAGTGACAAAATGTTGCTCTGCTACAGTAAACTGTGAATGTTTACTGAAGACAGACAGGTTTGTCTAAATTTTTGTTTGCATGTGTCAATCCTAAACAGGGTTTTCCGCTTTGTGTTAAGGAAGCAGTTAAAGAACAATATTTGCTCTGAAAGTAAAGGCAGCCAAAGTAAACAGGCCGGTTTCCCTCTAAAGTAAGTGTGATCTATATGAGCGGTACCTTAGGTTTAGGACAGGGGTACTGGAAGAGGTGGACTTTACAGAAGTCATCAGCCACGGCCACCACCCTCTCACTGTGAGAGCGACACAGGGCGTTGATGTCTGTGCCGTCTGAGCCCTCCATCCACACACCTGGAACACCACAGCAACACAGTCATCCATCTGACTTGACAGAATAACACCAGCTTGTTCGGGGCGACTGAAGTCACAACACATGAAAGAACAAACATGTTTTATTTCTTACCAATGACGTGGAAGCCCAGCACACACGTATAGGAGGCCCATTCTCTGTCTTTACTCTCAAAGCGATTCCTCAACAGTTTACATCCTCCTGCTATGTCCCCTGTCAAAAATACATTCATCTTCAGAGTCACAACAGCAAATTGTCATGCAGTTTGAGGATTTTAGTCCAAAAAAGAGACTTGTTCACTTACAGTAAAGGATCTCATAGTCGCCTGAATTAGACATGATGTACTTTCCATCTTTGGACCAATCCAGGTGAGTTATGAAGCTGGAGTGACCCTGATTGGACAGATAGGCACAGGCAGTGTCACTTAATGCTCTATGGCCCTGTGAAATCAATGCTGTCAACAAGTCTTGTGTGCAGACCCAAACCAACAGTGTGACTGACCCTTCTACAGTAGACAGGTGAAACTCTGGATAAGGGATCTAATTCTGTGTTTGCAGTTAGATTCACTCTGAGGAGTACACATTATACCAGACATTTCGTCAAGACTGGCAACTATTTATCACACATGTGGAGAAGTGCACACACATTGACTGAATGTTGCTGAAACATCACCACACATTCACGGTTTTGTATTTTATTTTATTTTAAACTGAATATGTTTACTTATTTATGTATTATTTTTTAATTCTTGTAATTCATTTTCTTTTCAGGACAAGCTGTGTGGGTAGGTAGGAGGTTTAGTGTTGTTGAAGTGTTCTCCATATGAAGTTATTATGACAGGGATTCAGGAACAAGATCACGCCTCTCTCTCTCTCTCTCTCACTAATCTAATCCAACCTCCTGCGCCTCACTCAATTCCCTCAATTCTGTGCCCCCCTAATCCAATCACCTGTACATACGTGAATATAAGCTCGTCTAATCTCTTTCTCTCCCCTTCTCTAAATGGGCAGCACAGTGGCCCTGGGTTCGAATCTCGGTCATCCCTATGTGGAGCTTGCCTGTTTCCGCTGGGTGCTCTTGTTTCCTCCTGCCTTCCTTCCTCAAAGATGTGTCTGCTACAGTTACAAATTCCTCCAAAGTATTCATATTCTTTTTCTACCACAGGAACTGCAGGGGAATGATACACTGTAAAAAAAATCTGTAATAAAGTTTTATTCCTTTTTTTCCCTTGTATTTTTAAAATATCAAAAAATTGCAAAAAAAAATGTGAATTTACATGTCTAATGTAAAATAACATGAAAAACCTGTATCTGTGATTAACCATAACATTTCTGTTATTTTAAAGAAAATATTGGGTTTTTTGACATAAACAAACAATACATTCAGGAATTTCCCGTATTTTCACAAATATTATTTTTATTATTTAAAATAAAAAACTGTTAAAAATAAGTTTAATACTGTAAAAACATTTCTTAAACTTGGTACAATTAGTAACAGTTAACCGTAACAAAAAAGGATTGTTCTGTAACTTGTCATAGATTTTCTTGTTATTTGACAAATATCTCCTTTAATTATGGATATTTAGAAAATAAAAACATTGAATAAATGTTATTTTAATCAGTATATAGTGTCTACAAGTTTGTTAAACTGTCCAAACACAGTTTTGATCATTGAAAACAGCCATAACTACTGTAATTTCACAGCTTTTTTCACAGCATTACAATTTAGATTAACATAGTATATAATTCCCCCGAAGTGGTAAAATTACAGAAAGGTAATATTTAATTTATTGTTAAATGACAGGCGTTTACACCTTTTATTGGGGGTTAAAAAAGAAAACTTCCTGTAAAATTACAGGTTTGTGATGAAAAATTTATTTTAATGCCATTTGACAGATACTTGATTGAAGAGTCTTAGCTATAGGTGTCTTATCAAAACCTAAAGTAAACATATTTAAATCCTGTTTTTTCATAATTAAAAATGACCACATTATATCCATTTATCCTATAATAGAGACCAGAAACCCATTTTGAGTAATCTTGTACTAGGGTTATTTATGACAGTTTGACTTACTTAATTTTAGCAAACTCAGACATTTATTCATTTAGCTGATGCTTTTATCTAAAGCGACTTACAATTTAGGTCGCACGCCTCTGGAGCAACTAGGGATTAAGTGTCTTGCTCAGGGACGCAATGGTAGATGGGTCACAGTGGGGGATCGAACTTGAGTCTCTCACACCAAAGGCATGTGTCTTATCCATTGCGCCATCACCACCCCACAGACCTTTTAAAGTACCACTACAATACAAATTCCCACATCTGATACTATTTATAGACCATTTATTCAGTTCCATGCTCACGACAAAGAAGTCAAACATTTCAGTGTAAAGAATTGTTCTCCTGAAACAGAAGTAGTTTAGTTTTTATATACCTTATTGACGACATTTTCAGATCTATTCATTAGAAACCTAACTGGGTCAACATAAAGAATATTTTGGATACTGTTAGACACAGCTCCAAGATTAAAGTGCAATCTGAATGTAAAGTAATTGGAAAGTATTTCTTAAAATGCTGGCATTTTGCTTTGATAGGACTGTACAGAGACAAGAAAGGCAAAGGAGAGGGGGAAATGGTGGTTTTACATACAGTGCACAATCCAAAGACTTCTTCCCTGGTTTCAATATGATATTTTATGACTTTCTAAAGCCAGTTTTTGTATCTAGTAAATGTTGTTACGGCTGTATGCGTTTCTCTGTGCTGTGCATCCTTGTTCCTTTTTCTGTCCTCTAGTTCTGCCCCAGGAGTGCTACAGCTGATTGCTGAATTAGGTCCACCTGGCCTTGCAAGGCAGTGCACAACTGTGTGCACGGGAGTTGGGGAAGTCCAAAATTTCTAAAATAAGTTGGTATACAAAAAAGATGCAAATATATGCAGTAGAAAGACAAGTGCAAATGTGAAGTTTTTCTTGGTAGTCCAAAAGTTTTTGGTATGCAAGCCAAAAGTACATTTTCAGATTCGACTGACTTTGCACAACAACACCTCTGGATGACCTAAATAAACCACTTGGGTTCTTAGCTCAATTAGAAAACATAAACAACGGCAAACAAAATCAACAGTATATCTATCCAAGGTCTGCAAGACATTAAGTTTCCCTTAATAATTGGTATGGTGACCAAATTCTGGAAATGTGTTAGTCCATAGCACTCTCCACAGAATTGGAGAAGAATTCAAGTCTGGCGGCTACATGGCTGCAAAAATGACAGATCAGATAACGACTCCCCCTCCACCAGCTCTTCCATTAAGTGTGAGCAATAAGCAAAAGGCAGATGATCTACACTAGCTTGCCGTTCCTTACATCCAAAAAGCTTGACAGCGTTTGATTTACAATATAACTACATTGATAAATAGGACTGTGTGATCTGACGGTATACACTATATTGCCAAAAGTATTGGGACACCCCTTCCAAATCATTGAATTCAGATGTTTCAATCACTTCCACGGCCACAGGTGTATAAAATCAAGCACCTAGGCATGTGGACTGCTTCTACAAACATTTGTGAAAGAATGGGTCGCTATCAGGAGCTCAGTACATTCAAGCTTGGTACCTGTGCAATAAGTCCATTTGTGAAATTTCCTTACTACTAAATATTTCAAGGTCAACTGTTAGTGGTATTATAACTAAGTGGAAGTGATTTGAAGAAACTCAGCCTTGAAGTGGTAGGCCACATAAAATCACAGAGCGGGGTCGGCGCATCTGCAGAAGCTGCCAACTTTCTGCAGAGTCAACAGCTACAGACCTCCAAACGTTGTGTGGCCTTCAGATTAGCTCTAGAACAGTGCGTAGAGAGCTTCATGGAATGGGTTTCCATGGCCGAGCAGCTGCATCCAAGCCAAGTGCAATGCAAAGCGTCGGATACATGGTGAAAAGCACGCCGCCACTAACTAGTGCAGTGAAGACGTGTTCTCTGGAGTGACGAATCACGCTTCTCTGTCTGGCAATCTGATGGATAAGTCTGGGTTTGGCGGTTGCCAAGAGAATGGTGCTGGCCTGACTGCATTGTGCCAAGTTTGTGTTTTAGGTGTTTTTCAGGGGTTGGGCTTGGCCCCATAGTTCCAGTGAAAGGAACCGTTAATGCTTCAGCATACCAAAACATTTGACAATTTCATGCTCCCAGCTTTGTGGAAACAGTTTGGGAATGGTCCCTTCCTGTTCCAACATGACTGCGCACCAGTGCACAAAGCAAGGTCCGTAAGATGGATAAGTGAGTTTGGTGTGGAGAACTTGACTGGTCTGCACAGTCCTGACCCCAACCCGATAGAACACCTTTGGGATGAATTAGAGCGGAGACTTCGAGCCAGGACTTCTCGTCCAACATCTGTCCCTGACCTCACCAATAGAAGAATGGTCCAAAAGTCCAATGAACACACACACACAGCTGATTACCAGTTTTAGAACAGTATTTTGACGGAAAATCTAGTATTTGCGTATTAACGCGTATTTGCGTTGGGTGTTGTATCATTCTTTTTTACAATATATATTGATAAGATTTTTATGTTAAATTATATAATAAAACTCAATTAAAAGCAGCACTCTACTATAAATTTTAAGCCTGATTATTTGTATTATAGCAGTGTTCAGCTATATTTAAAGGTAATTTAATTGTTTTTACAGGTGTATATATTCTTAATTACAATAAAAGCCCCAACAATTGCACAACATTTTATGTAAAATTAAAGTTACAGACTTGTCATTATGGAATATTTCCATATTTTTACGAGTTGGTTATTTACTGTTATGTAACGGTATTTTTCCGGCGCCCCAGCTGCCGGAATATTTCCGTTCTTTTATGAGTTGGTTATTTACTGTTATGTAACGGTATTTTTCTGGCGCCCCAGAATATTTCCGTTTTTTCACTTTTTTTTGTGAGTACAGTGTAAGCAAGCTGCTTATCTAAACCCACACCCTGAGTCTCGACCCCCAGGTTCCCACCCACCACAACCCTAACCAACCCCTCCATCCTATTTCTCCTAAACCTCCTCATTATCTGAATAATGATTATCTGAATATACTGTATACCTTTTTATCCCTCACAATTGGCGTGGTCTTGTTAGTGCATGTACCACTGGACTGATAAATGATATCCTGACTGTTCTAAGATGAAAATCTGACTTCTAAAGAAATGCCTAAGTAGTTAGCATTCGCAGTGAAAGCCACTATGGCTGAACAGGCAGAGAGCAAAACACAATTACAGAAGGTCAGGAGGGATAAAGGGAAAATCCAAAGACCAAATGGGCACGTTTAGGATTTGATATTTAACTCACATTACATTTCCCGAAGCGGGTGTAACGCCGGCCTCTCTCTGTCACACTGTAGATGTAGATGAAGTTGTCATGGGATCCAACAGCTAAAAAGCTGCCATCTGACAACACAAGAGGGCATTCACACAGTTACAGGGGGTTTCCACAGTATATTTCTCTTAGGGTCCATGTTTTTCCCCATTCAGTGCAGAAAGTGAACTGAAATGTAATTTAGACTGATGTTTTGGCTTTGTCAAACACTGGCCTGCTCTTAACGTTTGGATTGTGGCTATGGTTCAGTCACCAGCCCCATCTCTGCTAAAACCTTGGCCATAACCACTCTGGTTTAGGCACAAACATGCATATGAGCGTCCCCATTTTGAATCTAGCTGTGGATTTTATGCCTCTCTCTCTTGTTTCCTGTCATCTATAGAAGTAATAAAAAATAACCATATACAGTATAAACAGAACACTACATACATAGTATATGCACTCTATACAGCCTGGTATAGAGTATGAGGAGCTGGATACCATATTGTGCCAGACAGATTTTACTTTAACAAGAGAGTATTAATATACTCCTTTGTCTGTTTTATTATTTATTGAAATTTATTTGTCACCGGGGTCAGAGATGGGGATGGGGGACAGAAATACCACACAAACAGACAGTTCAGAGAGAGGGCAACACCTGCAAGAGAACGGGGAGGGGGGGGTGGGGACAACAGGAAATAGCAGAAGGAAACACCAATTGCAGAAAGCAACAAAACCTGCAAGAGAACGGGGAGGGGGGCTTGGGGCGGAGAAAAACAAACAAAAACAAATAAACAACAAACAAACAAAAACAAAGAGACAAGCAGCCAAACAGCAACAATAAACAGCTGACATAGGAAGACAACTGAAAGAGAAATGAAAACAAGAAACAATCAAGCAAAATAAATAAACAAACAACACAGCACAGCTGTGACAGCTGGAATAATAACAATTAATTTAAATAAGTAACTGAAAGAAAAGCATCATGAAGAATTCTACCAAGGACAACCTGCATTTGGTTGTGTGTGTGTCTGTATGTGAGACTGTGTGTGTCTGTGTGCGTGTGGGTGAATGTGTCTGTATGTGTGTGTGCATAAGCCTGTTACAGAATGTAGTTCTTAGTAAAAGTGGGACGCCACAACCGCGCCGCACACTCAGAACACTCTTAACTCAAGGTCAGTTTTCCCAAGTTTTCCCAAGCTTTCCCAAAATGGAGCACTACCTCCAAGTGGAATGTGTTTTGTGTGAAGAAGCTCATCAATAGAAACCCAGAGAAAATAGTTACACCAGTCACATAACAGCATCTGTCTTTTCCTGCAATGTTACAGTCAGAATTCTGAGGGGAGAAGCAATAAAACGCTGGCAGTGAAGCCTGACCTGGTGAGTATCTCATGACAGACAGCTGCTCGTTCCCATCAATGGACTCCAAGACCACTTCTCTGGTCAGCAGGTCAAGGACCATCCACCTGTTACAGGGGGATGGGAGAGGATAATCAGCAATGGCAGGGAGAAGTGCTCTATAGTGCTCTTTCTTGCCTTGTCTTTTCACTCACATCTATGCAATAGCATAGAAAGATTATATACTTGTTGCTGTAAACCAGGATTATTAAATTATATGAATAGTTTATATTCAACATTTAGGGAAATATGTTAATTTGCTTAATTTCTGAGTGAGAAATTGATATATGCCTCCGGTCTACATGTTAAAGCTGCACTAATGTATATTAATATTTTATATTAAGTATCAAATGACGTCACTCGTAGTGATGAACCCACAGAGAACAGCTCTACAGAGCTGTTTAGCATCTTTGAGCTCATGGTTTTGGTTTTGTTTACAGCAGGCTGCTTTCAGTGAAGAAGCTCTGATAAACCCACTGGACACCACCTGCTCAGCACCAGATAGCAGACTGGTGAACATAGTGGTGCATTCAGCAGCTGAAGAGACAGATGTTTTTATCAGAAGTAGGTGGAGAACAAAAGAGAAGTAAAAGAGTGAATACTGGAAATTTGTTGCTTTGTGCATACTGAATGTTTAATTAGGGGTTTGCTACCATGTTAGCCATAAAACCTTAATAAGGTGACAATATGTCAGATGTGTTCACAGCTTGAAAAAAATGACTGCTCTAAATACAAATCTTTTTTTAAAGGTAATGTCTTCCTGTCCGTTTAACATCCCCTCAACATTGTATCAAACTTCTTGTGGGTGATGCGGGTTTGTGAGAATGTTGTGCGGGATGGTTGGTAATTGAGAGCCTCTTTTCCTTTTTCTTTTTGTGTGAATGTATGTCTCCTGGATGCCTGTATCTCGAGATTGTTTTTTTCTTTGTTTGTAGAACCATTTGTATGTTCTGTGTTGGACACCTTTGAAAACGAGATGGTTCATCTCAAGGGTGTTATTCATGAACAAACGAAGCTGGAGTCAAGCCAGGGTTAGCCTAGGTTAGCATAAAGAATAGAAATACGGGGAAACTTTGCTTGAGCCATACTCGATTTGAGGTCGTACAGGGATTTACATGCTGGAACTGCTTTCAGTCTTTATGCTAAGCTAGGCTAATCACATGTTGACTCAAGCTCACCATCGCACACATTGATATGATCGATATGAACACATCTGAACAGGTCATTCCTGGAAAGAAAGGGAATAAGCTTACTCCCTTTAAAGTTTAAAGTGTCTTTTAGTACATGCTCATACTGTGCAAATTGCTATATCCCCCCTCCCCATTATCTTTAAGTTTTACTTAATTTCTTTCAGCTCATAGATTGCTTTGAGTGTAATATTGGTGGGACTTTGTGTTGTATTACCTTCCTGTGTTGAGGCCGACTGAAACCACTGAACCATTAGGGCAGAAACCAGCACACAACCCATACTCCTGTCAGAGACACACATGGCTAGTTAACAGTATGTGTTAGCAGTATCTGACAGCACATTCATTTATTCAAATGTAAGCGCTGACAAATATCCCAACTGATGAAAAAAATCCAGTATCAGTGGATCTACCTCCAGGGTGATGCACCAGTCCAGCTTGTGTTCCTCTGCGTTCCACAAACACACTTGCCTGTCGTGACCACAGGTGAGGAAGATGTTCTGAGAGGGGTGTGTAGCCAGCCCCCACATCTCATCTACATGGCCCTGAGAAACAAACACACACACACATCAGTCTACAGTTCATTCATATCCCAATGCATCAGTTTCACTGCAACCATACTGCATTGTACATTACATCTTGCATCACAAAGTGATCTAAGCAGCTGTGAATAGCAGCCATGATGCATTGGCAACAGTTAATTTAAGTCCCATTGGATATGACCACATACTTGGTGTATTGTGGTGTGTCTGCAAAAGTGTCCCTGACTACACTAAAAACTGCCAGGGTCCAATTTTATAACAACTGATCTTAATTCAATTCAATAAATCTTTATTGTCCCCAGAAGGCGATTCTGTTGTAGCATAAAAAAACACACGGGAGAAGCTGCAGACAAGCCAGTGCCATCTTCTTTCTACTAAAAATAAGAATTTACAAAAACTTATAAAGCATTACTTAAATATTTGTATGTGATTGTTTTCGTGGGTTTAGGATTAATTATTCTACTTATATTATTATATTACTTTTATATTTACTTTTGCTGATTTGCTTTTTAAATTGACAATACATTTTGACCTTGATTTGTCTCTATAGACGTCTGTGGTGATGAGCACACTTTAAATATGTGGCTTATTTAAATGTCTGTAAACCGTGCTGAATATTAAAGATGTGTACATTACTAAGCTTCAGTGTCTTCAACCACACAAATGTTTTAGACTTGGAGTTGTTCATAAAATTATTCTGCATATTTGCCAACAATTCTCTGGTTTCAGCTTTTGCAGTGTGAGGATCCACTCCTTTTCTCTGATTTATATCATAGCAAACTGAGTAACATGGGTTTTGGACAGATGGTCAGACAAAACAAGACGTGAAGACATCAACTTATGCAGAAGATGGTTTCTAATGAAATCTACTGTATGCATTCATACTCCAAAGAGGATAAATGGAAATGACCTCATGGCCTTTTCTCCTGCACTACTCTCAGAACAAACATTTTTAGCTCCACTCCCGAGAAGGCTCTAAAAACAACAAAATCATGTTGGTCAAATAAATGCTGTTCATTCTATCCAACACTTGTATGGTGTAGTAGTCACTGGAGTTGGAAGTGGTTTCAGTTTCCCACACATAAAAATCAAATGTGAGCAGCAAGCCAAATTCCAGTGGTCAGTAGAGACTTTGCTAAAAAGCATTCTGATGCCAGACTAGACAAGTGGCTCCGCTAGACAGGGCCCTGCCTTAAAGTGACGATGCTTAATCAGGAACCAGTTACTATTTATGAATGGCAGTTTTTCTGCAATGACCATTTAAGATACTACTAGTGCTGCTTTCAATTAAAACAAGGGGTGACTGTAATTGTGAAGAAGTCACAGGAAGTGCAATGCAATTATCACTGATCACTCATTGAAAAAAAGGCACAATCAGGAGCAGCCACAGTGAGCTGCAGGTGACAGGCTGCACTCCTCCAACTCTTCAGAAAGGTTACCACTGTGTCCTGCGGAAAACTACTCACAGGACACAGTAAAACTACATACTGACTAGCTACTTCATTAAAACAATATTAGCTTGTTTGGCTGCAGTTGTCAGTTACACCCGTTTCTCTTCTGTTGTATTGCTAACAGTAGCTGCTCAAGGAGTGATTGCTGTAGTATTAAACAGCACTTGTCGTCCATTCCTTTATTATTGGTTCAAATACATACAGCATACAAAATCATTTAGCTATTTCAATCAGATAATATTTAATCTTAAAATACCTGCAGGTGGCAAGCATCCAAAAACTTGACAATGCTAATGCACAACCACACTGTTCGCATACCTGTACTATGGCAACAAATCCGTCTGAGAAGGTGCCTCTGAGGATGGCGTTACGGGTTGTACCAACTAATAGTTCCTCCCCATCCACATCTGCAATGGTACGGACTGCCCCATATTTTTCTGGAATCTGGACAAATAATCACATTAATCACCAATCCTTTCCCTCTTAAGTGAACGTAGCTTCACAGAGCCCTCCACCAACAGCATCACACACAGTTGTGGTTCACCTCACACTCTCTCTCGGGTGCCAGATCAGCGCTCCAGCGGATGATCTTACGATCTTTCCCTCCGCCACTGAGCAGAGCCCCGCCCTGCAGGGAGCACAGGGTGAACACGCTGCCTTCATGGGCTCTGGTCTGTCGCATGATCTGGAAGGTCTCTGTGGGAAATGATAAAAGACACATTGGAGGCCGAATATAATGTGTGTATATGTAAATAATAATAATAATAATAATGATAATAATAATCTTTATTTGTAGAGAACTTTTCAAAAACAAGTTACAAAGTGCCTTAACAAGTGTAAAGACAATAATACTCAAAAGACAATAATACAAAAACAATACAAGATAAAAGCATGAAAACATTGAAAAGACTAAAATACACATTTAAGATAAATATAAAACTAGTAAAATACAATAAAATAAAAGGGATAAAATAAAGTCAAATAAGATCAGGAAAGGCTCTCCTATAAAAGTATGTTTTAAGAAGGGACTTAAAAGAGTTCACTGACTCAGCCGACCTGATTTCCTCGGGCAGGCTGTTCCAGAGCCTCGGGGCCCTGACAGCAAACACTCTGTCCCCTTTAGTTTTCAGTCGAGACTCTGGAACAGACAACAGACCTCTGCCCGAGGATCTCAAGGTACGTGCTGGTGTGAATGGGACTAAAAGTTCAGAAATATAACAAGGCAAGAGGCCATGAAGAGCTTTAAAAGTGATCAATAGAATTTTAAAGTCAATTCTAAAACATACTGGGAGCCAGTGTAATGAAGCTAAAATAGGAGTAATGTGGTCATATTTCTTTGTTCTGGTTAAAAGCCTGGCAGCTGAGTTCTGGACAGTCTGGAGTCGATCAATAGATTTTTGG